>NC_133581.1:24691180-25008323 GCF_964106895.1 Numenius arquata | reverse complement strand
ATCAGTCTGAAGAAAAAACCTAAAATTTTTGTTTCCTTTTTTCCCCAGTTGAACACTATGTATGTCAGTCCCTTTAATCAGATGAATTTTTTGTCTTGTGCAGTCATTTCCTTACTTCCCACATTAATTTCTCAGTAGTGCGTATGTACATGCTTTTCGAGAGTCTCTGAAGTCTTTTTCTAATTTAGCAATACTGCGGCAGAACTGCCATTGTAGGTGTCTGAGGTAAGCCCACTGTTTCCTTTACCTCTGTCTAGAAGTAACATGCACACAGCTGGGAAAACCACCTTCGTCACTCTCCAACCTACGCATTTCTAATAATCCGTTCTGTTCCCTCCCAGCTGCAGCCCTCCAAGTTGCATTGTGCAACCTTCAAAAATTTAAATAGCCAGTATGCTTAGGATACAAGAAGCTGCACTAAAAGCCAAGGAAGCCCTTTTCTTTTAAGGGCAAAGGGTTTTTTTTGCTGTTGTCCTCAGGATCTTCCTGCAAAGACTCTTCCATATTGTGATAAGATGGCAAAATATATCCTGCAGTGGACTCCACAGTCCCCATTCTATCAGTGGGAAATGGCCTTTATTCCTGATGGTTCAGGTGCCAAACCAACTCATTAGGGAGGCTGTGCAACACAGGGGTAGGCTGGGTAAAGAGATTTCTCAAGAAAGCTGCAGCGTAGGGTGCCTCCCATCTTCCCTCACAGCCATGCACATACAAACACTAAACCCCCAAGAATTATATAGGAAACGTATTCTTTATCCCCATATTAAAAGGAAAGAAGCCGATACTCCAGCAAATGTAAACCCATCAGCCTTTCAGCTTCACAGTAATTTGAAAAATATAGTCAATATGTAAGTGGAAAGACAGTAGATTTTCAAAAATTTTCTAAGTCATATTATGGGCTTTTCCTCTCCATTCTGTCAGCTCAGTCTCAGAAACACTGAATGACGTTAAGCCTAGAAGAATCGGTAAATTAATTCTACAGAATTCTGTGTATTCAGGTATTTTCTAATAAATGACATTATTGATAGGAGATGGTTTTGGGTTTTAATGTCAGTATATCACTGTTTTTGCTCACCTCTTCATAATCTGCATATGCAAAATAAAGAAGCATATTCTTCTTTAATAAAGTGCTGATCGCTCTTTCATAAATATTAGCAGCCTCATCACTGAAAAGTTTAGCATTGTTCATGTCCTGTTATAAAATGATAATATAATTGTTCAGCATCTGTGACAATGAAGGCCAATCTATGGAATATCTTGTGTGTGTGAAAGTCCCAGTGAACTTCCATGCAGTGCTCCAATAAAGAGATAATCACCTCCCCGGTACTTAAGGAATCACAAGATCAGGCCAAAAAAACCCACCCCAGACCTAAAACTGCCCAACACCAAAATAGTATGCAATTATTTTTATTTTTTAAAATAGCCCCAACTTTAAAATTCTCAACATGACGCAACTTATGGCACTAATTGTTTTTTATGCCCCACCCCCTCCCCCCAATTTTTAAGTATTTGAGGAAAAATTAACAGTACACCATGCCAACGCAATGAAATAGGAAAGAAAACTGACGGCAATGTGCTTACCCCTTTTTCAGCTAGCAGTTTACTAGATTGCTCGAGGTACTGTGCAGCTTCATACCAGATATCTGGGTGATGGCCCAGAACCAAAAGGCATTGCTCATAGGCAAACATAACTGGGGGGAAAAATGCAAGAAATACTCCTTGTATGTTATCATAGACATGGTACCATCTCGCACAACAGAAGCATGACACACAAATCCCAGCAAATAAACTGGGCAGTATTAATACCAATCGGCTTTGAATACAGCAATCACAACGGCAGTTCTTTTACATTGCCAGCAACTTTATGAATCATAACCAGCAGCTAAAACCTGTCCCCTCCACAGAGGAAGAAGCAGAACTCATTGAAGAACATCAGCCATAAAATCAGGCTGTGATCCACCATTTCCTGAGCTCCAGTGAAAGTTCAGTGGCACACGACTGTAGCACTGTCCCCCAAAATCCAGGTATTACTTTCAGCTTGGCTCGAGTGAAAACTAAATTCAAGAAACTTGATTAACTTCTGCTACAGCATGATCCCTGAACACTAAATCACATCATTCCTTATGCTGGTGGTCATTAGTGGAGCTAAGAAACACAATTCTACACCTCCTAGCATGGTATCTAATTACCTCTTTTTGTTATGAGAGTTTGATCTTCTGTACGCAGAGGATTGCTCTTTTCCCACTGGATGTATTTCTTCCACATGTCTACCTGCTGAGCCTCTTGTGGGGTATTTTGGGGGGGGACAGAGGGAGCATTGCGGTCCAGACCTTTCATCACTGTCTCATATTCCTGAAACAGAAGCAATGTTTTGAACAGCAGATTTAAACACACAAACCACTTATTTTAGGTTATGAAACAAAACTGAAACAAATATCTCAGCATACCAACCTTATTAGTCTAGCACACACTTTTATTTGAAAATAAGAACCAAGTTTAATGCTAGTTTCTAGAATTAAATGGAACAAAGAAAAGTCAACAGAAGGTTGTACCTTTGCCACACGTCGTGCATTCATGTAATCTCTACTCCTGTCTTCAATCATCTTCTTAGCTAAGTGAATATTGATGCCCTGGAGAAGGGTGAAAAAAAGAACTGGGAATGTGCAATTTCACTTTGGAAATACTGAATCACATTTTATACAGAAAGAGCCTCAAAGGGGATGCAAAAGTGAGCAAGAAGAACAAAGTTATTTTAAAATACTGATCTCAAAAGGTACTGTGTTTCTCCAAAGAAATGTATGGGCAAGAATTTATTTATCAGAGAATAAACTGACTTCCAAAAATCAACTGACCTGAAGCACCTCAATATATTTTAATCTCTTACAGCTTTCAAAAATACAATGAACTTTACGTAAACTCGCGGGGGGAGAAAGTGGAAAGAACGTATTTGTGATTTACACTTTTCCTTTTAAATCCTGGCCAGTGCCTAGTCAGTCGCAGCTCCCTGCCCTGCTGCTGTTCACCAGGTGAAAACTGAGACAGCATATGAGCAATGCAGTTTTCTTGGACAAGTAACAACAGAGATTGACGTCAAAGCTCTGCCTTCTCTGTTTCTGATGTAACTGACAGCTTTTAAAGGAGGTTATATTCAACACACACCCAGCCATACACATCAGCTGAGAGAGACGTGAGACCTGTCACCGCAGACAGTGACTCCCCTCCAGGACCGCACACTGTGCTGCTGAGCAAGAGCAGCAGGGAGTTTGGGGCAGCCGGGCCCCCAGGTACAAGCAACACCTCAACATCAGCAACACAGGCCTGGTCACAGGGTCCCAGGCACAAACAAAATCTCAGAGAATCACTCTTATGGTAGGATAAGCAACCGCCCTTTCATTCACGCCTGTGTCAGGGTGGATTTTGCTGGTGCGGCTTGTGAGGACTTTGAGGAAGGTGAGCAAAGCTTTCAGTCCTATTCCAAACAGGCACCCGGGCTGGCTACTGACTCATCACAGAGAAGATCACAGAGTGGTCTGGGTTGGAAGTGACCTTAAAGATCTCCTAGTTCCAGTCCCCCCTGCCATGGCGGGGGACACCTCCCACTAGACCAGGTTGCTCCAAGCCCCATCCAGCCTGGTCTTGAACACCTCCAGGGATGGGGCATCCACAACTTCTGTGGACAACCTGTGCCAGTGTCTCACCACCCTCACAGCAAAGAATTTCTTCCTGATACCTAACCTAAATCTCCCCTCTTTCAGTTTAAAACCATTACCCCTCGTCCTATCACTACACTTACTGATAGAGTCCCTCCCCATCTCTCCTGTAGGCCCAGAGTGCTGTCTGGGATAGCTATCTGGGCCAGTTCACATACAAAACCAGTAATGCCCCATTTAACCCAGGACCAGACTAAGGCAGCAGCAATGTTCTCCCAGGATGCACTCCCAGCCTCATGAGATGCAGCCGTGCAGCTTTGTGAGCCAAAATTGTCACTTCTCTGTCTCACTAGGGGTGTCACAACTTTTGACTATGTGTTGGTGCTGCTGACTGACAGGCTGATATTGCTACCCAGTGGCTTCTGTCTGAGCTAAACGGAAGCTTGAGAGTATTTTAATTGCAGCAAATAGCCAGTAACTTTTCATACTGAGACCCGCACGTAATCTCTGTGTTGTTGGGCTCCTGATGTGAAGAATCACTTTCCCCCTCACAGAGCCCTTCTGGTGAGCAGCACGTCTGTCCCTGTGCCGGGACACCTGCACGCAGCAGCCCTTTCCCTCGAGGCCAGCCCAGCCACAACAGGGCGCGCAGAAACCCGTGTCCAAGCAGAGGACTGGCCCTTGGCTTCCAGCAGCTCTGAACAGCCCTGAACAGGTACTGGTTTGTGTTACAGGCGTCAGCCAGAGCTGCCTCAACTAGAAGGAGATATAGATCAAATGTAGGACATTCTTCAGCTACTGTTTTGACAGTCTTCCTACGTATTAATGAAAGTAGTAGGAACCAGCAGTGACAGCCTTCATTTGCTATGTGGGAGGGGAAAAGGAGGTTCACAGGGAAGTTGTACTGGGGATTTTCCTACGTAGGAGAAGGCATGTCACTGGTTATGTCCCCCAGTGCCAGCAGGCTCTCTGTGGTATCCCCGATGACCGACACAGTGATGTGCTGTTACAGCACACGCTCGTGGCCAGGGATGCCAGCAGGTACTCCCACTGGCTAAGCACAGTGGCCCTACTAGTGTCAGGTCACCAATCCTACAACTTGCATAATTAGCAACAAGGAAAGAGAAATTGTCCCTTCTTTCCCACTCAGTGCCCCGCTGACCCACAGCATGCCAGCATCTGCAACCCCGGGAGCAATCTGCGGGACAAGGGAGAGGGCTGTATGAGTACCCCTGCTTGATGGTGCTGAGCACGAGGGCATCTGCCCTCAGTTCTGCATTCCCACCTCTACTGATGGGGACAGGCTAATGAGCTGTTACCAAACATGTTTACAAATACACTGAAAAGGTGCAGCTACAAATTAGTGTGCAAGGTCAATGAGCTGAGGTTACACTTGCTGAAGACACTGTGGCAGCAGACTCACCTGAATTGATGCTGTAATGGCTTCAGGTGAAGGATGGCGAGGAACATTTTATATGTACTTGAGACTTTATAACTTAATACTGTGAAGGAAGTCCAAACCACCACAGCTGAATGCCATTTTACCCTCTTCAACTCTAACTGAAAGGAGGGGAGTGCCTCCTTGGGGAAGCAAGACCTTATTACCAGCTGATCTGCTCTAG
The DNA here is from genome assembly GCF_964106895.1 of Numenius arquata. NCBI lineage: Eukaryota > Metazoa > Chordata > Aves > Charadriiformes > Scolopacidae > Numenius > Numenius arquata. The sequence goes on along the minus strand of NC_133581.1, from coordinate 25,003,051 downwards.
CTTCTGTTAAATACATTGTCTGTCATTGATACCAGTGATTTCTAATTCACCAGCAATTCTACTGGGTCAACTTGGAAATAGGATAGTTAAACATATCCCACAGACAGGCTTTAAAATAAAAAATATTTATCACTCAGGTACCTGTACAGTTTTGCCACAGGTCTTGGTACATACTGCACATGCAAGATGTGTTTATACTGTTAGTCATCTCTTTTACACATAATTATCTAGCGGATACAGTTTGGGAACCATACTTAATTATATATGTATTTTTTTTAATGTCACAAACAACTTTCATGTTCTTGATTACCTCTTCATATTTGTTATAATCTCTCCAGAGCTGTTCTATGTTTATCATTGGATTCACGCAACCACGCTGGTAAACCCTACGGACAGCTGTTATCCTCTGGTTTTCTGCATAAGATCCTACTGCTTCTCTAAATAGTGGGGAGAGAGATTAATGTCAGCTATTACAGATTATAACTGGTATGAACATCAATATTACATTAATTGAGTTTAAAAAAATTCTTTTAAGGTACTTACACGCCCTTCAAAAAATTGATGTAATCCACCCAGATCTATGTGAGAAAAAATATTACATACAATGAAACCAATGTTTAGTTGTACTTCTTATAAAGTAAGAAATTAAATGTTTGGGTTTTTCTTATAAAAAAACATACCTGGTATGACATGATTTCCATGCCAATCTTATCCAGAGCAAAATCATATGCCTGAGCCATTTTTTCTCTGAGGAAAAAAACAAACCACAAAGACCATAGAGCAAGTCTTTAGTATTAAAAAAATTCTTTATTTAAGAGTATTTTTTTGTGCAGCAAACTCTAAACATTGAGGCACGGGAAGTATCATTCAATAGTTGAGAGTAAAAACTGGCATTCAGATAGCTTTAAATTCTGCATTTAGGGTTTTGTTTGTTTTAAGAAAATTATTTATCGGTGGCAATCCAGCACACTAACAGTTCCTGAGACACTCCCCTCCTTAAGTAAGTAGAAATCCACGTGTACAATGTGCACTGGAAGTTGAGAAAATAGAAAACAACTGCTCTCTACATCTTTTTAGTTGACAGATGTACCCGTGGTTTCTTCCCCGCCCCCCCCCCCCCCTAATTCCCGAAAGCTTGTTGTAATTCTCCAGGAACACCAAAAGGGTGGGGCAATTAGGAGTAGCTCCCCTGTGTGGAAAATGGCCAAAACCTTTCACATGATTTCTTATCCCCCCAAATTCAAAGTATTTTCCCCCAAATTTAAAACATTCACAGAATATCTCCCTGGTCATGTTTCAATGAAAACAGCTTTTGCTCTCTCCCACTTTTCTCCCAGTTTCTTTTACTCAAATATTTTTCAGTACCTTACTACCTCCTTTACTATATTAGGAGGAAAAATAGAGGAATGTTAAATAGATTAAAAGATGAGGGGGGCTGGTACTTTTAAAAATTGTTTCAAAATAGTCTCGTAAAAGTAAATTCTAAAAATCTGCTTTTTTTCTGTTAATGCATTAGTTATCTTGCCAGTTATAATACACAGAATTTATGGTGGGCTGGGAAAGAAACAGTTTATAGATGCTGAAAGGTACCGATATTTTTTGAAACCTCAAGCAGGAAGAAAAACCATTAAACTCAGTCTGCAGGATTATAAGCAAGCACAATGTAGTAAATGAAAAGGGATAGAGATTAATGCATCCCAAAATTATGATACCCTGATTTTTATGCTTTTTTTATGCCTTCAGAAACTTTCTCTAATTACTGAACTATTTACTATTGCTAGTCAAATACAGTACCTCAGCTGGAATCAACGCTGAATTTTGTGGAGACTCTAAAGAGGGCACTAAGGGGGAGGACAGCAAAAGATCCCGACTGAGGAAGAAACGTGTTTCAGATTGGCTCAAGCGCCAAACTCATCCACAGGGAACCAGCATGGATACGCCAGCTACTCCCCGGCTCTTGTCCCACCCTGTTATATGGATCCAGACTAAGGAAGCAATTTTACCCAACAAGCTCAATTAAAGAAACTTTAAAGAAAATGTTTTCTAAATGCAGATTATATGTTATCCCCTGACAGTCTACCAGAAGATCCCCAGGCAGGTTTGCCACCCAGGTTCCTCCCCACCCCTTCACCAAAAATCAAGAAGAGATTCACCGTAGAGTAATTCAGAGCAACTCCGTTAACTTACTTGTAACTAGGTAGCTTCCCCTTGGTTTCTCGTACATAGGAAAGGTAACATTTCCATAAATCAATGTGTAAAACCTTCATAAGGCATCGCTGAAATAACTGTTTAATACATCAAGAAGACGTGATCAGGATTCCAGATAGAGAAAGTAGGTTTCTACTTTTAAAGCTACACAGTATGAATTAAAATAATCTTTTTAATTATGATTGAGATTTGTAAGAAAGAATAAGATAAGCAACTCATTGTTTTGACTAAAGCATCTCTGTGCTTTGCAAGGGAACTGGAGAGAATTAAGCAGAGAAATTCCTCTGCACACTTCACTGATTACAGCTTGGTCGCAACAACAAATCGACTTTAGCGATACTTCTTATCTGTGTTTTTGAATGCGCATTCAATGACAGCTATAGTTCTGCTCAATCTGCTTTAGCCTTATCACAAGATACTTGTTCTTGCTATAGAGATATATTACATATATTGATAGGACTCACCTTTTCCACTTTGTCATAATTTTTTGCTTTAATCTATAGGGAAGCAGAAAAAAACAAATCACTTAAGAAACTATTTTAGAATAGTAGGAATATATTCTTCATACAGTACTATAACATTTCAGTTTGTACTTTGGCTGCCTAAACTAATTACATTGTAACACCAAATACTGTTGCAAAAATATAAGTAAACATACAAAAATCATGTACTTCACTTAGCTTTTTCAAAATTAGTGTTTTAAATTTTTTTTTTTTTAATTTTTCACTTCCACTAGGGCCAAAATTTAGGTATCAATAGGTAAAGTTGCTTTCCTGTACTCTGGTTTGGAGACCCAGACTTAGCCTCTTACTTCAAGGTACTCTGTTGTGCATATATTGACCTAAGTACCAAAGCCTCTAGATCAGGATTTAGTAAATTAATGGTAAAATACCATATTTACAAAACTAATAGGCTAAAAAATGTATTATATTTGAATATTTATTTCTCAAAGTACACTTTGCTATAATATACCGATGCTGAATAAGGCAATAATAAATGACAGAGAACCTGGTTTTGGATGGGTGCCCGCAGCCCTGGTGCTCCCTTCCAGGAAGGACCAAACCCCGCTCACACCTCGGCAGTCATTTCATTCACACAGCACACACAACACAAGGGTAGAGGGTGAAACCTAGTCTTGAAGGAACAGGTTGCCTTTCAGACAGGACAAAGAAAAGCACGAGACAGATGTAGAGGGCAGACTGGCACCCTTCGTGTATTTATTAGCTCCAGTTGCATTAACATAGTCGGCAATCCGCAGACACATACCCTGAAGAAACATGGAAAATCTATGCCTCTAGAAGATGCTTATCTACATTGAAATAAAGAGCCTTTAACAAAATAAGGATTTGTTATGCTATACTGCATTTTTTAAAAGCATCAAAACTCCCTTTTAAATCTGATTGCTCTTTGCTTACTTTGGGGATTCACAGCTTTTATTTTGGTGCGAAACACCAGTGCCCCAGGAGCAGCTCTGGAAGCCTTTCCTTTTCCCCAAGGAGCACAGCAGTAGAAAGCACACAGCACCCTTTTGCACCAGGTATTAATTATATCAATTTTATATCATTCCCATTCTAAAGCACAAAAGAATTTTTAATGGAAGCATTAGGAAACACCGACTCATCTGCAGGAGGCCTAAAATAAATACGTCCTGTACTGCACCATGCACAGCTGTTCTCATCTGCCGTTTCCTGAGATTTCATACTCCTGCAACTCCCTGGCCTCCGAGAGCTCTAACAGACCATTCCCATTTCTCTCACTCCTGAACAAGCTCCACTGAAAACAAGAGAATTCAAACAAGTTTTGCAGAAAAATTTTAATGGCACACATGGCAGATTGGACCCTTGTGTCCATACTGCTGTCGAACTGGAGCAGTACCCTGCCCAGGTTGAAAAGATTTCACAAAATCCAGGTTTGCAGAAAGTTAAGCCTAATTATGTCTTGCACACATGATTTTGACACAATCTTTCTGCACACTATTCAGCTGAAAGATAGCTGACCAGAGAAATAACCGATTACAGAAATAGCAATGCTCTGAAATAACACTTAACTAAAATCGGGAGGTGGTACGTCCATGCTCTGGGGAGCACCACTAACCCCTGCGGTAAGCCACGCGGAGCCAGCACACCCTCAGCTACGGGTACGTATCCCACTGACACTTTCTCACAGCTTTTTTTTTTGAGTAAAGCACAATCTTTCAACCTTTAAAAAGCACTTATAATAATTGTAGCGTTGTTCAAACAGAAGTCTTTTGTGGACACAAGTTAAGGAGTCTGATCCTACCCTATTTCCAGTTGAAGGAAAGTAACTTCTTCTATTTTAATTTTCTCCTCCATTGTAAGTCCAAAAAAGACATCTCCATTTTTACTTCATCTTTTTTTGACAGTAACTTTACAGGTTCCTCAGTACCTCTTGGAATGTGACAAAAAAGATGCAACTCTCACTAAAGAGCAAGAGCTCGTAGTCTACACCTCCCACTCCCTGCAAACTCCTTTTATCCTTGGTCACTGAGTGGAAAAAAACAAACAAATTTTGGGTTGTGTGTCTACCGCAGAGCACAACTGCCTGCACTTTTTTCCTCTTGTACTTACTCAAGTAAAATATTCAGTAAGATGAGCAGAAGCTTTTTTTTCTTTTTTTATAAGAAAAGAAAAAAGAAAAAAAGAGTGAATCCCCAGGAGATAGATAAATCTAATTTTTGTGAAAATGAAATAAAATTAATCCATGGCTTTGCCACTGACAAAAGGCATCACCTTGTAGTTATTCATGAACAAGACCCAAAAAAATTTTTAAAAGCTCAGAATGAAAGGCTGAAAGCAGGCAGGGCAAAAATTAGTGTGCCTTCCTAATTTAGCCATGTAAGAAGTGTTTTGCATATCTGCCTTGAGTTACTACAGCACAGGTAATTCCTAGATGTAGCTCACTGGGCTGTGAATGCTCTCTGCCTGCTGAGCACATCTCTCTGCCCCTCGTCACCCAAGAGCCCAATGACTACTATTACTCAGCATAAGTGACCCAGACTGACCTCAGTAATTGTACACAGCATCAGGTAGGTGCACAGTAATCCCACTTAATTGTTTACTAGAGCAACTTTATTAGCACCTGGCAGCACTGTCACCAAGCAACATCAAAAGATGGAGTACAAGGAGTATTTATCAATTAGACTACATGCACTTCCAGTGACCAAACACCTTGAAAAGTAAAATATTTTGCTAAGAAAAAAAGCTATATTCTTTATTTGTGTGTGTTATAAAGAAAAAATATTTTCTACATGAATTATCAGATACACGAAAAGCTGCTGGCCACATCTGGACCTCAAGTCAGTGTTACATATTTTTTAAATCCACACAAGTGGTTTGATATCAGTATCTGAAAATTCAGAAATCTTAGTACCGATGAAGTTAGGACGCTGGAGATGGGCAGGACTTGTTAAAAATAAAGAAGAAGAAAAAGCGATACTGGCCAATGCTTACTGGGTCTCTCTCACTGGAGAGTTTTCAGCAAGAAAACTCTCAAGAGCCCACAGAGCCAGAGGGAAGAGCAGCTCTTTCCCCTGCAGGAATTTGTTCACATTTCTTGTCTCCCAAGCAAACAACCTGGCAGGGACACCACAGGGAAGGGGAAAGCCTCATCACCAGAGAGGGCGCACATTGCCTCCAGGACCCACCGTCACGCATTTCTGTTACATTTCTTTTTTTCCTATTACAGACACAGGAACAGGCAGTGATTAGATTGGGACAAGCATTAAAGGATTGACATTAATACTGTATTTTTGTCCTTAAAGACAAACATAACAAAGCGAGCTACAGATCTTTACAGCAGATTATCCTTCAATTTCTAATGTATTCCTATTCTGATTGCTTTAATTCAAGAGGCAGGTGTTACCCACATGGAGGCTAACACACAGGAGCTTCTCCACCACAAATCCACGACCTACAGAAAGAGTTTAGGCATATTGTTATTCCAAGGTAAAATTGGTATATATCAACATCTCCCCATCTATCCTATACAAAGGCCACCTAGTCTGACCAGCTATACTTAGACATTCCTGTAGTAAAACACATCTGACCTTGCTTTCCTCTGCCTATGACAGTGACAAATTCCACCTGCTTTGCTGAAAGAGTAACTTTAAATCTGATGCTCCAATAGGAAATTTAAGTCGCTACTGTATTCGGCTTTGTACAAGAGGAATTCATAAAAACAGGGTCACATTTCTTCCCAGAATACACAGTGTGCGTCCCAGTAACGAGCTTCAAAAACATTCAGGGGCAAAATTTAATCCATAAATTACATTGCACGCCACCCTTTTTAATAGACTCATTAAAAGGCACGTGTCATTTATGATTATGCAAAGCAAGTGATTTTATTAATCTAGAGACTTAAGACTACTTGTAGTTGTTGGGCAACATACAACACAAGCCTAAAAAGTGTCCTAGTTTTATTTTAACCTTTTCAGTGTTTTTGGTTTCGATCACACTTTTAAGGAAGCAAGGTTGTTACATGGTACTTAAGGATCAGCGTGGCTTTTTCTACCATCTATTTCTATATTCCAACTCATGTTCTTTTTCAATGGTTATTTCACAAGGAAAAAATTTATTTTCTCATGCATAACACCTAATGTTCCCTTATCCACTGCCTCCAGATGACCCCTTGGTGAGGCAGATCCTCTTGCCTTCTCCTCTACCCACCACTCCTGCACTGCTCTCCAACATTCTTTGGAACTTTTTTTGGAAGAAGGACCTGAAGAGAAACACCAGGCACCACTGGCAGACTGTACCAGCTGATGAGGGACAGGCTAGGAGAGGAGAAAACGCCACAGCAGCACAAGCGTTAACTTTCTAAGGATTTAGTTCATAGTGGTTGGTATTTTTAGAACTACTGTTTCCTAAAATCTGGTTTTGTCATAAATACTACCATGCATGCAACATCTTTAATGTTTTTGATTTTTTTTAAAAACATATACACAACATATATTTCAGAGTACAAAATTACAGCCAGAGCATACATGTATGCATTTGGAAGTACTGCTTTTGTTTATTAACTGTGTTAAAGACCTATATTCATTCACACAGTTAGATGACTAGGTATTAGATAACTAAAATGTTAGCATTTAAAACATAAAATCAGAGCACACAAAACTTACTATCACTGAATCCATTTGTGTTGACCATTTGCCTTTTTTTTTTTTTAACATGTTGATTGTTAAGGTAAATAGTCAACTACCCACTGGCAAGCCCAGTGGGGTGTCATTTGGGTCTCTGCTAGTATAGAACTGTAGAAACATTCACGTTTCTCTACCTGTTTCCAAAATATAGACTAGGTCTGGCTGGAGAGACGTTCACACTTTGTTGGCAGAATAAATACTGCTTGGACCATAGCAGTTCAAACTTTTCAGACTGCCTCAAAGAAACGTAATCTTTGAAAGGATGAAGAGAGTGCAACATGCTAATTCATTCTTCTATCTTTTGCACATTCAGCCTTCTGCTATTTGCTGAGGCTTCCAGTCACTAATTGCGTGAGCGCTTAACATGACAAATTTGTTTTCCTACAGGTCAAATAACAGCAATTACCTTTGCAAATAGCAAACCAACCAAGCTCTGTTCCAGTACACGAAACAAAGGTGAAATGCAGGACTAACACTGCGCTCGCATGTGGTCATTAACCCAAGAAGGCAGGATTATAACTACCTAGATAATTTGATGTAAAACTTCTCTTATGTATGCTGAACAAAGTACATATTTCATTTATGCAACATATTCCAAGGCTAAACCAATGAAATCCTTTATTTAAAAACATTAGCATATAATTGCAGGTGTAATTTCTGTAATATAGAATTTGACTGCAATTTGTACCAGATAAGGATTGAGTGATTTGGTATTTCTGCAGTCTTCATTCGGAGTTTTAATATTCCTTGTGAAAATACAGCTTTTATCTTGCTATTAGCAAAGACTGCAAGGAAGACCTATAGTACACCCAGTAAGGGAAAACTCATTTTCTCAAAATACAGTAAGATGACATTCTAAGTATTTTCATTCAGTATGCTGTAATTTTTCACATGGCTGTGTCTCAATTTCAAAGCATGCCATAAAATGGGATTTGAAAAGTTCCTTAAAATTATTCTAAATGAAATGCCTCCAGCTACTATGATATATTATCTCTACAGCTTCCACAACCATAACATTATATCAAAATTTAAAAATCATGTTGTTTCTACTAGATCTATCACTTGAAAAACAACCTTCTTACAGGGTGCAGTCACAGCTGCCATATAGATGGCTACAGTATAGAGCCAAACCCCCCCACCATTTTGCATTCCTGACCACAACCATCATTTACGTTTCACAGTTGTTTCCTGATAAACAAAATAGTGGCCTATTATGTACACTATCATGTATTTGTATTTCTATTTAGACATACTTTGAATTTGCTCAAAGTATTTAAGAATAAATGAACTTTTCAGTAATTAAGGCTATTCTTTGAGCTAATGAAGAGGATGTGGAATTCTGCAAACCAAATAACCAGTTAATATCCTACATATATAAATGACAACAGGCATGCACTGGGCAGCTAGTGAAAAATGTTAACCTTTTATAGCAAAATTAAGGGCCACATCACCATTTTCTGTTAAAGACAGAAAATTTTCTGTAAAGACAAAAAAAACCTGCAAAAGGCAGCCCTATCTACAAGAAAAGTGATCACTAATAAATGAAGGGCAGTATTTTTCGTAAGGAGCCAAGTTGCAGCTGGAGCTTGGGACAGGACAGTGGCAGAGCTAGAGAGGGTTGCTGCACAAATAACCCCTAATATGCAAGGTTGCTCCTCACTCTTGAACTTCTTGGAAATTATTGTTACAGCCTAATGATCCCAAGCCTTTAATAGCCTTCAGGAACAATTAACTAAAGCAACATTAGGTTAACACACTCTACCAACCTTTCTCTTCTTGGAGGCAGCAGCCTAGAGAGATCTCTGCATGAACATCTCCACCATCTGACTAAATGTTAAAAAAAAAAATAGGCATGACTGAAGAGTTGAAAAGACTATTTCCAGAACTGTGGGCATAAAACTAGATTTATCTGAAGACTCAGGAAAAGGAGGAACCCAGCTGTGCCTGCCAAGGGGCTGTGAGGAAGCAGCTCAGAACAGAAGTCTTCATAAAAAAATGCAAACGAAGAAATTGTGAAATGTTACTCTGAAGAGAGAGTAACATATGCCTCAGCTAAAATGGAGTTAAATCATTCTTAATCAAAAAACCTACGTAAACAAGTAATTACTAATTAAAAAAAAAAAGTATCTGCAAGTAGAAGACAGCTTTTTCTTTAATCTATTAGACTAAAAAACCCAATACCTTTAATTTTCAGATGCATCAGGAAAGAAATTAATCCAGAAGAATACCTGAATATAATATCTTTAGGTATCAGCAAACTGTCTGCATTCTGTAAGTGCAGTAATACAAGGACTGAGAATCTGGCCAACCTTGCTGAACAAGCTCACAGTAAATGGACCGATCTAGAAGTGAATAGAGATTAATGCATCACAGTAAAATGTTAGAGAACTACCTCCCCCATCTAATTCCTAAATATCTACTCCAGTGTAAAGAAGAACAAGGACTTAATAAATATGAGAGATCAGAGACAGCATTACCAAAAAATAGCTACTGTGCTTTAATTTACACCTTGTAGCAATTTGAATTAATTTCCATGTCCAGATAAATTTTTAGGACTAGCATGTACTCCCTTAAAGAAAATGCTGGCCCCTTGATCCTGCAGTGAGGCACTTTATTAATACTTTGAAAAGCAATCATAAATTTCAGGCACCACTGTCAAGAAACTAGCCAGAGGCTGTACAGAGGAATATTTCTCTATAGGCAGACTTAAAAAAAAAAAAAAAAAAAAAAGTTTTGCTGACAAAACTCTTCAATGATTTTTTTAGTTGGAGAATGGTACTGAATTGCAATCACTGGTTATCTCATTTACTTCTGATGTCACATATACTTCCATTATTTCTTCCTTTTTTTCCCCCCAATGTGGATTACAAAAACAAAGAAGCCATTTCTCAAGCTTATTTCCCCTTTCTTCCCATCTATTTCATTCTGCTCCTACCTCTTCTCATTTAGCTTGTTTGTGTTTTACTTCCTTTCCAGAACATTTCTCATTCCTTCTTCCAGATGAGAACACATTTTCAGAAAAAACATTTCAGATTTGTGGTTATGTTGAAACACCAAACCCACGTCATGTTTGCACTGCTATTTTCCTTCCTGACAAACTGAGTCCCATTATAGCAAATATTTCTTGTGGATTAGTATAATTCAAGCAAAGCCGCAGAAACAGCGCTTGTCAAGTCATGATGAAAAGCACACTACAAATGCTATTCTTCAAAAAAAAGACAACTTCAATTATCTGTTACTTCACTGCACTATGGATCTGACACTTAAAATTTACCTAGAAAGTGAGGGTGAAGTAGAGACCTGCTCCTTCTCTAAGTTTCTTTTACCTGTGAGTACTGCCTCAGTCTACAGACTTTGCTGTATGGGTAAAGCTGATATTTATATAGCTCACGTAAAACAGCAGCATTGCCAGCTTTTCTTCCTTGTTCTATCTCTTCAAACTCTTTTGTGTAAAATAATTAAGTAGTTTGCTTTACTAATGTTTTGAGACAACTGTCCCCAATAAAATTTCATATTAGGTATATAATCAATAGTTACACTTTCCCCATAAAGTCACTTTTCACATGCCCGCTCTTAGCATAAGCAGTTCTTGTATGCCAATTTAAAATAAATAGACCATAAGACCTCTTCAATAAGCACCTTCTGTTTGTGGTCATACCGTATTTAGTAGATGGAGACAAGTATCTCCTGGTTAGAGAAAGACAGAACTACATTATCACTAGTTACTTTTCTGAAATATTTTTTATTTTGCACGCTTTTTGCATCTACCAGCTTCACCCGGTCATCCTCAGATATCCACTGATTTCGCCTGACTGAACTGCACCATCCACTTCACTCTCCCTGCTCTAAAACATGCCTGTAGAACTCCAGCAGCCTACTGAGAAACACATCTGATTAAAAGCACCAAGACCTCCTACCCAACGTCAGGAAGAAGTCTTTCACGCTCCTGGCTCAGCACTATTCAAGAAAACAAGAATTCGTCTTAGGTGTTTAGATCTTGCCACGTACAAGCATATTTTCTGTAATGGCATCTTGCTTTACGCTTCTAATTGGGAAGTACAAGCTACCTACTCCAATAATTTTTCCACATATTTGGAGACAATCCAGTGTTCTTTGCTCCTTTAGTATTTATTGCATTTTACTGTATGACACATCTTTATCTGTGCTACTCATTCTTTAATATCTGCTCCCAATCAGGAAAACAATTAACTTTTTTATTTAGGCAATTTGTCCATTATCAAATTTAATGGAATATTAACTGTATAGAGTAATTTACAAATACTAAGCATCCTACTATTTTTCACTCCTTTCTACCCAGATCCCAGATTTGTAAACTCAGATGAATTACACCAGTTGTCTACATCAACAGCCTATCATAAGCAAACAGTTCCCCCGCAGGGGCAATGGAATTGGACATATGCACTCCTCTAATGCTTTTTTCAGCTAATTTAGTAAGATAATAGGCGCCAGTACCTTACACAAGATTGCCAAATGGAGGAGCATATATAAATTGTAGTCTGCTATCACCACTAGCAAGGCACTAACCTCATAAAACTCCTTGCAATACTAAGACCTTAAAAACAAGGCAGGGATCAGACCACTGCAACAGATCACATATTTTAAGGGGTACCATGAGGCATCACTACCTAGAAAAAATAAAAGCCAATTGTTTCATCACACAGATCTCGCACCTTACATTGCTCTAGCTTAAAATCAAACTTGAAACTCTTAATTTAAAATCATCTAGTTGCTTTTCACTTCTGTCAGAAATCAGTGTTCATTACAGTAACACACAGGTCCTTAAAAAAATCATTCCTCCTTTGATTTTGGTATCCTCAAAGTATCTCAGAGAAAGTAAGAAAGCAAAATTTATAAGAAAGTGGTGATTTACTGTGTAACGACAATATAGCTGGGGAAAATGGGGCATTTTAGAAGGCATTAAGTTCCCAATTAGGTTAGGTTTATAGTTTGATGATTTCTCATTACACTAATCACGTGCCTACACTTTTGATATATTTTCAAATATGTTTGCATAAAAGTGCAGAAAAGGCTAACTCTGATAACCATAACTGTTTCACAATGTGAATTATAATATTTCAGAAAATATATTTCTGTAGAATAAAGTTATCAAATAATAATAATTTTCATATGGAAGGTTTTAAGACTTGTCCAATCATTCACCAAGATTTTATGTTTATACTATACCTGAACAAGCCAGAATTTCAGAGAGATCTTACTTTTTAAAGGCCATCTTGAATATCTATTTAAAAATAGAAGTAACACATCTAGAAGGCAGAAAAGGTCCCTTAACGGTATCCACACTGACTTAGCAAAAAGGGCTAGTAGTCCAAACAAAGACGTCTTAGTACCAGAAAGAATGGCTGCCCTTTTGAGTGGTCAAATTCATTCAGAGACCGTGCTTTAATTCCTCCCATTTTCTATCATGGAACTGGTCTAATAAAGCCTCTTCCCCCAAAAGAGAGACAGCCAAACAAGCAATTCTCCTAAAGAAAAGGAACACAAGTTTCCCAAAGAGTAAAAATTGGTACCAGAAGGTGTAATTGTATCATACAGAATAATCTTCTTACTGTTACAGTATTAGCACAACACTAGCTTGGCCTGTCAGCAGAGGACAAATTGTTCTTAATGTTTTGTCTCCATGGCTGGAATGTAAGGAGCAATTTTCCAATAATTTGTTGCAAAAACGGCCCAAAGAATGGTTCTCAAAACCATTAGATTGGACCTAAGTCTCGGAAGGTGCCTAAGGGCTCTAATGCTTGACCACATCAGACAGTTGTCTCATCACAGGAAAACAAGAATCACAAATCTCAAAGTCAGTAGTGGAGAATAATGCTCAGGCAGAAGTATTTCTCTGCAATTGCATCGCAACATCAATTTGCAGTTGCCAGGATGTACACTGAACTACAAAATAAACCTTACTAAAGCCAAACCAAGTGCACTTGAACTGCAATGCTACAAAAATAATCTTCTACGGAAGGGATGTGGGTCCTGGCTTTGCCATGGATTTCCTACAAAATCATGAAGAAACATTTATTATGTTAGTGATTTACTAAACTGGGAAAATAATCCACCTCAGAAATGTAAGATTAACCTAATTACTGAGCTGGTTTTGTTCTACAGCAATGAGATATTCCAGCTGAAGTTCAGGGAATTATCCTATTTTTCTAATACAGGCAGCTGCCCTAATTAAAAATCCTCCATATGTCTGTCAGAAATCAAGGAAATTCTCTACTGTTTCCTTTCTGAAAACACCTATTCTTAATCATAGTTACTGAAAAGTCTCATATATAATGTTAAAAAAGGAAAGACTGTATTTTAAAAGTTGATTACAGAATTAAACATCCAGATTTCTGTCTTTTGGCAATGAAGAGGAAACAAAATTCACTACAAAACTAGCATTCAGTGGTAAGAACTAATGGTTTCATTCAACATATAAGTTTTACTGCAGGGACTTCTCAGTATCTAGTTACCAAGTCTGGACTGATCACAAACAGCCTAATCTGAAACCACATGAACAATGCAAATCTTTCTGGTTAAAGACTTGATCCAAAGCCATTTAAGTGGATAGACTCTACACAACTATTCTGGGACCTCTGTTTCCAGAATACTTGAATTTGAGTATAATTACCATCCCAACCAGACTGCTTAATACATTAAAAAGCAGGTTTCTAGAATATTTAAATGCTATACTGCTTTCCCCACTTTAAAAACTGCACTTGTACAGTATTTAAGTGGCTTCCCCTTCTTCTTTCCTTTTAAACTTCAGCTTGATGCCTTCAAAGGTTAAAGCTAAGCCTGCTGGGCTTCCATCTACGGGAATAGTCCCACTATTCATAAAACAGAATAAAGACACAAATATACATACAGTTACTTTTAAATCTATATGAGTTGATATTAGTGCTAAGATAACTTACTAAGGTACCTCACACTTTAATAATCGGCTATGTAGAGATGCACTGAAGTTGGAAAATAAAAATACAGATTACACATTCCCATGCATTAGAAATGAAATCTATGTAGGTGACATCTCTGGTGAAAGGGAAGAGGAGTCAGCTCTACACCGAGGTCTTTGATTTTACAGGTCAACTCAAAATAACTTACACATTATGTGAGGTTGGTTTGGAGGACTTGGGTTTTGTTTGTTTGTTTGTTTGTTTTTATACACTCCATGTAATTAGAATTATTAATCTAAGAGTTAAGATGTGCTGAAGATTAAAACACATTTAAGTCAGCTGTAATTTTTGTAACACAAAAGACTTGTAAGGACAATTCATTATGTTGTTCCTATTTGAAATTCATTGGTGTGAAATTAGCAGAGAGATCTGCTCTGACTTCAGATTTCAAAGTAACACAAATGTCACGTGCCAACATTCATTTCATATGCACCTAGGTAGGTGCATTTGCTGTTTATTTCACATCTTATGACAAAGATGAAATGCAACAGCCTGTCATAAAAGCAATACGGAACCTCAAAGCCCATGTAGCCTAGTAAGACAGATGGAATACAACTGACATCCCAGTTTCCTCCCACCTCTCCCCATCTCAGTATATAGAGAAGAAATACCACAAGTTAGGGTCAAGTATTTAAGCTAAAGACTGATTTTGGAGTAATGAAAGGACACTGGCACAGGAAAACCCCTAGACTTGCCACAGAAAGGCCAGCCTTGACCCATAAGCTAGAAAGAAAACCCTGCTTACTGCCCAGAAATGGAAGTGCTACTTTTATATACAACTGTACAGAACAAATAAATACAGCTGCTGGTTCTGCCCCCCCTTGCTAGAGAGCACTGAATAATTAGTTTTTTTAGTAAAGCCCTGTTTGATATTAATAATCTCATTTCTTTGTTGCTTTTCACAGTGAAAAATGTTTCCTTCTACACCCCGACACCAAAGAGTGGTGTCCATGTAGAATTAGACACATTCTAGGAAACTGCTGTTTGAGACAGCAGAAATCCAGCCAGTTTGATACTTCTTCCTCCCACCCTTCAAACTGAGCATTTTGTGGCTTTTCTGCTATAATTGATGATTCAGAAACCCCAAGTAAAGTGTTTTAGAACTTTCTGTAAAAAAGACCCTCTTCAGTAGAATGACGGCAGGTACTTATTTGATTCAGACTGTGAGTGCTTTAACTGCTAGGATAGATGCATCGTTACATAGACAAAGACTGGACACAAAAATGCAGAATACTTTCAGATAGCATTTGCATTAAAGAATATTGCAAAATGCCTGCCAGTGTCAAGTATTGCATTAAAAAAAATAGTGTGCAGGCTCTCAGCTGACTACTTGCATGTAGTTTTTCACAGAAGCATACGAGTTATCTCAGAAATACCAAGAGAGTTCTTTTTTGTTATATTTGGCTGCTTTAAGCTAGGATGTCAAGAGCGGCACTTGGTCTGACGTAAAGACACCAAGCACACAATACCAAACCACTGTCATCTATAAAAAAAGACATGTAACTAACACTAACATGTAACTGATAACCAAGTATTTTCTGCCAGTGATAGAGGTTAAGTATAAAACAGAGAACTGCTACTAAAACATAATATAAACTACCTAAACTGAGAAGATGCAGCTCACAGCAAGGTAGACAAGGTTCTGAAGAAAAGGCACGCATTTCCCTGCACTCAAACTTTAGTCTGGCGTTGGAAGACGCCGGTGTTTGACTTGTTTTTGATGTACGTCATCACGGTGATGCAGCATGCTTAAAAAAATCCAGTCTGAAGATTTAGCAACACGGTGAAGCCATCACTACAAAACCTCTGTGATTCACTGAATCAGCCAGTGCCTGAGCAGAGAACTGACCTTGAATACAGATCATAGCACAAAACTCTGCTCACACAGGTGAAAAACATTGTAGTTTACACAGCTTTTAGCAAATCTGCCAGGCAAAACACAGATAACACTACTGAGTTCAAGTAGTTAGTGCACCTTAACAGCTGGTCAAGATTTCTATGCTTTAGAGGCACAGAAGCCCAATGAAAAATGTTTGACTATGACACTTTTGCAGAAACGACAGCTGTACATCTGTCCTGCAGGCTAATGACACCACCTCATTAGTGCAGTGTCTTCATTTGATTCAGACTAAAAATCAACAAGAATTATCAAACTTAATTATTTAGAAACACCTGTATTTTTCACATTAAGTTAAAAAAAAAAAACGCAGAATGACTTTAGTTTTAGAATTTCTGCAAATGGGAAAAAAAAAAAATCACAACACTTTTCTGGGGGTAAAACTGAATTTTAGGAACATCAGTAAAATGACAGATAAACATGAAATATCTAACTGTGCTTTTTTTTTTGTAAATAAGTGAGACTTCCTATGCAACAGTAATTTTTTTAACAGCTAAGACTAGTAGCAAGAACAGCAGAAACTCTGTGGCATTATGAGAAGAGAAACTTACCTCCATCTGCTTAGTGCCAGAATAATATTTCTGCTTAGTTAAAGTCTGTCAGCTAATTTTAAAGTTCCATAGTATTTCCCTTTTAGTACCCATCTTTAACACACACCAAAAAAGCACCTGGTATGTAATTTTTTAAATGGTGCAGTAAGTTTCCTGCTCAGGCTTACCAGCACCGGGATTTTATCAAGGGCAAATACAGTGGAATATTCTGAGGTTTTAAACAACTACTTATACTGCCCCCCCACCCGCTACAGCACACCTGTGCAGAATTTCAGTGGTCATAAATATATTCGTAACTTTTCCCTGAGGAATGCTAGCTAGTGGCAACAATAATGGGCAAGTAAGATATACTTACCAGGGCAGCAATTCCTTTTTTTAAGGGGTGGAGTAGGGATGGGGACACTACTCAGTTTTAAACACTTTAGCTTGCACCCATAGCTTTTTTTTAGGTAACTTGGAACCAAAAAGTCATGCATTGGGGGCTATTATAGAGTGCATTTTTACAAAGAAAAACTTAAGTAACTAGTAGGGTTGTTAGGGGCACCTATTTGTACTTTTAAACATTTCTACCAGTCTATATAAAACCAGTCCACTTAAAACTTTACATTCTTCATTATAAATGAACTGTACTTTCAATGAGTTAATTTTTATATAATGATCAGCCATTATCACCATGGAGTAAGCATTTCTAGCACAATTTTAGAATTAGACAGAAATTACAATTCCCAAAGCCACAGTCAGTCAGTGCTAGCATGATGAAATTCCCCTAGTGAAATTAAAACTGCAAGACTGATGCTCTTGGTGTAAGGCTTGTCATTCCAGTTTAGTATAAAGAAAATGTTTCTTCATGTATGAGCTTGTCAGCACTATCACGTTATACAGGTAGACTTTCAAAGCATACTGCTTGTATTAAAAATACTAATTATTGCAACATCTATGGAAAATCTGGGGAGAGGGGTCAATTGACATAGCCAAGGGAAGGAAAGCTGCAAGCTAAACTTCCACTAGCAAAATGTGTTACAAAAACAATTTTCTGTAAACTTATTCACTGTCCCTTATCTTCAACTTATATTAATTGCATGTTAGTAAAAATGCTTAACACCTTTAAGCAGATGAAAGCCTACATGTATTAAATTACCATCATTCTATTCTCCACAATAGTAATGAGAGGGCTTCTTACACCTTAAGCTCCTGCACGATACAATGTAATTGTAATTTTATCTTCTAAGTATCTATGATACAGTAAAAAAGAGTAAATTGCAGAGCTTAACTGACCCAAATTTCAGGGGAAGTTTAAATGAAACTCAACCCAGATCTACTCCTACAACATACTGCATATCATAGGCTGTTAAATGTTTTATGTGCTTTATAAATGCAACACCATTACAGTCTCACCAGCAGCCACGCAGTTGCATAAGCATAATTAAAAGATGTTAAGAGCACCAGATTTCCTCTGCAACAATCAGGATGTAAAAAGGTTTTTTTTTAAAAAAAAAATAAAATCAGGAAAGTTACAGAAAGGTGGAAAAAAGTTACAAATATTATTTCATTACCAGGCAATCCTCCCCCCCCCCGCTTTCTGCCCCATCAAAAATTGTAAGTAGAATCATGCTGCTTAAAGAACATGTCTGAACTGTCCAAAGACAGCTTCTTGATAAGGACTCCTGGGACCTCCTTGTCATGTGAAAGATTAATTGTAAGGACACATTCAAAGATACGGCCCACAGCAATACCTGATAAAGTCTACAATTTTTACAGCACATACACTTCTAATTCTGCCCATGAAAACATACAAAAATAATTTTTTGACGGATAGGGAAGAATGGAGAAAAGGCAGGCCAATACTGGGTTCAAGACAACAAAAGTAAAGGAGGAAATCTAGCTCTACTTTTCCCATCATCTACACAATGCATCAAATCAGGTTTTTGCACTCAGACCAAATGCTGTGTATAACAAAAAAATCCCATTTGCTGTTATTTTAAATATATACCACTTCAGGATTATGTAAAAATTATTTCTGTCATCTGAGTACCTATAAATTTAAGTAATCTAAGTAAATTACCTGTAGATAATTTGTACCGATATGCTTACACACTCAGATTTCTATTTAGTAGAATTTTAAAGAACATTAACTATGCAATGTGACCTTATTACATAAACATGTACATACACATCAATGAGCATGTATACACATACATAGTTTGAGAGATTCCTCAGGAATCCATGGGAATGGAACCTATAGCATTTTTTCTTCATTTAACAATAAAAACTAAAATATTCAACACTTTTGTCAGTGAATTTTAAATGGTGCATTTGATTGTTGCTGTACCGTCCTTTCTAAATTTGGAGATACTAAGTACATGTTTTCTTTTTTATGCTTTTGATCCATCACTTGGTTAAGTAGTATATACATGTGTGTATATATTGGGGAACAAGCCCTTAACGGAAGCTGCAGGGATGCAGAATTTGACAGAAGTCAAATGCAACATCTGCTTCCTCTCTGTCATACAGCCTGAAAGTAGATTTGAGATGAATGGTATCAGTATTAAAATAGAACAAGTCACTTTATAGTTCAAATTCCACTTTAAAACTATTTTGAGAATATGCTAAACCAGCTCCTAAATTAAGAGAACTGGAAATTCTACCAGTATCCATACATACACTATATAAAATACCACCAACTATAGCCAACAGTGCTATACATTTTATTTCTCCAAGCAGTAGAAATAAACAGAAGATTTTGGGAGGGCAGGGAAGAAGACCCTTGCAACTTTTTGCTCTTTGACAAGGCATCTTCCCCTTTCTTAAGGGAAAACAAAACAAAAACCCAGCTGCACCTTTTTCCTATTTAGTCACACTATGAACATTTCAAACCTACATGAAACTAAGTATAAGTGTAGCACAATGAAGTTTGCTTACACGCCAACTTCACCATGTCTGTTTTATCTGCAGGACAGCAACTACGTTACATACGTGCCACCTCATTTTTGTAAGTCGAATCCATTTTAACCTCTGAGAGTTTATTTTTATTTTGTTTAAACAGTAAAAATGGTGTTTGAAAACCTATACTTCCAGGAGGGATGATATTTGAAGGAAGTAGATGGCTTTGCTTCAGTTTGGACATAGAAAACACTAAATGAAACAAAAAATACTAGATCATTTTGGAAGGTGTCTTTCTAGCCAAGTGCATGACTTGCAAAGTATTTTTTAAAATCTATTTGATATTCTTACATAAACGAATATAGAAGTATCAGATTGTTTGTAGTAAGAGTTTGTTCTGCTATGGTCATGGGTTAACGCTTCGAAGAGTGTACAGTCACTTCTCTTTCCAGTTTCACACCCTAGTTCTTTCTTATTTCTATTTCATGCGCTAATGCAAACCACGGGGAACTGGAAAGAGTAAGCTGCTCTTATTAGAAAGTCTAAATTTTATATAGTAATATTACAGGAATCAAATTAGGTAAGACAGTTGACCCTCAATCACACTACTAAAGTTTTCAAATTAGTTGATTCAGAGGAATAAAGCCTATATAGTTTAGATATATGCATAAGCTCCATAACTGTTTTGTTGAAACACAGAGCAACTGTGAAAGCCTGAGTAAAATAACAAAGGTTCCTCAGCATACCACCAATTCTAACTCTCCTCCTTTTGGACAAAGTCGAAGTTGTTAAAGCTCTAAAAGCCTTTAGCCCAGCAGTCAGTCTACAACCCCTTTCGTTACAGGATCTACTAAGAGATGAGCAGCGCGTGCTCACTGGAACTTCTGAAAACTAAGATTAGCACATGGACCCTGTCACATGCCTTAGCACAATCTCCTTCTAAGGGAAAAAACCCAAAGGAAAAGTTTATGCTTCACTTAGAAGTGAGTGCTATTAAACAGTCTTGTCTCAAGTTGCAACAGAACTCTGCTCTATAGCAGTATTACTGAAAATTGTCTACAAACTAAATTTGAAAAGAACATCTTAGTGCCTACACTTCAAATGAAACATTTCTGATGCCACAATTCCAATGAACTCTGGAAATGCTCCCATACTTCTATGCTATGAACACTGATCACTACAAAATTAGTTAAACCCCAATACTGATCAGATTCAAATCACTAGAGGATCTTCTCATGTGTAACTGCATGTATACAATCTGCCACAAAAAAATGTGAACGCTTCCTGTGCAGTGGTACAGTCATGCACCAATGCATACAATGTCTTCTCACTTTTGAATTGTTTTCTGTAAGAAAGGAAAAACGTCAAAGCTTATAGTATTAGGTACACACTACTTCATTGCAGAACTCCAAAATTGTTACTGGATGTAGAGCACCTCTCACATTGAAGCCATCAGTGAGAAAAAGCATAGCCTAACAAGGGGAAAAAAAAATGCACACTCTTAAACGAAGAACATTTGTACTAACAGGACATAGGAGTGCCAGAATGAACAGCTTGCCTTCACAGTTTCTAGCTAAGGGAAGCCACAGTATTTCATCATAGCAGTGACTCAAAGCCTTTTCATAGTCTATAAAGAGAGTCTGTAGCAAATAAAGTCAAGCATTATTTAATGTAGTAACACTAGTAGATAGGGTTTAACGGAAAGTGTTCTCTCAGCCACCAGGCTTCTCAAAATTTGAATAAAGATCATCAGGCAACTCAACCAGCTGACAACTGGAAGCTGGAAGAGATGTAGAAAATGAGTAAGAAATTACAATTACAGTTCCCTCACCCATGGCAGATGAAGAAGGTAACCAATCTGTAGCTAATACAGAGTACACACAAAATGTCTGTATTTTTACTTCTCATTCTTCCAGGTTCAGATACGAGAAAAAAGCTCAAGTTTGTGCCTGACCTAACACATGTATTTCCCCCTCAAAACATCAATAGAAGGATCAGAAAATGACTTCAACAAAAGAAAGCACACAATGAGAAAAGTTTTCACTGTCTTCATTACATTTAAAAGTGAGACTTCAAAAGTGTTGTGAACCAGAGTTTATAAAACTAACACTTCTAATAGGGATGTTTCTGTCACCCCACATAGAAAGAATACAACAGAACAGGAAGTAGTTTGTGTTTATTCATGTAAAAACAGCAACACACTAGAGAAGAGGGTTCATAGTAATCTCTTCATTAGGCATCACTTCCACTTCAAAAATTAAAATTCCTAACACCTTCCCATGATATTTTTTATGATCAAATACAGAAAACAAAATTATAAAGAAACCCACTAGTGTCGTATTGCGCATCTTCTGAAACTACAAATGTCAATTATGTGGACAACTTTCTGGTATTATACAACTTGTAGGACCATGGCAACTATGCAAGATGTACATGCCTGTTATTTACATATTGAGTAGAAAAGACAGGAAAGAAGTTGCATTCGCTTTCTAGTGCAAGTCTACAATAATCACACAGACAGAACAACATTTATTAACAGGAATGGAACAAGTCCACACATAAGTAAGAAAGGTCATAAATAATACAGTTGTAAAAAAATATTAAAAAATCTCAGACTGAGGCAGTCAAGAATGTGCAATATGGATGTTTGTACAGAGCACCTGTACAGCAGTTTCTCAAAAGCAGAAGTTTACTATGAGAAGTGTGGTAGACTAGCAGGGTGGGCATGGATTATAACGGCTATGCCTTCTGT
The DNA here is from genome assembly GCF_964106895.1 of Numenius arquata. Taxonomy (NCBI): domain Eukaryota; kingdom Metazoa; phylum Chordata; class Aves; order Charadriiformes; family Scolopacidae; genus Numenius; species Numenius arquata. Next base: position 24,980,628 of record NC_133581.1, on the reverse strand, counting down.
TAAGAAATTAACAAAGATCAGCTGGTGATATACACAGTATTTTCAGTTTAAAGTACCACTATACAGAACCTCAGCCAAGAAGTCTATACTACTTCGACTTCTGATCACTCCAACTTCATCCTGCCAGAAGTCAGTTCCCATTTTTCCCCAAGCAGAAGAATTTTAGTGGTATGTATAACAATTTTTTCTGAACTCAGAACCAGACTCAAGTAAAACAGGGGAAGAAAATGCTTTGAAGAAACACAAACATTTTAAACAAAAACAATCATTTTTCTAAATGGTTTTATTTACATTTTTCATATACAAGTACGTTATATGATACATTCTGACTAGTATCCACACCAGTGTGAATTACATGAATTAAAGATACTGATGTATTGCATATGATGAAATGCAAAACAATCAACCCTAAGCTTTGGTCCCACCCTCTCAATCGTCATACAGCATCTGGTTTGTTACTGAGACATCTATAATTTGAAGTGTTCATATCAAATATAAGTTATCTGAACAAACATATCTAGTTGCATTTCTTTAGAATAAGCAATAACACAGGAGTCTTACTTGCAAAATTCGCAAGATGAAAAGTACATATTAACAGCAAAACACTTTACATGCATGTTACTAGCTTTGATTTATTGTTTCTAGACTTGGGGTATTTGTCACGACTGTCCTGGTCTTATAATTTTAAAATCTTTAATTATGGCAACTTTTCATCTCCTACTAACATCAGTTCAAAGCGACCAGGATATAATGCAATATAGTCAACAACAAAAAAGGTAAAAAGGTGTGATGTGAACTGGCCCGAAACATTCAGAACACTAAAAATCCTTTAGATCATTAAAAAAATGTTGCAAATACATGAACATGGTTTAATAAATGTGCTTAAGAGGATTTTCAACCTGGTGATTTCTCAAAGGAAACTAGCAAAGAAAAAGGTGACAACTTCAAATGCTTGCTTCAGAACTACTGAAATATTTACAACACTGGTAAAGTAAAAGTTCTTTCAAGTGCATGAAAAGCATTATCAAGTCTTTCTGTACCTAAAAGATGGTTCAAACAGTTGGAGAGATAAAGGAAATAGTAAAAGACAGCTGGGCCTACGGAATCATAGGGTATTACAACAGAATTTATTTTTACATTTCTGTAGTTCCTTTTAGCCAGATGCCAAAAGCACTTTAATCACTAAACTGAGCCTCACAACAACCCTGTGAGGTAGGTAGGTATCTGTTTTAATAATGGCAAAACAGGTTAAATAACTTACCCAAGAAGACACAGCAAATCAGCAGAACAGGCTAGAATCCAGATCATGTGATCTATGAATTTAACATTACGGCACATGTGGAACTGAGACTTACATGCTCCTTTTTAAAACTGTGAAAGAGGCACTGACGTGAACCAATTCAAGTTTTCTGGAAGCAGATTTTTATGCGAAAGGTATCAAGACAAAAATGTGCTTTAAGCAACCAGAGAAAACAAGAGTCCGATTAAGAAGAGTGGCATTATTGTACCACTTCCTAAATTCTGTAGATGCAGAATAGCAAGTTAACTATTTTACTTGCTAAAGTATGTATCAAAAATAGACTAGTGAATTTGACAGACGATGTAAACGGAACTCTATTCTCACAAGTCTTAAGCATTCAAATGCTATGACCCAAAACCATTGTGAGCTGGGAGCTGTTTCATCCAGTTCTATTATTTCTATGTCCTGCAACTGCTTCTTTGAACGTTGGAAGAAATAAGAACAGCGTGAGAATCAAAATGTTTTGACCAATTCAAACTTTAATAGCAGAGTTCCCATTAACAAACTGTCAAAGCATGCTCTTCCCAGTTAATCTCCATGTTCTATTGACTACCAAACCAGTAATAATAGAGAGATCAGAGCATATAAATCAGTGCTCGGCACATAAAATGGAAGCACTCGGTTACTTCAGCACAGTCTGTGTATCAATAGCCATAAGTTAGATGATACACTAAGTGCTGAGCACTGCTTTAGACTATATTCCACTTGGGAACAAAGTCATACACAAAAAGGAAAACAGTCAGTGAGCTGAACAAGCGCTGCCATGAAAACAAGAGGTAATCATAGCAGTAAGGCCTGCACTTACAAGCTTTGCATTACAAAATGAACTGGCATATGCAGGGAAACAGTTTTTGTTCAATAAACAATGACTTCTACTTTAAGATTGGGAGTGACTAAGAAGAATGCATTCCTCAAGTTAGGGAAAGGGAAATTTAAAGAGTTCTAACAATTTTATAAAGAATACAGCTGTTAAAGGGCTCATTCCTTCTTTGTAAGGCCATAATCACAACCCCCACCCTAGCTCATCTTCCAATAATAGACCACCACTATATAATGATATTCAGCTCAGACGTATGTTGTTCAGAGGACAAAATTCTCTAGTGAAAGACAACCTGCCAGAAAACAACCCCCACTTTCATCTCCCTTTTTTTCTTTCTGTGATGCAAAGAGGAAACACTATCGTGTTAAAGAGGAAAGTGATACGCTTGTTTTGACATCAGGAAAAACGCAGCTTACAGATGACTGAAGGTTTAGCAATTTTGACATTTAAATACTGAGGTAGTGAAAGTGAATCAAAAGCAATGCTAAGCAAAGATTAACCGCAGGTTTACTTTCCGAACTCAAGGCTGGAAAGATCTACACTTCTGAACTATCCAAGAGGAACTTTCTAGCAGGAGGAGACTACTAAGATTTCCAAGGAAAAGATTTTGGAAAATACCTTCCCTATATTCCTTGTACATCTTAAGGCTGCAACAAAAGAAGCTCAGAACAATTGCTCTATCTCAGGTAGCCTTCAAAAATTATTTGAAGTCTTAATTTATATGCAAACATGCTGTTAAAAGAATACTTGAGAAAACATTTCATTTTTAATTTACTTTGAGACGGGACTGTACATACGATATGCAACTTAAAACAACGCTGACAACAGTGCCCAATTGTGTGAATATGTATTTTTTGAGAGAGGAATTTGGAAATAAGTTATTTCAGCTTATAGCTATAAATGTTTACATATACTAAAAACCAAAAAGAAGGCAGAGATAAGCATTTTGCTTTTTAGTTAAATCAGTCACTATGTGAGTTTTGAGAGAAGTTACTGGAACCAAGAAAGAAAAGTTGAAAATTTATGTAATAACTGGGGTTTTAAAAATTTGCCTGTGAAGAAGAAAGATAAATTTCTAAAAAGTAACCTCTTACATTTCTTTCAAATATAACCCTTTCAAGTGTAACCTCTACCAGAATTCTACAGTTCATGTTTTTCCATTGTTTTGAATGACAAAATCATATATTCCATTTCTCTTATATTTGAAATATAGGCAGACACACAGACACACGTGAACTAGTGATTTTTATCCCAATTCTTTCCTTCTCAAATTTACCTTGTGTTACCTGGTTACCATACCTGCTGAGTAGAAGCTGATCTTCCTTCCTTGAAGAAGCATGTAAAAATTATACTCTAGACTGTTTTAAGCTTTGCCATTGTTAATGTCTCTAAATACTACTCGATTATAAATTAGTTAAAAGGTATCGATTAAGGAAGGTAATTTTTGTCAATTCATCTCCAAATGTGGTTCAAGACAAGAAGCCTCAGACAAGAAGCTTTACATAGATAATACTACTTTCTGCTGAAAAATCTACAATGTAGTTAGTACAGGCTTTCTGAGGTGGTCTTATTCAACTCTTAAATTTGAGGCATGGGAAAGATAAAGGTTTTAAATAAGCACAGAAATCAAATAACTTAATCATCAAACTAGATTAGATTTCAAATACTAGGTCCTGTAGCAAACATTACAGGGTACAAGAGGGTAATGGATTTGTCTGCAGGGTCCCAAAAGGAAAAATATGCATCTGTATGTGTTAGTGCATTCACAATCTCCCAAATATGTCCATTCACCAATATTCCAACTACTACTACAAACTACTGGAAACAAAATAGTGAAAATTCTACGATATTTAATTAGGTAATAGTTCAACCTAATTTAGTATTTTGCACTGTAACATCTTACTATAAACTGCAATATAAAATTTTCTGTTAGATTCCCATGATCCCAATTTGATAATCTTCAAAATTTGCTGCCAGAACACATTTGGATATGTAATTTAATATAAAATAAGATACGGTAACTATGCAATGCAGTTTTGCCACTCAGATTGTTGCTCCGCAATTTTCACATAAGATGGAAAAAAAATAATTTAGCTATCTCATTTCTCATCTACAGAACACAGGTCCCCATCCCTGCAGTTTAGCATGTAGATCTGTCTTGAGAAAAATGTGCAGCTAGAAGATGCCCACAAAAAGCATGTGTATAAGTATTAAATATCAGCTACAGAAAATAAATTGAAAAATCCACTCAGATTATACAGTGCATGTCATGAAAGACTGTTTAAACGATCAATGCACTTTGTGAGAGGTTTTATATAGTTATGTGTAAACAATCACAATTTTGTTGGGACTTTCAGAAGCTAATGAGTTGTGCTAATGCATTTTCCCAGCATTTTCATTCCAGAAATCAGCTTCCATCCCACACCCTCCCTGAAAACACTGTTCACAGAAACACTCAATTCCCTAAGAAAGCAAAAAAATTAAACCCCAAACATTCACAGAAAGTCATTCAAGTAAGTTTGTATGTATAAATAAAAGTCCTCTAAATAAATGACACAGGAGGCAATAAATTGACACGACAAGTAAATAAAAGGCTAAAGCACTCCAATACCATTGAAACGGTTTTAATGTTGTTGCAATTCCATAATGCAACAATCATCAACTCATAAAAGACCCAATACTTTAGAATTCATTTTAATCACTCCTTTGTACCTATTTTACAAAATAAAGGCAAGGCATATTTAAAATCCCCTTTTCCCTATATATTATGTGCCTATCTTATTCATGCTTATGAAAGTGTAAACTTAAACTCCTACTAAATGTTATATAAGAAAAAATGTAAAAATATTAACCTCTGCTTCAATGTACAGTTTCCAGAATCTGCCAGAACTGGGGAACTGGGCAACAAGGCGTTCATAGGTCTTCCGTGCTTTGTCTATAGGTTGGTTCTAAAAATTGAAAATCAAAAGAGCATTTACAATATCATGATTTATGTAAATGAATATGCTGATTTTACTCCAGAACCAAATAGTGTGAGTGGACCATAGATAAGGAAATGTAATCCTATGTCACTAAACCTGTGCCTCTCGAATGAGAATGCTCCAAGCGTCAAGGTCATATGGATTTTCTTCTAGTTTCTTTTCAGCCTTCTTCACTTTTTCTGGGACATATTCAGCAGCCTGGAAAAATTAAAAAGAGGACATAAGAGATCACAAGTAGAGTTTGAAAAGTTCTGTACCAGCTACAGAGTCAAGCTAATGACAACATTCTGACAATTTAACATTACAGATCTCAGTTTTTGTGCCGGAGTTACTACATTGTAGTTTTATCTGGAAAACAAGTTGTCCCAGTAAGATAATGCACTCTTACCACAAGTTCTACATATTTGATGATCCAGCAAATAGCTAGACTAAATTGACTGCTTCTAAAACACTAGAACAAATTTGACTTTGTCAGAAAATTTATTGCATTATGAATTTTTAAACAGTTTTACCAACCTGAAACTTTTAAGATGCAAAAAGTAATTTCAGACTCATTTTTCTATTACTGATCTCAGCCAAACAAATCCAGGCTACTGCATGAGTCATTCTGTATATGCAGAACAGTATGTATTTTGTATCACAAGTTACAGATTTAACAAGAAAACAAACTAGGAGATGACAGCTCTAGCAGCAACATATACATGTTAACCAAGCAAAATTTGTTAACCTGATCAATCAATTACTATATTCTTAGAGTTGCATTCCTGATGCTTTAGCACTAAATAACTTAAACTGCCTTTTTTCTTTTTCTTTTTTTTTCTTTACAGTCAGACATTCCTATTGGAGTTTAAAAGCTTTTTTTTTTTTTGATACTAAAAGTGCTACCAAATTGAACGTTAACATGTTAACAGTTACTATTATAGTACAGGTTTAAGTATTCTTTTAAAGACTTGTGGAAATATTTTACTTTCTGGTCTCCAGGATTTTTTTTTCTACATTTAACACTGTTAACAAAGGAGATGAAAAAAATTACAATCTGATGATCACATACAGACAAGCCTTAAAACACATGCTTGTTATAACCCTAAATGATATGGTTTTTTATTAAGCACGAAATATTGTTCTGACCTGTACTCCAAACAGTTTATTTACTAACTTTCCAAACTCATTTTCAGGCAGATGTTAGCAGTCCCAAATCACAATCAAGTGAATTCTTGCCTTCGTGAGATGTAACAATAATAACCTGTAAATAATTACTGCAAGACCTTTCTTGTGAAATTTTTACAAGTTAGCTACATAATTAGTGTTAAAATACATGATTCTGTATTGTATAGCACAGTGTGACTGATTTACTGTACATAAAATTCTAAAAAGGCCCTGTCAATTGCTAAGAGATTATTGTAAGGAAATAATTTTAATTCTTAGTATTTGATCTAGGTCAATAAATAGCTCTGAAGATGAAAGAAAGTAAACAGGACAGAGAGAACTGATACTCCTCTCTACCAAAGGTGCCACCACACAGCTATAAAGGGAAACAGGAGGTAACTAGACACTACAGAGATATGATTTCTAGTAAAATTAACAAGCAGCACTATAGTGCATCACTACTGCACATCACTCCTGAAGGAAAGCAGTCATTGCAAGAATACCAATACAAGGTATTATTAATGGATTTTACTGGAAGACCATTTACAGTGGCATTATATACGAAGATAAGCTGCCAGTGAAGTACTGTCCAGTGAAGTACTGTACTGTGACTTAAAAAAAAAAGAAAAGAGAAAGCTGGGGCTGGCAAATGCAGCAAGCCTGAGTTACTCAGGACCATCAACTTTAGTTCCAGAAGTGCTGGGCCCCTTTGCAACTGTACTACTATACAACAGTTGCTTATGTTATAAATTGCAATTCAACTTGATCACTTAAAAAAGCTATCATATTTTTGAATATTTTTCAGCACTACCAGTTTTTGTGTCAGTTCTGCTAGCATGATATAATTCAATGCATATCCCTTAAAAGATTTTTTTAATTAATTACTTATAAAATGGACAAATGGTCAAAAAATCTGCAGAACTGTTAAAACTGACATGTAATAGCAGCCCTGCATGAAAGCGAAAAAGAAAAAAAAAAATCAGCAGGAGGGGCTTTATAGAAGTTTAAAGACCATTATTCTTTTCAACTCAGTTTGAGTCATTCTTAACTTCTCAGTGCAAACCAGCGTAGCTTAGAAGGCAAGTATCAAGTCTCACAGCAAATTAAGCAAATTAATTTTATATTTTAAAAAAAAGCAAATTAAAAATTAGTAGCTCGAAGTTGTCAGCTCAAAAGTAGGAAATTTATGAACTTACACATGAATATTTTTGCATCCCTAAGTCCATCAAATTTCCAACTCTGTAATACTTCATACTGTAGTTCAACTGATACAGGCTTAAGATGCAAAACATAGCATGAAATGAACCAGTGGTTTTATTTCTTCCAAAATGACATGCATAAACATATTTCAGCTTACAGAATCCCAGAATGATATGGGGTTGGAAGGGACCTCTGGAGATCATCTAGTCCAACGCCCCTGCCAAAGCAGGTCCACCTAGAGCAGGTCACATAGGAACGTGTCCAGGCGGGCTTTGAATGTCTCCAGAGATGGAAACTCCACCACCTCTCTGGGCAGCCTATTCCAGTGCTCTGCCACCCTCAAAGCAAAGTTCCTTCTCACATTTAGATGGAGCGTCTTATGTTCAAGTTTGTGCCTGCTACCTCTTGTCCTGTCAACTGAAAAAAGACTGACCCCATCCTCTTGGCACCCATCCTTTAAATATTTATAGGTGTTGATCAGATCCCCCCTCAGTCTTCTCTTCTCCAGACTAAAAAGACCCAAGTCCCTCAGCCTTTCCTTGTAGGAGAGATGTTCTAGGCCCCTAATGAACTTTGTAGCCCTCTGCTGTACCCTCTCCAGCAGTTCCCTGTCCTTCCTGAATTGGGGAGCCCAGAATTGGACACAGTATTCCAGATGGGGCCTCACCAGGGCAGAGCAGAGGGGGAGGATGACCTCCCTTGACCTGCCGGTCACACTCTTCCTGATGCACCCCAGGATGCCACTGGCCTTCTTGGCCACAAGGGCATGTTGCTGGCTCATGGTCATCCTTATTGTCCATCAGGACTCCCAGGTCTTTCTCCTCAGAGCTGTTCTCCAGCAGGTCAGCCCCCAACCTGTACTGGTGTATGGGGTTCTTCCTCCCCACGTGCAGCAGTGGGGTTATTCCTCCCCAGAAGACAGCACCGAAGCCGAAATTTCCGAAGTTTAAAGACTATTTAAGTTATCTCTACAGATCACCCAAAGTTGAAATGTTGTTTATTCAATAAAACAGTACTTCAAATTTGCCCACACCAGTGGTAAGTATTGATTCTTATTATATTCCATCTCAGTGAAATCTACTTGTCTCAAATATTCAATCAAGCATGTATTATTCTGCATTCAGATAGAAATGCTTATCAGGAGTACTATTAATGTCAGCTACAATAAAAAAAACAACCCCACCCTACAAAAACAACTGAAGCATTTATTGAAGCACAGTCTTGTACTCTAAGTAGTGACTTTGAAACAGGAAAAAACAGAATTAGCCACTGAGGCACACCTCAACTATTTTAGTAGTAGTTCAGTTGTATTATCTCAAACCTTTCCATGTGACATGCAAAACTCAGCTGACACTGTAGGGTAAACAGTTAAGGCTTTCAGGAATTTGATTTCACCTTTGCAGATATAGGGCAATAAACTCAAAGGCTGCAATAAATTAAGCTGGTGAAAAAACAGATGCTGATAAGATGCATAATCATAGCAATCCTACATGAAATTTGTACGTTTGACACAGGACTCCTAATCTGTGTAAGTAGTATAAAAAAAAGTTCATTCTTTTATTGAAAAAAATAAAAGACTGATTTCCTAAATTAGCAAATATTTACTTAGCAGCAGCAGATAAAGTTCTCCATGCAGTTATATGAAACAAAAATTATAGAAGCTCTACAGAATTGAAAATAACTATTTGATCAGGGTTTTAAACTGGACTGCTTGGAATTGTTTACGTCATATATAAGAAAACACTCAACTTCTTATGCACAGTGAGCTCTCCCTCTCCCATCCCTATCCATCTACAGGATGGATAAAAGCCATCCACATTTCAGAAAGGCACACTGCACTGCAGGCAAACCAGTGTCCTGGTTCGGTCTGAGCGAAAACACCTCAATACCTTGCACCTTCAAAAATAATCACTCCTAATATCTTGGAGAAATCAACACTTAGAATTTCCAGTCTGAACCATTTTGCTAGAACTATACGTGTGAGCAAAAATGCGTTCAGTTACACATCTAATCTGTGCAGTCTAACATCACATACAGTGAAAGGGAACAAGGAGCTTGATTTTTAACCTAGCTCAACTATAGCCAGAAAGACATTTGATCCCAATTATGAAAACTGCACTCTGTGATTAGATCTGTCGTTATCGCAGTTCAATGGTATGTGGCTTCCGATTATTTATTTTTCATCGTACCGCTTGTACAACTGCCAATATCTAAAACTGTAAATACTTAATTCTTGGGTGTTTGTTCACCACCATGATCCTGCCCATAGATAAGCATTTTCAGTCCCTCTGATTAACAGAGGCACTTCAGTTAATCTCATCCTGTAACAAGCCAGTTCAGGGAGTTAAATCAGCAGAAAAATAATCCTATTAGAAAAGTGAGTAACTTTCTAAAGGTTCAGCTCCCTGATATCAGGATCAGATGTGATGCAGAATAAACGATGCAAAACTATACAGTACTTAGTAGTTGCAACTTAGATCACCTTAAACTACCATAAAACTGCACCTAATCAGGTAGATACTGGCTTTTAACTTTACTGCCTGAAAAAAAACAACTGCGAAGAATTGTTGCATACAAACTGGAAAAATATTTTTTTCCTCTGCTTTTGATAACTGTGCTCAGTATACCTCCCATGTAATTGGGCTCCTGTCCCACAAACAACCCTCTGAAGGTCACAGAATTATTTTAGCACTTAAGGTTCCATGTCCACAAGTATCTGTATTACTACCATCTACTTTGATTCACATCTTCCCTTTTATTATTTATACACAGATAAATAGCAACAGGCTTTTAGTTTCACAGATACTAAGAGTGTAAAATGATCTTTATGACCAGATTCCAAAATCTGAAAAGACCTAAAACCAAATTAATCAAAGGATTCTAGTAGCTCCTTCCTGCAAAATGCATCAAATGCACAGAATCCAAATTTGAATTCACAAAGGATGTCTGAGGGAACAAGAACGGAAGAAACAAAGTTGACTTCTGATATTTACTAGAAGTTATATATCAACCACCTTCAAAGAAAAATTCTTGGTTTATACCTTACTGCTAAAAGTAACAGTTAACAGTTTCCCCAAGCCTCTGAGAATGAACACTCATGACTCCAAAGTGTGTAAGAAAATACCTAGGCCAAACACCTCTTTCAACTATTCGCAACCTAATGCACCCAGTCGCTTAAAGCACCCTTCTGTTTCCACAAAAGGATCTTCTGTAGTGAAAAGGAAATGTATTTAAACATTTCCACCTGTGAAGTGGCCAGTTTAAGATGCTTTAAAAACTGCCACTAATTATGAAATGAGAACTTCTACAAACAAGACATATAGGCAGTTATATACAAAAACACAGGAATTTTAATGGCTAGTTCAGTCAAATTGGTTCAATGTCCAAAAGGAGTTCTATGTCCATTAAGATAGAAGCTACTGCTTGGGAGGTTTTGGCTGGCTGTTGCACAGTTTAGCATAGTCTGGACTGCAACAGAGCCCATGAATATAATTTCAAATATATTAACATGCAACTTAACAAGCATTGTTAGTTGTTCACCTAGGTTAATTTACAGGTTTCATTAGCGTAAGCTTTTTTCTTGAAGTTTATTTACAGTTGTGTGTGCACAGAACATAGAAGTTCTAAAATCCTTTCCTCAGTAACACATCCCTTCACTACACTATAGTTACACCGTATCAATCCTTGCACTTTCTTAAGCTAAAGTTAACTACAATAGCATTTATTATTGCATGTAGAATTCAGAAACTTACACAATGTACTATATTGAACAGATACAAAGTATGAATGAGAGGAAGGAGTAGGAAGGGACAAAAACACAGTAAGAAACCAGAATAGACTGCTATAAAGATTAGAAGACAACTAATGCAGGAATAAAGCAAATATTGCATCAAGTCTTCAGATAAAATTGATGCCTGGCAAGTATATACTTATTAAATGGGTAAGAATAGTGTTTCTGCCATGGTAGAAAGAGGCAGAGAGCACAGCAAATTTAGGTTTTGGTAGAGAGTACATGAAACAACCACCACAAGACTGAAATTAAACTAGATGTGTACTTTAAGGTCCAGAAAAATGTGAAAACATGCATAGTTGCAAGTGTGTATGCTCTGTAACCTTGACACATGAATAGATTGGGACAAACTCGTCAGGGAATTTTCTGGCAAACAGGGGCAGATGCAGCCTTTCAGTCTACAAACATGGATCTCTATGATATAGATAGGGCTAAGTGTTTGGTATTGTAAAAACTGACCTTGGAAATTCTGGTTTGTTAAACATCATTTGTGCCTTGCCAGGAGTCTGGCAGGGACCTAACAGATTTCAATTCCTGACATCACTAAACTGCTTCTGCAGAAATTAATGTGGGTCCAACGTAGTTAACACAGTGCAAGAATTTAAAATATACTGCTATACTGGTGGCTATATCACATTTCTGTGCCCCGCTGCTCTAGTCTGTTCTACAATTATGATGCAAGGAGACAATCTACATAACATAGCTTAGGCTCCTACTATACACAGTAAAGCTCCAATGCCTGGAGCTAAGCTCAGTCTAAAGGCAGTAAAGCCACATTAAAGCCCCATTTCAGTTGCACTGCACCTGGTACAATAAAGCCTTCTAAACACCAGCTGGGTCTTTAACCTTGCAATACCTTTACTCTCCCACCCTCCCTACAATCCAGCATTCAACTCTCTGTTCTTCTTTCCCACACTACCACAACTTCATACTTGCTGGAGACAGAATGGCAATTTGTTATTCACCTGGCTGCTCGTGGAAGTCCCCTCCAAACCCTCAGATCTGGAAAGCAAGATGCAGGCACTCCTCTGTGTCAGTGAGTCAGAGCTAACAACTCTGATTTGTCAAAGACCTTTAACACCTGCATCACACACTACCATGTGTACACCTTACGCACAACATAGATGCAAATTAACTGTACAGCCACCTCTTTATACTTATCAGTGTGACTGTCAATGAAAACGGCACCCAAAAACTCAGAGGGTGGTTGTAGAAACAGCAGATGAAACCTGAAACAGGAAAGCCAGACACAATCCAACCTCTGCTTAGCTTCAGCTTCCTACAGAAAGCAACATTTATAACCATAAGAATATACTGTATGCAAAGTCAGAAAGCCCTTCAGACAGCACTAGATCACAGTATATAGGAGCTGCAGTGTGGAGAAGGGAGCAAAGCAAAACTGCCCCATTCACAATCCTCTGTTGTTCCTTCTCCCATAGAGATACAGTGAATTTAGGCATAGCGTGCTCTGCAAGACCACAGTGAGAGCGGCATTAATACTTAGTGAAGGTACAGGTCCCTCACTATGCAACTGGGTGAGTGGTAGCCTACAGTGTAGAAAATGTCATGGTAGTATTGCTACAGACACTGCTATCAAATTATGGCCTGTCTTAACATTAGAAGTAACAAACAAATCTGCCAGGGTAAGAAAAAAATAGAGGACTGAAAGTTACTGAAACTGAAGAAAACTGATGGAAGGGAGGTAACTGACCACAATAAAATCAGTCTTCTAGGAAACCAGAATCCAGAGGCCTTCATAAAGAGGATGGAGTAGGAAAAAAAATTTAACGCAGCCTATAAATAAAAATATAAAAAAACACAACTAGTTTAAGTTGTACCCAATATGAAAACAGTAATCACAATGGGTAAAAAGGGTGGACCTTAATATGGGTCAAAAAAATAAAATCCAAGCCATATGTTAAACTATATGCTTTATGTAGCCTGCAAATAATGATTTGCAATTTTTTGACTGCTAAAACTCTCTGTGATATGGCACTGCAATATAAAAGCTGTTACTTTCCAGAATACTTTTATTTCAGTATACAGACAATAATTCAACCTTTTGCATATTAAATTCTCCCTTGCAAAAGAAAACAAAACATTAAGTCAGCATTGTTTTTAAGTTAAATAGTAACCTATTTCAAGTTAGAGAAACAAACACACTACTTTAACCAGCAGTTTAATTATACAATTAAACATCAATATAATCTTTTCAATATATTGGAGTGGGTAAGCTTAAACGTTAAACATATTACACACCAGAATTATAAACATTTTATTGTAGTATATTCTTTCTTCTTTGTAGCTATCTATCTTGTGATAAAGTAAACCATTCTGAAGAATCTCTTGATTAAACATACTACAAGTATACTTATTAACCTGACCAGCTTTGAGCATACCGGCTGGTAATTGATAGGATATTTTCCTAATGAGACAGAAACTGGGTATTCTACATTCTGAGCACTTGTCTTTCCTACTCCCCCAGAATCAGTGATCTTACAAAGAGTTTACACACCACCCTTTCAGAGTACAGGCTCAGACCAAAGAAACATAACCTGTTTTGTAAAGAGACTGTCATTCCACAAAGAACAGCTTCTTAAGGGAGCACTAAGTCATCATCTTCATTTTATGTATTTTTGAAGGCTATGCTGGCCACTAAGGCATACCACAGTGTTATCAATCACCCCTCACTCAGTCAGGAACTTTCATCCCCATCCCCCCAATTAATACCTATTTTAAACATAGCCCTAAATATTAAAAAGACCATTTAGAAGAGAAATTACGCCAGTAAGTAGGAAACAGTTCATGGTAATAGCAGATTTAAAAAGGTAACATACAACACTGATTGCACTTGCCTAAAAAATAAGAAGTTATGATAAACATATATTTTAGTATGTTAAAGAAAATCAAGCCACAACTAACCAAAACAGCAGTTATTTCCCCTCTCCCCGCCAACAGGAAGAATGCTGTACCACAAAGAAAATTCTTTATTAAATAAAAATATTTTTATTGGTTTTAACTTAAAGGTGCTTTAATAATGCCTTATTCTAGAGAAAAAGGCTATTGTTAAAGAGGCACACAACCTAAGCGCATACATTCAGCAAACGTTCACTTTACAAAGCTCTGCAAATATATCAGTTTAAACAGCTTATCCGGATTCAATTTTCTCCCGGAGTGCGTGTACCCAGTGACCACAAATAAATGACATCAGAAAAACGAAACTCACTAGACCGTCTATTACAGAATCACAGAGGTTGGAAGGGACCTTTTAAGATCATCTAGTCCAACCAATGAAAAAAAAAAAAAAAAAAACACAACACAAAAAAACAAAAACAAAACCACCACACACGCAACCCACACACACACCACCACACCACCCAACACTAATCCATATTCCCAAGCACTATGTCAACTCCTCTCTTGAATACCTCCAGGGATGGTGCCTCAACCACCTCCCTGGGCAGCCCATTCCAATGCCTGACAACCCTTTCAGTAAAGAAATATTTCCTAATATCTAACCTGAACTTCCCCTGGCGCAACTTGAGGCCATTGCCTCTTGTCCTATCATCTGTAACTTGGGAGAAGAGACCGACCCCCGCCTCTCTACAGCCTCCTTTCAGGTACTTGTAGAGAGCAATAAGGTCTCCCCTCAGTCTCCTCTTCCCCAGACTGAACAACCCCAGCTCCCTCAGCCTCTCTTCGTAAGACTTGTGCTCCAGACCCCTCACCAGCTTCGTTGCCCAACGTTGTCCACCTCGACCTGAATTAAAGTTTGCTTGGACAACCTTCGTTGTCCACCTCGACCTGAATTAAAGTTTGCTTGCCAGAAACGCGAAGGCCGAGAAAGACGTATTTTTCGAAGCATTACCGGTTTGACCGAGGGCGGGCGCTGGGAGCGGCTCCGCGCACCCCCCTCCCCTAGCGCGACGCTTCGCTGACGGAATGAACCCGAGTTCCTCAAAATGGGTGTGTGCGGCGGGGGAAGGGAGCCCTTCACCAACCCATCGCTGAGGAGATCGGCACAGCGTACAGGGGCAAGGGAAGAGGCGAAGGCCTCGGCCCCGCACCCAGGCCGACCTCCCCTCAACCCCCCGGGGCGGCCCGCGCCGCGTCTGCCACCCCAACGGTGGCTGCGGGCGGCGGCCGGCCCCACACCCCGCGCCTCCCGCCGAGGCCCGCACAGCGCGGCCAACACCGGCCGCCCCACCACCGCGGCGCGCCTGGCCCCCTACTATTCCCCTCAGGCCTACGATCTCACCCTCCTCCTCCCCCTCACCTGGTCGCCGGTAGCTCCCTCTCCAGACATGGCGTGTTAAAACAGGGCTGGGGCACGGAGCCCCCGAACAAATTAAAAAATCCCCTTTTTAAAAAGCGCCCGGCGCTGCCGCCGCCACGGGCAGCTCCCCCGGCCGCGCCAGCCGGAGCTCCGGCAGCGTTACCAACAAAATGGCGGCGCAGCGGCTGCAGCCCGGCTTTCCGCGGGGGTGGAGGGGAGGAGCGGCGCGCGCAGCGCCGCGCGGGGTGCGCCGGGAAAAAGCGGGGGCGGCGCTTTGAGCGGCCGCCGTACGGCGGCGCGCGGGGTTGGGGGAGAAGGTGGCAGGAAGTGCGTCACGGCAGCGCGCGGGGCGGAAGCGGTCAGTGAGCGCGTCCTTACGGGAAGCTCCGGTGGAAGGGTGGCGTTCGGGCCCCCTTCCCTGGTGTTGTGGGGGGCAGGCCCGCCTCTCGCCGGCTGCCCCGCCTGCTTCCTGCCGCGTAGGAGCGCGGTGAAGCACTGGAGCCACGAACGGGGTGCTTCCCGGAGGGCGGCCGTGTAGGGCCTGGGGGGCCGCGGCAGTCGTGCTTGTGGCGCCCGTAAGGGTCGCAGTTTGGGCGTTTTCTGCCGTCACTCTGTCGCCGTGTCCTGGCGGACTGCTTGTTGTTGAGGCTTTGAAGGACAGTGAGCAGAAAATAGGAGGTTTTGGTGGCCTGTAGCCCTGGCCCTATTGGCTCGTCATGGGCTGTTTTGTTACCGAAGCGTTGCCTCTCGAACAGTCACTTCTTTGCAGTAAACCGGCAGTGGTAACATCAGCAATGCGTGCTGGCAGTAGACCCGTCTTTTCCACCTCACAAGAGCTCTTATTAATTGAGGCAAGTTCAAAAGACAGGCTAAGAGGTCATTGTCTCAAAACACCTCAAGGACACCGGAGGCAGCTCCTCCTAAAGCTACTTAATTTTATTTACAAAGTAATTGCCAGTCTGTCTGTGAGAGAAGGGCTTTGAATCGGCTACTGCAGAGAAACTGTCTGCTGCATGACACAAACTCATTGAAGGAGGCTTGGCAGATACCAAGGTGAAAGCTGACTTAGCTGCCTTCACAACAACAGTGTAAGTGTCCTTAAAATTGTATAATACAGTTATATTTATGCAGAAATACTTAAAGTAACTTGATACCAGCATTTCTCAGGTTCCTTTCTACTTCATATTCCAGAGGTCACATTCTTAAACCACAGTATCATGTGGAAAGGAGACATAAGAAAAACATACTACATAACTTTATTAAGCTTGAACCCCCCTTCTACCTCCCCCCAAAAAATAGGGAAATAGGGCAGCAGATAGTAAATGCTTATTTGACCAATCTGTGGAGTAACATTTTTCTTCTCAGTGTTGAAGAATTTTAGTTGTGTTATTCTTCAGAAGTGAAATACAGATATGCCTATCAATGTGTCTTGATAGATAGGCTGTCTTCCAATTTCTTAGAGAATAATAATTTTGTGATACCAGGCTAATTTGTTGTTTCTCATAGGCCTGTGTCACACCAGATTCTGTCTTCCATGTCACAACAGATTATGTTTTGAAAATATTTGATACATAAATACAATCTCTTTCCAAAAAATTGCATTTCGAATTCATCGGTGTAATGTTTTTTCCATTTCCTATCTAGGAACTAATTCCTGGTAAGTAATCACTTAAAGCAATGCTAGTGAAACTTCCAATTAGATTATATGTTATTCTAGGTCTACAGGACCTATTCTAGTTCTTTAGCTTTTTGTTCAAGTATATTTCCATTATAATTTTAGAGGTTTCTGGGTTTGGGATTGCCTTGTTCAGTTTCATAAAATGATAAAGATGTTTTTGAATCAAGGACATCTTGCTTGTCTAATAGAACAAGTTAGTAAAGACCAAAATGAAGGATGCCTAATGTCATTTAGACTTTTGCTCCTTCTCTCCTACAGCCCCTCAGTCCACGTAATAAAATAATGTGCTACCTCTTAAACTGGTGGCGTTCTGGATTTCTGTAATTCCCTGCATAGAACAGACCTCAGGCAAAATCCCAGCTGCTGTAAATACAACTAGTGCTTATTCCCTTTCTGTCAAGTGTTGCTGTGATAGCTTGCATGAACTGCAGCTCTAATTACATGGTATTAACTCTGTAATGTGTTAGTTGGAGAAAATGAAAAGGAGCAATAATGTACAAAAAAGAAATGTTAAATTCGTATTGATATCTTGCATGTTACCAGTTAAGCCATAATGGTTTGACTTGTTTTGCAGTTAAATGTGAACTTTGTCACAACCATGCGATAAGG
This sequence comes from Numenius arquata, assembly GCF_964106895.1. Lineage (NCBI taxonomy): Eukaryota > Metazoa > Chordata > Aves > Charadriiformes > Scolopacidae > Numenius > Numenius arquata. Next base: position 24,962,828 of record NC_133581.1, on the reverse strand, counting down.
AGATGGTTATGTTTTGGTGTGAAACTCACAAGAGGCAGTATTTCTTACAAAACCTGTGTGTAAATAATAGGTTATGTTTCAAAGTAACTTTGAAGATGTTTCCTTGTCTTAAATTTAGAGTTTAGATATAACAGTGTTAACTCAAGTTTTGCCTCACTGTAACTTAAATTTGGGCCTCATGAAAGTCTACAGGCTTGAGTTCAGTAGTGTTGTGAGTTCGTGTTGGTTCACCCATTTGACAGGCTGATTTGGATCAGCTTTCTGGCTGATGATGGGGCAAATAAAGGGGATGCAGCAGCTAAGCTTACAACTACTTAGCTGCTAATTCCTTCTGCGTAGCTGAAGTGTTGTTTTAGAATGTGGCTGTTTCTTCCCTTCCTTCTGAAGCTGCATCATCTTGAGTGGAGTAGCTCAAGGTTTCTAGCCCAAGGTAACTGGAGCAGTGAAGACATGATTACAGGCCTGTCTGCTTGGGACGGCTGCACTTTAATTTTCAGGTGCTTTGTGATATCAAAGCAACAGGACATTGCTAATATGTACTATGCTGTAGTGATTTGTGCTTAGTTCAGTAATTGACATGAAACTTAATGGCAAGCTATGAGTTAACAAGTAAACTATTGTGGATTGTAGTGCTATGTGAGTGTTGCAGAAATTGAAAACAAATCTGAAACTGAACATGAATTGAAGACTACTTGGTAGGTCCCAGTCCGATTGTTGGTCCAGGAGGGGTTCGTAATGATTCTGAGGGTGGGATTAAGACAAATGAGGTCAAATGCTGTTTACTGTAACTGTTGGGTTCTCACATTAGTATACTTACAGTTCAGTGGTACTTAAATATTTTTCTTGGGAAAAATAGACAAAAATTATGTGTCGCTTAGGGAAAAACTAGAAGAAAATGGGATCTTAAAACAAATAGATGTTGAACCTTAGAGGCTGCCAGGCCACGATCTTGGCAAACTGTAAAGTGGAGCAAACTTGAAAGGAAACTGCTTTCACAGAGTTGGGGCAGTGGTTGTCAAATAGAGCTGACGCACCTGTCTTGCAAGTGATTTTAGCTGCCACAGAAGATTATTTTTTAATACAAGTTATGAAATCACAGATTTTGTGCAACCCTTTTAGTGCAACTCTGTAACCACTAAAAATATTGTTCACTCACAGATATAATTATGTCTGTTCAATGTTAGAGATAAAGTTTACAGTTCTTGGATTTGAACTGCCCTGTTAATTTCTCTGTGTTAATGCTGAATCTCAAGGTACCTGAATGCGGAGGATGCTGAGGATTGTCCTCCCCACTCATTCATAACATTATTGGACGCTGTGGGCTCTGTCACCCTTTGTCTAAGATGGATTTCAGCATACATAGAGTGAAGACATTGACATGAAAACTGAGAGACCCTGTCTTGCTGTTGGCAAGGGTGATGGTGAGCCCTGTTTTTAACTCAGCTGAGAGTTCTGCAGGACTTGAGTACCTCTATAGAGTCCATAATCTGTCCTTTTAGATTTCTAAATTGACAACACCGTGAGAATTCTGTGAACTAAAAAGAGAAGGTAGTCTAAATTTATATCCCATAGGCCATAATTGAGAATGAAAATCATCTTTGTGCCAAACTGGATTTGCTCCCCATTTGATATCCACTGGTTTAGAGGGAGGTGTATCCCATTAATTGGTTGCGTCAACGGCAAAGATGAGGAAGGAAGCAAAACCCAAGCTAACACATTTTGCTGAGTTTGTTTTCTTGGGCTCTGTGCTGGTACTATGGGAGTTTGTAGTGAAGAATGAAGGAAGCAGCTGCAGGGATTTGAGTGGTGAGGAGGAGAAGGCAATAGTGCTCAGCTGAAAATGGTATCCCGTGAGGACCTTTCAGCTGACAGGAATGTCAATATGTGAAACTGTTTGCATTGATATGTGACTGGTAGGAGTTGTGCATCGGATCTGTTGCCTGAGTAATATTCTCTGAAATTGGTTTCTTTCTGGGCATCTTCTCACTCTGACCCCCATGTAAGGTGCAGCACAGCCCTATAGAGAGCCTTTCTTTAAATACGTGATTTACAGGTGCTGAAGTAGGATATTGGAACGGTGAGCCTCTTGCTTATTACCTGAGACTCAGTCACGCTGATACATGCGCTGGGGGGTTTGGAATAAGGAAGACCTTAATATGTCAAAATGTTGCAGCCCAGGTATTAGATCTGTTGCTGTTTCTGTGTTGCCAGATACAGTAGCAGTCTTGTTTACCATCAGTAGTTTGGGAGGAGTTGTCTTACTTTGTTCAAGTTCTGCCTTTTTTTCCAGTTCGTGCCAGTTCGTGTTGTCACCTTTCCCATTTGACTGCTGTAGGCAGTCTGCACAAGAAAGGCATGGGAGGCACACACCGTGTGTGCGTTATTCCAGCTACCAGTGTCTGAGGTGCTGGTGATTATCATCCCGGTAGGGGGTTACAATATGAAAAGTGCAGAGAGACTCATATGTCATGAAAAGTGTTTAGATAACAGGTACAGAAACATAAGTTATATCAGCAATAGCAAAGGGTGAAATTCTATGTCCCCTGTTACCCAGTGAATCAGGCTTCATGATCACAGTCTGCTATGAAATTAAAAAGGGAATCGGTGACATAAAGAGGTAGGTGACGTGGGTGTAATGCAATCAAAAGAAGTTTCTTTTTTGGAAAATTGAGATAGATTTGTCAGATTTTAAGATTAGTTTATTTAAGGAGTGAAACCGATTTAGAAATGTAGTATATAAGCAGAAAACAAAGGTGAATGGATTAGTGAATAACTGGGGTGAATAATGGAAAATAATTGTAGCGGACTGCATAGTTCCAGTGAAGTATTTTAATAATGTAATTAGATGTTAAAATTATGAATTGAATTCTAGCCTCCTCAACATCAATTCATTTTCTTGAATTGGCTATCATTTAATGCTATTTAACAGAGAATTGCCTAGTGTATTTTTTTTGTAAGCAGCTTTTCAGCTTTCCAAGAAAAGTATAAATAATCCACGTTTAGACTGAACAAGCTTTTTAAAGTCTTCCTAGCTTTCCCAGAATCAGTAGTTGTTCTCTTTTCCTTCTGTAACACTGCTTGCTGTTGCAGATCAGTATTAGTATTCATCAACATTTATTTATATTAGCATGTGGATTCTTTGGAAAATTTACCATGATGAAATGAAATCTGAAGCTGGATCTCTCTCTCTCTTTTTAAAACAGTGTATTAATGATGAAACATTAAGCAGTGAAAATAGTGCTGAAAGTTGTTTAAGCCAGCAGCTGGATATCCGGAGGCAGGCTTACATTGTTTTTTTTTCTTAAGGTTTGTGGATAGATATTTATGGATGTACCATTTATAGTATACATACAGTCAGTCTGACATGTCTTGGATACTTTGGGTGTATAGTATGTGTGCGGATCAGTTCTCCAGTACGTGCACAGCCAGTCTTACATGTCCAGCAGCCATTTCTATGGCATTCCTGCATGCCTACCGCCAGGCTGCAACAGTGTTCGAGGGTCTGAAAATCGCAGAAAGGCTAACATCCACCAGTTCTTCCTGGACAAAATTTCCAGGCAGAAAAATAGAAGAAATCTAAAAAAACCCCTGAAATTGCAGAACAAAGTTTAAAACAAACAAACAAACAAAATCCCCCAAAAAACCAAAAACCCAAAACAAACAAAACAACCCAAAAAACAACCAACCAAATGAAAAACCAAACCAACAAACAACCCCTCTGACTGAATAATGCTATTTGGCTGTGTACTGAATTAAAGTGGAGTCCAAAACAAGCCTTGCAGGTAGAGGGATAAAGATGAAGTAACATATACAAATACAACAGCACAGTTCACTAATGTAGTGTCCTCAAATTTTTGAGTGTTTGACTTTGTAACCTAAGTATTTTTTAAGTAGTTAAAATGTGTTTAATGACCGCTAGCACGGCTAGATCTCTTCTTGTGGCCAGTCCCTGTTGGTTTTTGACCACGGTTTGTGACCACTCCGTGTCCCCAGTGCTGTGACTCATCCGAGAGGTGGCAGACAAACACCACGCTGGCTCGGCTGGAAGCCCAGCGAGGGGACAAGCAGCACGTACCTGGCAGCCACCCAGCAGAGAAAATGGCATGGCGGTAATGTCGGGTCTTTTTATGTCTAAATTACAGGACTTTTTCCTGCCACGTTACTGTTTGACATAAGAAGTGGCTTTCTATGAATCTTACTATGAGTCACAGCTTGCAACGATTAATCATTTTTAATGTATTTTAACTTTACCTTATTTTAGAAGAAGTCACGCACATCCTGGTTTTAAGGGTATTAATATTCAAAGGTAATAATAACGTCAGAAAGTAGAAGCATAGGGAAGGAAAATAAAGGCATCAAAGGATGATTGGAAATCAAAGGGGGAACTTACCAGTATTTAGCATAGCAGTCATCATCCAACAAACAAAAAGGAGAACAAAGTGAGGTGGGGCAGAACATACTTATTTGTAATTGGGGTTGCATGCTTTTGCATACCAGTATTCAGCCTCTTTTTTTTTCTAGTGTATACTTACTCTGGTTGCAAATACATAGGCAAAGCCTTTTAAAAACATTGTGCTGATTGCAGTTATTTTTCACTTAAGATCAGTGGCACAGAATTTAATGTTATTTGTGATTATCTGATAGCACTGGAGTGCTTCCGAAAATGTTAGTGATTAACAGCAAATAAAAATTGACTATCTAAGCATAGTGTTGCTTGCACTCAAAATGCCTTCTACTTAGCTGAATAATCCAATCAATGTAAGATAAGTGTGTAAAAGTAAGTTTGTAAGACATTAGATGCTATTCATTTTCATAATATGTTGGAATACATAAACTCAGAACATCACGGGTTTCCACCTCAGGCTGTTTTGGGTAGAACTCTTGTTTTCTTACATACAAGTTGTCCACGAATGAGGAAGTTCACCCTGCTGACACAAATCCTACCTATTCAAGTGCTGTGTTTGTGCAGCCTAGAGAAACAAGAAAGGTGGAACTGGCCAACCGGTCCACCTGTAATGGGGGTGGAGAGGTTGCTATGCAACTATAGTATTTGATGTTTTACTTGAAAGCTCAGCTCCAGGAAACAAGGGTTTGCATAAGAATCAATCAATCTTTCTTTCTTTCTTCTAAGTTAGTTTCCGTCTGTTATGAAACAAAGCTTGTTTGTGTGATCCCAGTACATCACAAACTCTCAGAAACCTAGAAGCAATGTGAAAGAAACCAAAGTTTAGGGTTGTTTTAATCTTCTCTTTTAAGGCAAGCTTGACTTACAAATCTGGGAAATGCCAGTACGCGCCTGGTGCTGGACTAGCACCCCCTCCTTCCCCATTTGTGATATACAGCTTGATCCACAAAATATTCCTTGCCTCAGTTCACCTTCAAAAGCTATTGTGACTGTCCTGTGTGTCCCACCTTAACCTACACTTCTGTCTCTAAGGCAGCTACTATCAGAGTTTATGGTTATTAAAGTGTATTTTGAAGAGATAACTAATGTTTCTGACCTCAGTGCAAATCTCTTATACTGGTGATGTTACCTAGTCCAGACTTAGACCTGCAAGCTGCACTTGGAATAATAGCTCCCTTTGAGTTTAGCCCTGTGTAAATTTACCGTAGCAGATTGTGCACTCTTTGAATTAAGGATTATGTTCCTGTATTTATCTATAAAGCATCTGGGTACCATGGTGATCAGATCAGACAAGCAGGCAGTTAAATTTGCATTTAATGTTAACTAACAATTTTTTCCACAAGAAGTTGGACTTCATGTTAACAGAGCTGTGTTCTCTAGTAAAAACAGTCATCCCAAGTGTTAGTGTGTGCTATTTTTTAGTAAATTATTAGGGACAAAAAGGTAAGGAAGTGCTTTGACATTCTCTTTATTAGCTAAACTTGTAGGTAGCAGTGAAGTTATTTCATTTGAGCCTCAGTCGTGATACCTCAGCTCAACCACCACATGCTATAGTAGAATTTGCTTTGGTTTTGTATTTCTAAAATAGCTTTGAAATCTCAGTTAAAAGAAGTGTCTTAGCCTAAATATAAGAAAAAATATCCTTTGCGTCAACGGTCTGAAAAGTATTGCCTCTTCTATACAGCTCTAATTATATATTGATTATAATTAAAGCTTACATTACAGTTAATTTCATAATACAATTGTGCATTTGTTATTTTTTTTCCTTGTGTTATTTTGACAGTTTTTAAATAATAGTAATACATGGACGAGTGTTTACTCTGGAACACTCATTTCATTTTATTAGCGTACAGAGGGCGATGAGCCAGAAAAGGGAACGACATGCTTATGTATTAGCTCTTGTTCCAAGTAGTAACTTTCCAAAGACTGTCTGGGGACAATTCCTGGGGAAAATTCCTCCCTGATTATGGTACACATTAACACATACTGTTTGTGAGTTGCTGTCGCTATACAGTGAAGCAGTTAAAACCCTCAATGGTGAGCTACAAGACAGGCCGTGAAGAAGTTCTTATTGTATATTACTATAATTTTAGTCGCATTTGTTTGTATGGATATGTAAAATTACCCAAAACATAAAGATCCTGCAATGATTTAACACAAAAATGAGTATGCTATGGATTTTCACTGTATTTGTTTGCTCCTTGAGTAGAAATGATCTGCCTTTATTTCTTATGGTTGGGTCTTTCCATTGCCAGTCTTTCTGTGGTTGTTTTTCCTGGTTTTGTTCCTGGAAGCAACAGCACAAGAGCTGCCGTGTGTCAGAAGCGTGCATCATTCCGCTGTATGAAAAACAGAATTGCAATGCAAATTTGATCAAAAATGAATGAATCCCACAACTTTCCTTTTTGTTTCTGTAATTCATTAGAAATTATGATCACAGGAGGATGTATGTATCCTAGCACAGTTTGGGAATGCCATCCTCTCAAACGTGACAGTGGGTTTGGAAATGTTGTCATCGCTAATTACCTTGTAAATACAAGTGCCCATTGCAACAACTGTAGCTTTCCCAGTTACAAACATATTGCCAGCAGATCTGAAACAATTTAGCAGTAGTTGTTTTCACGGAATGGTAGAAATGTGCCTTTGGGCTATCATTTGGATGCTAAAAATACCAGGGGTCTTTCTCAAGTAGCTGGATGCATATAAAAAGCTGTGGACCTACGGTGGGTTAGATGCCAAAATGTGCTTTCTGCAGTATGTGCTTGTGTTCCTGAGCGAAATACAGCCTGTGTAAGAATCATTGGTCTGTCGGAACAGAACCACTTCAGCCCATGGATCTGTGTCAATGCAGTCTGACAAAGTTGCTGCTAATGCTTTTGTGGGCTTGAGCTCTAAACCAGCTTCTGAAACTCCCATTACTATCTCCTTGCAGAAATGTTGCGTGCCTAAAGAGCAACAGGTCTCTATCCGAGTAACTAGGGAGAATGGAATCCATTTCTATGTCCTGTAACAGACTACCCCTACATTAACTTTGTTACAACTAAGAAATTCATTTCAGGGGCCTCCTTTATCCCATGATCCCCGAGATGAACAGGGAAGTTATCCCTTAATTTCTTTTGGGTGCAAGCAAGAAATCAGGCAGTATACTATGATCCTGTATGTCTCTGAACACAGAGCCAGGCAGCTCTATTTGTCTGAGTGCTGGTGAGATTGAGGGCACGGCAGCAGCGTGGAAACCATCAACAATGGCATGGTATTATGGAGGGATGTACAAGTCTGGTTGAAAAAGGCGTGATGACTTGCTGCTCGGTTCACATACTGAAGACAAACGTTTAGGCAGTATGATAAGCCAACTGATGACAGTGTGCATGTGTGATTAGACTGAAGGATGATGTGTAATAGTGTCTGGTAAGTTATTTGCTTATCAAAGGATGTAATTGTGTTTAGAAAAGCTGAAAGACAGCAGGTTTGGCTGGTTGTGTTAGAGTAGTTAAAAGACTTAATGCGCTGTGTGTGTTATCTAGCTCAATGCGCTTTTTTCAGTGGTATCTTTATCCACCCACTTTGCTTTTTGTTTCTTCCTTTGCTGTATGACTCATTTTTATAATACCCTTTTGTTACCATTATCGGCTGGTTTTCATAATGAAACCTGTTCCTTTTGCTATTCTCCTTTTCAGATCTGCTTTGAGAAGTCATATGTTTATAAATTCATGATCTTTTCTGCATTTTTCTAGCAGAAGCTAGCTCTGTGCTAGTTACCAGTGTTGAAGAACTGTGCCTAAGCTATTTACCAAATCATTACATATCTCTTCTTTTCTGAACATACTCAAGTCTTTAGGGGAAAACACTGCTGTATGCACCAGAAAAGTGAGAACACTGTAAGAAATATGAGTTAATACCAAGAAGTAATGAGGATTTAAATATTTAATATCTGATTTAAATATAGTGGGAAATGACTCTTACAGTCCTGGTAAATTTTGAAAATATATTTACTCATCTTTTCAAAATCCTCAGAAAACTAATATGGATTAAGGACTGTTAAGGCCTCTTTTATCCCTCTCCTTTGTACTTAAAAATTTGAGCATCTGTCATTAATACTCAAACAGAAGTTCTGCTATCCGAGAGAACTAACTAGTTAGATTAAATGCATTTTAAATGTCTACACAGCTTTTAAAAATGCCTACAGGTGTATCTACATGCATATATAAAACTGAGGAAATAACTGCCATTTCTCTTTCCCAGCTGTATTTCATTCATACTGATTTTTGTATTTAACTCATATTAACAAGGAGGCCATATAGCACATGATGATAACAAAACAAAGACATTTATAAAACCCAGATATAAGGTTTCTGTGTGAAAAGGCAATTTCAGTCCTGAATATTTATAATTTTTTTTCTAAATCTGTTTAAAATATTTCAGAATGTTAAAATACCTTTTAGTTCAGACAGGCCTTAGGAGCTTCTTGGGCTGATGCTGTTGTTTCTGTGTACTCAGGGCATTGCTTGTACATTTTTCTCATATTTTAGTTACTTGACATAGGGTTAATGAAAATAAACTGAACTGTTACCAAACGTGGGACATAAGTCACATACATCTGAGGTGATATAGCATGTTGTCTCAGAGCCATCTGACAGCTTTCTGCTAGCGTTGCCATCTATTTCAGTAAAACATTTGAGTGACAATGAACAACAAATGACTGAGAAATTCCAATAATATAAGGAGGAGGAATGAAACACAAGTAACTATTTTGAGAGAAACTATTTTACCTTTTACTTTAGCAATAATATTTTTTCTGAATACACAGATTATCATTTGGTTATCTGAATATGTAGAATACAATTAAAGTAATTTCTTTTGTGTTTCAGTAGATTTTGAGTAAATAAATTTTCTCATTATATTCTGAGAATAAAAAGGTAAATAAATACTTAGGCACTTGTAAAATGATGAAAATCAAGGAAAGGTCTATGTTACTTTTCTTGTCAGTACTTGTAAATAACTATAGAATATCCTTTAGAGGAGATGCCCAGATGTTTTTTACTGGGGGTAAAGAGGAGATATCATTAGTTGGCCTTCTGAGTAATTCTTTTTACGGATTAATGCAGTTTTTTTCTATTAAAAATGGGTACATACTGAAAAAAATATCTGAAATAATGTTTAGGATGTAGCATCAAAATGTGTAAGAATGAAACCTGTCATAGGCTAAAGCAGATACCAAGTGCCTGAGGGAGCATCACCAGTTCACAAAGTTATTTCTGTAGGAAAGAGTAATCACACACACACACCCTTCTCTTTATCCAATTCTGTAAATAAAAAAATGTAAATATGAAGCTTCAAAACTAATTCATAAAATATTCAAATTGTCAAAGCCTGTCTCTCTGTATAGAAGGAATGCCTTCCTTCAAGCTGTAGGCACTCTTGAACCAGCACTGACATTTACAGTCAAATCCATTTCTAATTAAAGAGTAATGAATGCTTAAAATTGGAGTGTAATTTGAAAAATACTATCAAAATAAACAACAGCCAGACCTGGGGTCGCCATAACTAAAGGCAGAAAATGTCCAAACCCACCATCTGGACAGTCTGTGCTTTCCACATGTCTGTTATTTCATATTGACTGTTGGACCCATCTTTTGTTCTCCTTAGATTGTCCTTGGCTTTGGATTAAATTCTGATCCTAGAGAATTTAATTGTAAAGCTCGCAAAGATCTTACTGGTGGATTGCTTTAAAGAATCACTTGCAGTAATTTGCAGAGCTTTGTCTGAAAAATGGGGTTATAGAATATTTGAGGAGGCCATCATGTTCTGAGTGCAATGCTGTTTTCTGCACATCAGGTCTGTCAGATCCTATAGACTGTTGCATTTGTCCCCTAATTGCAAGAATAATGTCTCGTTGTCCCTAACAATTACTATAAAATATGAAGAGGTGCTGTAGTTGTTCCAGAGCAAATTGTATTTTTGACACCTATTGACCCTTCAAATCCTTTTAGGAACTGGCTATCTTTGAAAAAAATCACAAAATTGTTATTGAATTGGCTCTCTGGCCTGCATCTTCTGCCTGTTTCCTGACCAGAAAAAAAAAGTGGGGAGAAGGCATTCCATCCAGACTGGTATGGCACCTCTAGGCTGTTTGAGTAGGGGGAGAAGTAAACAGTTTTTATAAACAAGGTTCCAATTACAAAGAGCAAAAAGGTAAAACCAGAAGAAGACACGTTAGCTTGTTTACCTCCTTACTGCTCAAACTTTCCCTACCAGCTTTTGAGAATCCTGTCACATCCATCTCTGCTATTCATAATCTCCCATTTTTTTCATGGCTGTCTTTGCTACCGATGGTATGCTTGCAGCCCACCAGTTCTTCTCTGCTATAGGCTAGCTCCATTGGCAAGTCAGCATTTGAAATCCTGAATGTAGTTTGAGAACTTCACTAGTCCAGTTGATGCTGAGCTGGGCTACTTTCCTTGCAGGATCTTCCTTATTCACTCTACAGGCTCATAGGACTGACTTTTTTTTTTTTCTTCTTTTCCCCCTTTATTTAATTTTCTTTGTCTTTTCTTCCTTACAGAACATTTGATTTAATAAATTGCATTCAGACAGGATTAAAAAAAGGGAGAAGATATTTAGGAAAAAACTCCAAACCTAGTACACATACTTTGGTCATTTCTCTGGTATAATTTGTGCCAGTAACTGTGTCTGGCACAGTGCTCTGCAAAGCACTGGGGTTTGCATGTGTCATGAGTGACACAGTCTACTTGATATAGTCTTTGTAAATGTCAAGGTAAGAAGTAAACAGTCTCCTCCCAGACACTACTGAGGTAGCTTTAGGACTACAGAGTACGTGCCATGGTACTCATTAAATTGTGCCCTGGTTTCCTCAAGTACCCAGTGTAGGAGTTGTTTCTGAGGCGACACAAGGACTACTCTGCAACTCCCATAAAAACGAGTCACTGGGGTGTGTCAGGCGTCTACATACACAGTGGCTCTGGATTGAATATTGCCTTTTCTTTCTTATTATTTTTTTAAGTTAAGCAACTGAGAAAAGCAAATGGGGATGGAAATGGTAACCTAAAAAGAATGCTTAAAGGTTTTTTAAATATTTATTTGGATTATAGGTTACTTTTCCGTGCCCTGCTTTGGGTAGGAGAGAATGGAAATGCTGCTCATCAGCTGACCTGAGCCTGCATGAAGCTGATGGGTGAGTGGCTTTACCAAATGGCAGTCTTCTCACCTGTCAAGTCTGGCACTGAAGCTTGAACAGAATCATTCCCAGGTTGGACTGAGAAGACTAATTTTGCTAGTTTATATGGAGAAATTTCTCCTTGGAGCACCAGTGTTTTGTCTGTGCTAGCCGCACAAAGGTGTGGAGCAACTCAACGAAGGATACAACTATGTTGTTCTAAACAAGCGTGGTTGTAGTAGTTGAAATGCTCTGCTGAAGTCACAGCTTTTACATTTGGCTAGAAATAGATAAGAAGCAGAAACCTTTTCAGTTAGCCCCAAATGAAAGGACGGTCCCTAGAGACAGGCAGCAGACACAGTTCTCTCATATTAAGTCATAAGTTGCATATAGTTGTTTGTCTAACCTTTTTGGCTTTTTTTGTCTGTACAGCAGACTTAATGCACTTGAAAATAGAAAGTCTGAAGCTTATGTATTCATCCTTGTTTCACATTTTAAAACATGTGTGTATATTTATATATGTATGTATAAAAATATGTATACAAATATGTATGACAGGCCCCTTTAACGGTAATCCTTGCCCCATTCATTTGCATCATGCACAGCTGACTACCATTTATCTGCTCTGTTCCCTGGAGTCAATTTTGTATGTTAACACCCATGTTGCTTTTGCTGGTAGGATGGGCAGAGACTATAACTGGAATTACAAGGCACTGACAGGCTTCCTGCATACACCATCTCTTGGGAAAAAACTATTTGCTCCTATCCTTCCTTGAAGGAGGGTACATGTAGGTACTGTTCTCTGGTGGCTTCCATTTGAAAATCCTCTTGAATCCTTCTTTGAAAATCCTTCTGAAAGCATAAAAGGGAGGTGAGCCTTGCAAGCTGTTGCCTAATACAGGTATACTTCCAGGTGTATTTTCTGCTCGAATCCTGTGTTCTGGAGCATCTGTATTTATGGCTGAATGTTCTGATAATGGCAACCTCAGGCAGGTAATGCGAGATCTTCATGTAGTGGTGCTTGTTGGGTTAGCTAATTTCAAAATTACTTGTTTTGGCAAACTATGTTGCCTAACACTTGTTCTACAGGTGCCTCAAAGGGATCGCAGAAATGAAAGCTTCCTTTGAAATGCACCTGGGTTTTTGTTAGTAGGATTTGGAAGAGTTTTAGAGTAGCTTAATTTGCCATGGTGATGAAGTATGAGGACATATATGAATTTAAGACCATCTTGAAAGACCTGGGAGGAGGCATATTTCAGTGAGTGCTTTGGCTGTGGTTTAAATACCAGTTAGGAAAGGGCTCCATCCCAGGCTACTCTTCCACCTGCTGCCGGGTTTCCTTGCCAGCTTAGTCAGTAAACTTATTTCAGACTGTAGCCAGATGATAAGATGGCATGTAGGCACTCTGAATGCAAAATAAAGATTAAAAAATGGAAGAAAAATAAATGTTGAAGTACAGGAAGTGCTAGAAAGGAGAAATCACCTAAAGACTCTGAATTACTTGATGGTCTTAAGCTTAATTAGGCTAAAATTTCTCTTCATTATCATAAATGTATGTTTAAAGTACTGAAACTGAAAGAGTGTCAGGATACTAACACATGTGGCAGCGTCCTTGTGTCTAAAAAGGTTAGGCAAAACCAAAATGTAATCTACTCAAAACACATGCAGAAAGGAAAAAAAAAAAAAAAAGGGTAAGAATGAGGGCTTCATCTTAGTGGGGTGTCCAAGACAAGCCTCCGTATCTACTGAATGATTTCTGCATGGGCTGCTTCATCCATTGACCTCCGTGCACAGGTTTTATTGTACCAGCATGTAGGTACAGGAGAAAGATTAGCTCTGAAAAACAAGTTTTGAAATAATTGCTTTAGAGCAATTTTGAAAGATTTTTTTTCTCCTGTTCAACCATGAAATGGAAGTGTCCTGCTGATGGCTCCAGCATACTTTTTAATTGAATAATTAACATGGATAATAGGTATTCAGCAGCATTTTTGTTGGTAATCACTGGATTTACTAATCTCCCAGAAGGTGGGATGATTTACAATCTTTTAATGCCCCAAAATAGAAGATAATTAGAACCCTACACACACAACTTGAAATAGAATTGAGTACAAATGCTGAAGAGGAAAAATTAGAAAATTGAGGGAGCTTGAGGGAAAAATAGGGGAGGGAGGGAAGGGAAGAAAATAATACTCCCAAGTACTAATAATAGTAAGGATACTTATGAAACTACATTTTAAGTATTTGCAGTTTTCTTTACTCTGCCACACTTTGCAAGCGACCAAGACTTCTTTCAGAAAAATCCTCTTTCTGCACTAGTTTCTGAGCAGGGCTTTGCTGCTTGCTGCCTGGTTGGTGGGCTTGGCTGGACTGAGAGCAGAGCACTTACAAAAGCCACTCTGTGATGGGTGGTCTCAGGAGAGATTCAGAGTGGTCACACGTGTTTGTGTAGAGTGGGTGCTATACTAGTCAGCTGCTGAAAATTCCATATGTAGTAACTATCTGGTGAGCTGTGTCACAGTGAGAGGAAACTGTAAGGGTTTATGTGGGGAGGGTTAGCTCATAGAATCAATGATACTCCAGTCCTGAGGAAAGTCTAATGAGCAAATACACATCCTGGGTGTACTGCATCATGCATCTATTAGTGGTGACTAGAAGTTATAGGCTCCAGAGCCACGCTAACATCAAAGTTGCGCAGCTTAGGTTAATCTGGTGTAATACCTTTTGTTGCAGTAAAGCAGTAGATACGTTCTGTGTATCGCTTACTACGTATCACTTACAGCCACTTGACAACAGGGGGGCTGCTGGTTGCCATTGGAATTAATTCTCACAGTAATGAAGAACTAATACAACTCTAACCACTTTCTTTCCCAAGTGAAAGAGGTATTATTTTAGCATTAACTTTTCCTCCTCTGGAGGGAGTGGAAAAAGAAACTGCAGGTGACAGATGTTAGTCCTATCATTTACTTGACTAGATGAAGACAGTCATACTGAGGGCATAGGATGGAACCCAAACAGAGTAAGAAGTGAGTTACTAATCTTATTTCCAGTGTCCATAAAACAAGGCTATTAATGAACCTGTATAAGTAGTACTCTTTTTACAGAGGTATAGCGGACACTTGAGACTTCACTGTTCGCTCAAAGAACTAATGATCAAGTTCACATTGGCACAAACAGGGCAGGGCTGGATTTCTCTACACTGTGCTTCTCTGTCAAATTCTGTCTACTAAAATACATTATTGTGCATTTGAAACATTATTTGCAGGTTTTGGAAAAAAGATACTGTACAAAGGCAAATATTACTTGCCAGTTTGGAGCAGCCCTTTGGTTTGTGGCAAAAATCAGTCATATCGGGAATCTCTAGAGAAGTCTTGTATGCTCCTGTAGAAATTTCTACAGTCCAAAATACTGACAAATGGGTCCAAGAGAGACAGAGTACAACAGTGGGCAGGGCGTTCCCACTAGTGTAACCTTAACTTGCTCTGACTCTTCTCAGGCTGTGATGCCCTCCAAGTAAAGACTGAACATAGACCAATTGTTGCTCATCCAACGAACGATGAAGGCCAAAGTACCTTACTGCCACTAAAAGATTCCAGATTAGATAATAAGACAATGGCTTTTGTGAAGTAATCCTGATACAATAAAAGGATACTTGCATGATTATGCGAAGTAGCATGCATGGGAGATGTTTTGGACGTATGTCTGCATCGCTGTATCATGATGGCTTGGCAGCCTTTCTGAGAGTATTCCCAGGACCTGAACAGCAGAAACACTGCAAATCAGTAATTCTGCATATTGGCAGAACTTTGAGGAAAAGTTAGACTCTGTCTTTTGGGATTGTCCTTGCCTCTAGCAAGTAGTACTGTTTTCTGTCTTGTATCAGTACTCCTCGGCAGACGAATCAACAACAAAGTAAAGCAGAAGTAGCTTAACAGAAAGAAAAATTGATTTGGAGAGCTGCTTTCAATGAGAGGCCGGACTCTGCCCTGCTTTTGTGCATCAGGTGGTACCAGGAGCATCGTGTGCCCTTATCCTTCTTTCTGAAGTCATAATCCTGGAATAGGTGGTTTTGAACCTGAATTTTAAATTTTAGGTTTGTGTAAACTAAGTGGTACAGCCATATAACTAGCTCTGAATTCACTTTGGGTGGCTCTGTGCTCTAAAATTTTATTAATTTAGTGCTTTGAAGTACAAGTGTGATCAGAGAACACACTGTAAATATTAATAAAACTGTATTGCATCAACATTCAGATGAATTAGGAAACAAAAATGTACAATTCAGTGCATTCAGTTTTAAAATAGAGAATGGATGGTGCCTGTATTATTTCACATAATCAAAAGATTGGTTGTTGGTTAATAATTAAAAGTTGCATTCTGTGTATACAAAGCTGTGAAAATAATTGTATTCTCTCTGATTTCAAAGATGCTCTTAATATACTTAAGAGTATTGTTTGTCCACATGCTGATAGAATTACTGGAAATTAAAATCTGTGCCGGGGCACCAGAATTCACTTTTTGTTGCAGTTACAAGACATTTTTTTTATGGATGACAATCTTTGCATTTTTTAGTTAGGTGTTAATATCTTGAGCAGCTTGGGATTTAAGAAAATATTTTGGTTTAGTGTACAGTTAATCTGTTTTGATTTTCATAAACCTGCATGTCACTTGTACAGCGTATTATAGGATTGATTGATCGAATGGCATTGAATTATGATCTGCTATCTGAGCTGGCTTCATTACCCCACTGCCTTACTACTTTGGCATGCAAAATTTTTGAATTAAGTTTGCATTAAAAGGTAATGCTATCCTCTCATTTGCATATGCCAAACATGATGCTTAATTGCTTGAGAGAGAAAACTCTCTGTATGCATCTCAAGTATGAGCGTGCCCCAGGCTGCAACAAAGGGAAAGGAAGTCATGCCGTGAATTGTCTCATCTTCCAGCTCTGTTGGCAGAGTGAAAGAAGTAAGGTGGTGGGAAGCTTCCTCTTCTCTTGTCCTGTGATTGGAGAAAAATATAGATTAGCCTTTAAATTTCTGTGGGAAGTAGGATACTAAGCAGCATTTCCCTGTGCTTTGTTGAACTGTCCCTGACTTGAAAGAGAAGGAGGGAAAAACTCATCCTTGTTACTGTTGGTAGAAGCTTCATAGTAGTGCTGCTTTTTTACTTTGACTTTATTTCTGGTGAATTATTACTTTTTGGCAATATGCATTAGTTTGTGCTGCTAGCAAATGTTGGTAGAAATAATTGGCATATAAAAAAGAGAAGTAGCTTATTTGTATCAGGTGCAACTTAAATTGCCTGGATTATTCAAAGAGAAGTCAGAGTAAAAGTGGTAATAAGACCTTAGAGACTTTGCTCGCCATTAACTTTGTATACCACCTTCCACTTCCAAATATTAAAATTCAAGCTAATAAAATCAGTATTAAATGTTTTATATTTTTCAGTTTCCCTGGTTTGTTCTGTATTTTTATATAAGATACATATAAAGAAAAATCTATTTTAAAAGCTTTTTGAGAACTCTTTGTATTCCATCTGGCACGAAGAGCATTTCTAGAGGGGAGGGGAAAGAAACAGAGTACTGTCTGAGGTAAATTTGATAGTAGAAGATGGGATAAAACAAGAGGCACTTAGACTAATTTAATTAATGCCATGGTGAATTTAAGAATATGCTATCCTCTACAAGCATAAACATAGATCAGTAGCTGAATTAAGGAAGCAGTATTAGACTGCACCTGTTGGGTTTCAAACTGAATTCAGACCTTGTTTCAGTATTGCAGTTGGGACTGGCAGTTGCTGAAGGGATTAAATTATTTAAAGCCTTCAGCTGGCTAGTGTAGGCTAGCAGTAGCTTATAAAACACTTAATCTATTTTTTTAATCTCTTCATATGTTTGCTTTACTTAGACAGTAAAACTATACATGACACACACCTGCCACATTCTGAAGCTTCTTTGTCGGAGATTTAAAATTTATCAATTAGAGCAGCCTTTAAACTGTAACCATTTGTGTCTCTTTGACAATACACCTCCTGTTAGCGTGTACGTTTTCTTTGATGAACTCAACACCCAACATGAAGTATGCAGACATAAAGTTCGTCTTCCACAATTTCTTTTAAAAAAGAGGTTCCCTTCTAAAGGCAAATGTTGCTGTCCAAATAATTAATGTTTACTGTTACCATTTGGTTTGTGATTTAAAAAAAAGAAACTAATTCCAAACAGTTTGGAGCTCTGGAACAATTTTTGCAGTGCATTAGCCAACTGCTTACACAGGAGTGCAGTAAACCAATTCAAAACCAGGTAATACTGTTTAGCTTGTTACGTGATATGTCACTTGTTTCTAGAAAGCTAAGAGTAAGTAATGAGTAGTTACAATATGGATTGGACGGAAAAGCAATCTGGATAGCTGTGCAACACAGGATTAATTAGGTAAATCCTCTTAGGTTTGATTAGCCATTGCTTAAATCTACAGTTTATTTTGTCATTGGTTGCTCTATTAATGTCTTCTTTCTGTCAAAGTTTATTACTCTGGTTTCAGTTTTGCATCATACCTTTTTTGAGTCAAAGTCAATTGCCACTGAACTAGCTTACAACCTTCCAAATAATAATCAGAGTAACACCTGGAGTCAATTCAAATCAATGTTGGCATTCTCTGAAGAGTCTTTTAAATAATAAACTTTTTATATGGATAATTTCTGTTTTGTTGAGCACACGATGTATTACATCTTTTTATTTTGGCCTTCAATGTTAAGTTACAGGACAAGTAGGAATATATATCTGCTAACAAGGATGAGTAAATGCTTATTCATGGAGATGAGATGGTTCCTGCAGTATGCTCTTCATAAGAAGTGTGTGTTGTTGATATTTCTGGCCAACCTTTCATTTTCTACTTCTTTTTCATTACATTGCAAAACTGTGATTTTATTTCTGTAAAATGAGTTTTTGTAGTACTATCAGTACAAAATAACTCATCCGGTTGATCTGCTCTAGGGTTTTTTTTTATTATGTATAGCGTAAACTTGAAAAATTTAAAGTACATATGTTGAAGTCATTTCACTAATTAGTGTTCCTTATCTCAAACTCTATCTTAAACTTTTTTTTTTTTAGCTAGAGAAGATGCCATTCTTCAGGAATAAGAAAGAAAAAACCAGAGGAGAAATAAAAATTCTTACTAGAAATAAAAATTCTTACCCCCAAAAAAAGCACAGAAACTAACAAACAGACACTTCAGGACTATAACTAGATGGCTCAGCCAACTAGGGGGGGAAAATATGCAAAAAGGCATGGGAGGAATTGGGCATTTCAGTGGGTGGTAATCAGAGTTTCATCAGCGCTGGGATTTCATATTGTTATACAATGCTTTGTACATGTCAGGGCAAGGCTTCATGTTGGATATGATACATGTAGCACAAAATCTGGAATGGAAGAACAGTGTCTCTGTTTTCACTACTCCGGCAGTGCAATTTGTTAGTTAGAATTTATTGCAAATATTTGTTCAATAGTCATCTAAGTATTGTTTTTTCTATAAGAAGGTGTTACCTCTGAAATTCTTTTTCACCTTGTCTGACCTAGGAAACTTGTCATCTTTCATCTATGATTCATCTAATATGATCTATCGAAGTGAATTGGGTTAGCTGCTGTTATGTCCCCAGACCAAACCAAAATAAAACTTAATTTTAATAGAAATTTAACTCTGAGAATACAATGCCCTTTAATAGAAAATCAATTTAATATTGTAGTTGTTTCTAAAACCTGCAGGAAAAGACAAACCAGAATGCTAGTTGGAAGAGAAAAGTGGGGAATGCAGATGATTAAATGGTACCTTTACAGCCTTCCCATTCCTAAAGCTAAAGCAGGAGCCGGCTTGGTGTCTGTGAAAGATGAGAACGATTCCAGTCTGCGTCTATCTGACAGCCCCCATTGGGACCATTCCGGCAGCTCCACGGGCTTGGAGTACAGTGTGTGCCCTGGCACACCTCTGCGCCAGAGGCTGTGATGGCGGTGGCAGAAAACTGCACTGTCGAAACCTCACTTCCCGGAGTCAGTCAGAATTACGGCACGCTGGGAGAAAGGGAAGGGTCTTAACCTTTGAGTGTGCAGGATGGAGAGCTCTGGAAGTGGAAAAATAATCATGCAGCCCAGGAGAAGTGTGTTCTTAATACAGGATAAAAAATAATTAAATGTGATTAAATTTAACAATCTTAAATTTCTACAGTGTTGGCTGAGCTAAATGTAAAGTTTAATATCATCTCATTCAAAGAAAATCAAAGCTTTACTGATGGTACAGCTGGCTTTGTACTTCCTGACAGACCACTACAGACCACTGTGATTTCCCTTGACTGGAAAGTGAAGTTACTATAACGCTTTCTGGTGGGGAAAAAATGGCACTATTTTTCCATTGTCTCTCTTTGATTCCTTGGCTGGTTTTCAGTCCTGCTGTGTTGCTGGACCATCAGGGACATAAAGAAATACCACAGCTACTGTGGACACATCCATGGGTTGTTGAGCTCTTCATTGAAATGACATCAATGAGAGGAAATGCTGCAGGTGACTGCAAAATCCTACACCATACGCCTCTCATTCCACAACCAAAGAGGACTGTTTGAAAAACGTTGAGAAGTCTTCAGCAAAAAGGTGCAATTGCTACCCACCAGCTTGCCACTAGTAAGATTCTGTGATTCTGTGAAGAGAGAGATGAGCTTAAGCTCTGGATCATGAGTATTTCCCTTTCTGTTTGTTTTCTAGATGATGGTGGGGTACAGCTCCCCACATCCACTGCTGTTGGTGGGTGTCATTCCCAGCCTCCTAAAGAAGCATTTCAGATAATTGAGTGACATGAGGAATACGTGATTGGCAGCAACCACAGTTTTCCCTAGCCACTGCTTGCTCAGAAACCGGTATTGAAGCATTGTCAGTCAACACACCCACCTGTGGGATGGGAGGTACTGGTGAGACAAACTCATTTCAAGCACTTTAATAATAGGGAAGTGACTATCAATGGAAGAGGGAACAGCGCTTTTTTCTCTCTCTCTCTCTTTTTTTTTTTTTTTTTTTTTTTAAAACCCAACCAAAACATAAACCAAACCACACAATTTGCAATACCAGCACATTCCCAGTGCCAGGGATGGGATTACATTTGTAAGGTTCTCTCGCAGAATAAAATATTAGGATATTTTGTATTTTGATTAGCACCTAGATTACGTTCAAGTTTTGCAATATTTACCATTCTTTTCTGGGAAATACTGATTAAACTTGGGAAGGATTCATGGAAAGTAAAGTGAATTTGTAGATATCTGTAATAACTAATGTCAACATGTTGCAACGTAATCAAACTGTTGGATTTAAATCATGTTTTTTTCTAATATACTTCAGCTCAATCACTTCTGAGGGCTGTCTTGATGTGTCTTAGGCAGAAGAATTTTCTACAGATGTCTAAAGCAAACCTTTTAGGAGATGTGTTAACTACCTCATTTCTGGGTACCCATTAGCATCAATTAAGCAAGACCAGTATACAGAGGACTACAGAGACACAAAATTATTTTAAGATGTCTGGGGGGAAAAAAAAGGTGGACTTCTCATTGTGATTTGTGGAAATAAGGTGGTGTGAGTTTTCTGTGGACTGAAATTAATTATTTTTAAGGAATATTAGATATATTCCCTGCCACAGTTTACTTTTAATGGTAAAATATATGCTTTAAAGTTCAGATAAAATAATTCTCTGAGCTAATATTGATTTAGGATTAGAGTGAAAAATAGATTTCACTTTCTCATGTTAAACTAATTTCAAACTAAGATTTAAAATAAAAGGTTAGAAGGATGTCTCAAAAATAAAGCACTTAGGAAGCCTCACAACTTCATTATTATTTGTCTAATAAATGTCAAGTATAATTTAAAAATTATACTCTGAAAAGAAACTAAATGAAAATAATTACTCAGAACGGAGCTTTGCTAAAGATGTTTCAATGAGTAAGTTTGATTCCAGAGTTGCTCAGTGAGGGTAATGAGGTACAAAAGGTGATATGAAATCATTGTAAATAATGTAAACGCAATTGATGCTAGAAATGACAGAATTGAGTTCTGCTTGAGCAAGAAGGCATTTCTGAGGCTGCCGTTGAAAGATACGTCTACTGAAATGAAAGGGGAAAAGGATAAGTGACCATGTCGCTGCAATCAGGATACTCCATCCCTGATCAGAAATACAGCTAGGAGCTGATTTTCTTCTTAGGTACATAAAGCAAATCAGTTAAGGGACATGAGTTAACTAGTTCATTTTTAAGCACCACTTAGTGCAAAGGCTACAGACAGTAATTAAATTAAGTGCCTTATACTAAGAAGTACTCCATTGAAGAACTAGATAACTAGGCAATTTCCTATTGTATTTTTAATTAAAGATAATATTTTGAGCTTGGAATTGAAATGTGACAAAGTTAAAGAAGTAATTATTGAATTAAACTAGTGCTTTTCAGTATCATCTGCTGGGTGGAATGCTATTCTGGCTTAAAAGCCTCATATAAGCAGCTAACGCAATCTTTCACACATGTAATAGATACAACTATTTAATAAAAAATGAATTAAGAGCTACTCATACCCTGCTGTGAAATAGTTATTAGTTTCTGGTGTAATACATGAATTTGCATCTGCTAAAGAAATGCATTTGAATGGTAAAGAATGTTTGACAACTGATATTTCCATTTCATGCATTAAAACAAAAATATTTCTACTGCTTTTAAATTCACAAGTAAATAGCTGTCATCATGCCAGGCTATAAAAAGCTGATTTCCATGTTTTTATGGCATGTAATGTTGAATGGAACTACACTAACAATCCAGTTGGTTTTTTGGCTGGTTGGTTGTGGTTTTTTTACTTTTCTCAGTAAATTTTGATCTTTTGAGGGTATGTTGATGGACGAGGAACCAGTGCTTGAAGAAATGGTAAAATATCTGAGTAAAATCTTGATCCCACCCATGTCAGTGATGTACTTTTTGAAGATTTCAGCAAGACTGGTATTATATTTCCTGGGCTTTCCATAGCATACACATTTTTCTGTTTGAGGAGAGGGAAAATGTTGGCAGCCCTACAATAATGAGTAACAGTGGCCCCGGCAAACTTTCTTCCTTCAGGAAAGGACTCCCGAGGCAGGCGGGCAGCTGGTGCACTGAGATGACTCTGCCTATAGTGCTGGCCAACATTGTCTCCTTTTTCCTTGTATAGCCCCTTTTTCTATCTGAATCCATCTGTTGTCTCTTGTCTGATACTTAGATAGCAAGCTCTGTAAAATTTAATTCTGAAGCCATCATTTTGTTTTATATTTTAGGTGACTCCTAACCATGAAATTCTGGTCCATAATTTGGGCTACTCTGCTAATATTACTGTCTCTATGTCTATTAAAATTAATACTAATATTCTGTGTATTTCCACTAACTCCTGCTAATTAGTAATTTAATTCAAGCATCATGTGATTTTGATTGAGTTTTATGTAGTAGTTATAACACACAAAGCACCAGGAGCTATTTGAATGAAAATGGAACTTTTACTATTATTCCAGCATTGATCTTAATAGCTGTATATGTAAGAAACTTGATAAATAAAATATTAAGTGTGCAAATTTTCTTCAGTAATCAATAAGCATCTGGAGCCATATTCATCCTAGAAATAACTTTACTGACCATAATGGATTTGCACCAGCAATTCATTTAGCCAGCATTGCTTGTGTTGTGCATAACTGTCCATTAGCTTCCTTTCTACAATCAGATGTTAGAAAGTTTATGTCCAACTCTGATGCTGCTGATCCCTTGGCCTCTTCCTGAATATATTATGATTAATGGCTAGTCGTGCTGCTGGTGGTAATAATCATAGTGTGTTATTCACAACTACCAAGAAGCAGGAATACTGGGTATAAAAGGAAACTCTGTGAGTGTAGGGAGGAGAGCAAAAGTAATAACAGGTCTATTTAGAGGATGTAGTGTAGGATATGGTACCCTGTGTGTGATGCCCACTGCTGTTGCCATGGAGACTGTGCTGAACGCAGACCTTCCGTCCACCTGGGACCTCTGTCCTGTGGGGAAACCTGCAGGATTTCTCTCCAAGTAATGACTCCACTTTCGCAATCTGGGATGCCACTTCCTAGGACCTGAGCATGTCCTTTCCCTTTTTTGTCATCTCTGCATAAGTGGTAAACAAGTGAATAAAACCAGATCTGAATACAGTGAATAAAAACTGGTTATACACGTGTAACTAAGTACTTACGGCTCAAAAATAAATACCTTAAAGCACATTCAATGAATTAAATGGTGTTGCTTTTACCATATGGAAAGGTTGGTTGAAAAGTCCGTACCTGTTGATTAAGTAGTACATTTTTCATGCCTTAATTTTGGGGTATTTCAGTCTACGCCCTAACACTTGCCCTTTTAGCTATAACTTCAGCTGCTTTTAGGCATTTTTATGAAACATAATGATAGGTGATATATTACCTCACAGGATGCACTTTTAGCACATTTTGAGGTATTATGCCGAATAAGAACTATAGATTACTGTTTTTAACATTTATGAAATTGAGCAATAAATACAATTGAGTAACAAAGCATATTTTTAATTAAAAGATCTGGCTATGCAGATTTGTATTTATTTTTAAATTATTTTATAAAATACACATAGAAAAATAAGTCTACAGAGGCGCTTTTTGTCACTGAAGTAGGAAAAGGATAAATTAATTTACACCTATCAAATTGTATTTGTCTGGAATAGCTGTACACCTTTTCAAAGTATGGCACAAGACGTATAAATGGAATTACTTTATCCCTGGCAGATATACTATTTATGTAATGCATGCCAGTTCATTATCTTATTCTGAGAGATGCGTTTTCTATTTAAAAAAAATAATCTGAAAATGGTGTTGAAGTTCAGTGCACATATTAAAACTGTAGAAATTGTGTTTTCGAAGTCACAAGTATAGTATTGTCAAAAAGAACATATTTTCTGTTTTCTTGAGACCTTCAGTCTGTTTTAAATAGCATCCGAGACTGATGCTGTGGTCCTTTTCTTGTGCCTCTGTGTCCTGATGGCGATTCTTCCATTACTTGTCATTCCCTCCAAGAGAAGCTACAGCAAGATCATTTCATTGTTGTTTCAAAATCCTGAAGATAACATTAAAACTTTTGGATGTACACATTCAGTAAAATCTCATCATGATCTAGCAAGGCTCAGTCTTGCTGGTGTGGCAATAACATTTGATGCTTTGCAGTCTCTGTTCCTTCATTTTCTCACCTGTTATATCTCATCGCTGTTTATTTTAGCGTTGAGCATGACATGATGTCTCTGACCATGTTTTTATTTATAGTTACAGATTTGCCATTTTCCTTTCCACTTCTGCTCTGTCGTCTTCTTTTAAACTTCAGATCATATATGTGTAGGGCTGTACTTTCTGTTCCAATAACAGAGAGTGGTAATTATATCAAAAGATGATAAAGCCAGAAAAACAATCTGATTTCCTGTCTGCCTTCACCCCAAATCTAATTAAAATGTTACATGAGTAGACATGTCGTCTTCAAAAACTGATGCTGTGATATTTTAGTGTATTTTACATGTCTGTTGTTTAATAAAAGTCTCTGTAATCTTAGTCAGACAGCGTAAGTAAGTCTTGTTAACAACAGTATGTTAAGAAAACCAGCAAATGAAAACATTTATAAACCTTTTTCTATGATTAAAATGCTGATAAACGTAAAACGTTACAGGCTAAAGCACCGCCAGCACCAACTGCACAGGCGGTTAGCTGAGTAGAAATGTTACCTTATCTTCCCCTCCATTGTTTGAAGAGAGATTGCTTAGAGGTTACGGTATTTTGTGGACCATAGTGACGGTCTGCTGCTATTGTTCTTGTGATGTGATACTTTCTGCCAAGTGTCTCATTACTAGGAGTGGACACGGTGTGTTTCACTCGGTCAAAACAATTCATTAAACTACTGCTGAGCATCACGTTTTCCTTTGGAACAGATTTGGCCTGTTACTGGTTTGGAACAGAAAAATAAGAGAAAAGAAGCACAAGTTAGTTCTGCAACATTTGGAAAAATTCATTAGAATATTTGTATCTCAGAATAAACACATTTATAGGGAAATATGTTCTTTGCTAAAGAAGGAAATGTTTTTTTCCTTATAATGGTTTGATCTGGTTTCATAACTCATGTAATTAAAACGTGCCTTTTCTGTTGTTCATTCTAGGAGGAGAGTCTCTAATGTGGTAATTTAAATCTTTAGAAGATATTTTTAACTGGTATTTCATTAATGATGTCTCATGGGGGGGAAATAAGGAAGACTTTAAGAGATCTGCTTTTAAAAAGTAAGAAAACATATGGATAAGTTCCTGATGTATTAAACTGTTAAGGAAGGGTGGCAGGTGAACATTTGCAAGGCACGTGCAAATTGACTTGGGTAAAACTGCTTCTCAGGAAGGATTTGGGCCACAGACAGATTACTAACAGAACTTTACACCAGTGCAACAAAAGGGGTTTTTTGTTTGGGTTGGTTTTTGGCTTTAATGTGGTTGGACTCTGGCTGCTAGTAGCAAAGCCCTGGCTCAGTCCTCAAGTGCTTTTACGGGAAGGTTGGAGGGACCCAGGTAACGAGGTCTTCTTCAATGTATTTCTAAAATAGGCCTGGATGTGATTCAGTGCCTTCCAGAGTCAACCTAGGCTTCACCCCTGTCTGCTGTGGTTTGTAGGGGAGAGCGATATATTCTCCATTAAGATAAAACTTCTTATCTTTGCTATGATAAAACATCAGCCTAAACAAGGAATCAGACTATTTCCTTTAAAAGGTTTTGGAATATGTCCCAAAAACACAACCCCAGAAATCTTTTCAAGTAAGTAGTTTTCCTGGATTCAGTAGACTTGCTCATAAGGAACTACTCACTTGAGTAACGCAGGATTATGTTTTAATTCTGTAATTTGACTGCCTGCTTATGTTTAATGACGTTTATTTGTAGGAATGATGCATTTTGGAAAGTGAGGTCAGCTAGAACATTTGTGGTGTTCATCTGTCTGCAACCCTTGATCTTGCAATGTATCAGTCACTAAAAAAAGAAATGATTACTCAAATGTAAAAATGAAATGGTTGGTAATATTAGTGGATGGTACCCTATGAATATTCTCAAGTATAGGGTGCAGAAATGATGCTCATTTCAAAACAACAGTAAAAAGTACTATATTTTCTATTAAAGGTTTTACAAATTAGCACCATATTACTAGAATTTCAGTTTGAAATAAGCTTTTTATTTTAAAAAGTCATTTCTCTCCTCCATAGAAAAAGTGTTTCAATGTGTTTTTAACTTTTTATGTTAAGCAAAAATATTTTTTCCAATGTTTTGATATCATTAATTTTGTAGCTTTTACTCTTACTACTCTTACTACTTGGCACCAAAATTAACTGTAGCTTTTAATGCCAGCAATTTTAAAGCTTCATTCTTTTTCTAATCTGTCAGTGTGATTCTGTGTTATAATTCTTAGTTTTCATTGATTGCCTTGGATGTTATCTTTCTCAGATTATATCAGATTCCCACAGATTTTTTTGTGTAGTATTCTGATATTTTAAAATATTTGTCCTTGCCAAGTGCCTGAAAAGTAGAAACACACTGGATCATTGTACACACTTAACATTTGTTAATCCTAACAATCACTTCAAATTATTTTCCTGCTGGAGAGAGAGAAGAAAAGTGTGAATATTAAATATACTTATGTGAAAGACACTCAGACAACACAAAGGATAATAACTACATGAAAATACCTACTTAGAAAGACTCTTGCAACAAAATTTACAATTTTACATTATCATGATACGTTTCATGAACAGATACCCTTTCTTGTTTATCTTCTAACTTTTGTGGCTCTTACAAAAAGGAAAAACAGACTAAAAATGAAAATATAGACTGAAAAATGAAATATCATAATACATTATCATTTACATGGTCCAGTAAAGATGTTTAAACTACCCTGTAGAATATCCTGTTACTCTAACTCTTTATGGTCCTCTGTAAATATCAACAAGAACTTAGTATAGTTTAAGACACAGTGATGAAGCATCCAACAAATCTACACCTATTGATGTAATATGAGCACAAGCAGAGAAAAAAAAAACATTTCACAGTATCCCTTAACAAAATAATCTGTGACAATTGGCAGGGTGCCATTTTTTTTAAATATAGTTGTCCCAGTTGGTGGTTTCAACAACTGTGGCACTTGAAAGAACAATAAGGTTGAAAACAAACAATTATTTAAAAAAAAAAAAAACCAACACAAAAAAGTTGTGCAAGTCCTAAATTGAAGTAGTAATTATTTATGTTAATTTAAGGTAAACCCTTGATGTTTTTCCACTTCTGTGTTTATTCTGCTGCTTGATACATAAATGTAGTCATATTGCCTTTCTGTGATGTCAAAAATGAGGTGATTAGTGTTTTAGTTTGGATGAGGTGTGTGTTTCTGAAGAGATCCTCTTGTTAATTCTAATTTACTGTGCTTTCGTTGCATTGCAGAACAACCTGGGAAAGAGCAAACTTTATTCTTTTGGGCTGAAACTAGACCAGAAGATGTGGTCCAACCATGAGTGGATGGTAGTATTCATTTAGTATGGATAGCAGGTCCTCAGCACCAACTCTTCAAATCCGCTTCTGTTGGGTTGCATTGGAGGAAACATCAGAGGTTTCCTGCAGTTGTTTTAATTTTTCAATGAAGAAACATAACCTAACAATTCTTCAAGGCTGGTTTTTTTCTTTGGTGAGCAATTACAATTTTTTGGAAAGCTGTAAGTCCTTCCACAAAATCAGCTGTTCATTATTTTTCTTAAGGAAAGTGAGAACACAAAGTGAGAAGAGGCGGTTTATCTCATGGCAGCCAGCTTTTATCCTCATGGTAACCAAAAAGATTTTAAAGATTCCTTCTACATTTCCTAAGACTTACCATTTTAGTCGCCCTGTTATTATCTTTGTACACAAGACAAATTAATTTCCTAAGAGTTACCATTAGCACTTGGTAGAATTTGAAAGAGCAATGTCAGGATGGTGTGTGAGGTTCCTTAGAACTGGGTTTTAAGGGCTGAGGAAGAAAAAACCAAAAAGACTAGAGGGATGTTTTCAGTCTGGTTTTCTGATTGCTCCCCACCCATACCTTAGGAGAGCCACAAGGAACAGTGATGTCTACATGAAATGGACATTGGCACGAGTGTACCCTTGCACAAAGCCCCAGAAACCACCACTAGCCTATGGAAAGTGTCTTCTGTCCTTTGCAGCTTTTAAATCTTATAGAGGAGCCAGGCTGTTTAACTTGCAAGTTAATCAGCAAGCAATAAACAAAATGCCCCTCCCCCCTTTTTTTTTTATTCTTGTATTAAAGCTGTTTTAGTAAAGAAAGTAGTTTTTTGATGCAAAAAAAATGAAGTGGAAATAAAAGCTGAACTTTGTGTTTGAATATGCATGCTTATTTTTGCAAATGACTTAAATAATGTAAACTCCATAGAGAAACCTGTGTGAGTTTTTGAATTGAGGAAATATGGGGCTTTTAACTGACCTTCCAGTTGTTGCAACAAGAGCAAAGTTTATGTTTGCTTTAAATTTGAAAGTAATTTTCCATTTATGCCCAGGAACAGAAGGTTGGATTTTGGATATGTCTAGTGAATAGATCTATTGAGACGGGATCTGGGGAACTTTGAACTATGTTTATCTGAATATGGCGTTAATCAGTGGAAAGAGTGAATTTAAATTTTTATGTTTTAAAAAAGCACTTTTGATCAGTTTACTCTGATCACTTTACAGGTTTCAGCAGGAATTTGGATCTTGAGAAGTTTTAATCCAAATGCATCACATCGAATGCTTATTTCTCTCAATACAAGTTATACTTCAGTGATAGTTACATCAGTTACAAAAAATACTTCAGATAAGGAATTGCGAAGATAAAAAAATAGTTGACTTTGTCCAGTCTTATCTCTGTTTTGGGAGGATAAATATTGTAAACATAAAATATTTCAGCCAATGTGAAAAACAGTAAAGTAATGCTATAATTTTAAATCCTACCACAAATTAATTCCCTGCTTCACAGATGCTGCTAGATACTGTGGTAAAGACTAAAGACTATGGTCTGAAAGTTTAAAAAAAAAAAAAAAACAAACCGAAAAATTGAAGTGTAACCTTCGCCTGTTCCACCCTCCTCCTGTTGATCTGTACTTGCTGCTTGTACTCTTCAGGTTAGGTGACTACAGCCTGGATACCTGCAGTGGTCACAACAACGTGTTGCCAACCAGCATGCATCTGGTTTGTTTGGATTTCATCATTTCTACCCAGAGAACTAAAATGAAGTCTGCGCAGCTCTACCTCCTAGCTGAGAAGGAAAAATCTCTGCCTTCTTCTTTGTGTTACCTCTGACAGTCATTGGGTGTTTTCCTGAGCTGATGCAACTCACCCAAGAAAACCCTTTCTTTGCTGGGTGAGTTGAATCTGCTAAATGGGAGGTTCGACGCCAGCTCCCGCGGAGAGTTATCGCTGGCAGAATTTAACTGGATGTGTGGAGAGCAGATCAAGAAAATTGGAAGAGACCAGTTCTCTCCCTTTTCATGGGGGTGAACTTTTGAGTGTGGCTCGCTGTTTCATGCGATTGCACCCAGTGTGGTTAGTGATGGGCCTGGTGGATGGAATTACAGCCCTATGGTCTTGCCTTCTCCCGTCCTTATCTCTGTGGTTTTGCTCCTCTGGGCAGCTCTAATAGCATGGCCTTGTTCAGGACTCAAGTTCGTTCAAGAATTAAGAGTCCAGCTGATACAAACAACCCATAAGCTGATATAAACAACTTAGACTGGCCGTAAAAAGTGTTTTGGTGATAGAGCTTATACCAGTTTGATGAGTAAAACAAATTGTTCTAGCCAAAGCATTTTCTGTCTGTGTCTGTGCTTGGGATTTTGATAATAAAAATAGCACAGAATGTCATTGGTAAGTGTGCTGCCAAAAGCTTCTAGCCTGTGTTTGTCCTCAGATCATCTCTCTGCTGCATAATAGATTACATCTATTGGAAATATTGTCTTCTATAACTACTGTTTCTTTTTTCCACTCTCAGCACCCACACCTAACTCTTGCTTGTCCTCTGCAGGGGTATAGAAACGAGGAGGAACAAAGAGCCTATGGAGGTGTGTGTTTCAATACTGAAGTTTATAAGTGAATCTAAATGACATGGGCCTCCTTCCACTGAGTTACTTAAGTACTTTGAAACAAAACACCCCCCTCCAAATGGTATCAGTAGTCCACATTACTTACAGGTGTAACAGGAGTTTCCCTATTAACCCCTCAGTTGCTTCCCAGCACAAATGTACCTGCCAAGAGAAAATTAGGACAAGGAAGCGTTTACTGGTCTTCTTATGAGAAAAAAATCATGCGAGGGCTTCTCAGACACAGTCATATTTAACGTTTGATAGAAATGTTCATCAGAGTGTTTAAAACTTACTGATGTGTAGTTTTACCGCATGTTGTGGGTAGGTAAAAATTCTTCTGTGGCCAAAGTAAGCCGTATGAGTAGTGAGTGAAGGAGGAGATTGAGCGCTCCAGCTTGCAGTGGCACCAGCCCGGCCTTTCATGTCCATCCTTCGGGCCCTTTAGTCCTAAGTAGGATGAAATTTGCACTAAACACAAGGAAGCCTTTAATCGAAACGGCTCCCAAGTAAGGACAAATAATGGATCTTCAGAGGGATGCTACGCTCCGCAAAAGCAACTGAAGGAGTTTCAAAGAGATTTGAGAGTTTGATTACAGGCTGGTGATACTCCCGTTGCAGACTGAGCAGAAGTCTAGCTTGATCTAATCAGCAAAAACTGGAACATGAGGACAAAACTGATGGTGGTGAGATGTTTTGGGAGGCTCTACTATTTAGCAAGTGTGACCAAATCAAAACTCCAGGGAGAGACCAGTATAACGGGAGAGGATAATTACCCCAAAATCACCCCCTTCTTTTCTAAACCTAAATTAAAAACTTTTTCTGAAAGTTGATGAAAATTATGCAGATGTGTCAGTGGAGCATTGGATTCATAATTTTGCCTGTTTTTACAGGGTCAGTATAACGCAAATTTACAACCGTATTTGGATTGGTTATCAAACTATAAGAAATTGCATGGTGAAAAATAAGAAACTTGCTAGAAATAGTTCCTAAAAAACAGCTGTAATAAGTATGTCGAGACTAGTTAGTAGCCGAGAAGGAGGATTTACTTTTCAGTAGATCACAAGCGTTTAATTTGGGGTGACACGTATGCCAATTTATGTGTGCGGATGAAATACACTTACAGATTGAATCAGCATATACTTAATGCTTTATTTTGTGAAGTCATTTTAGAGTTTGTACGTTAAGTAATCAACACGATTATATGTTAATAAAATTGTATCTGAATAATTCTGTAGGACGTTATTTTTTAGGAGATGTGTGAAGAGAAGCTTGATTAATATTTATAGAATTAGGAAGCAAAAGATGTGATGAGTGGCTCTTGAGAGCTTTAATTTACTAACATTGACACCCGCCTGTTTTTCCCCACCCCTAAATTATATGTCTCATTACTTCCAAGGCTGAGTATTGGTGGTGTTACAGTAGTAACTCCAATGCTAGGTTTTAGTACTTCCATACAATAACTCTGTCTTCTCCAATTAATTAATTCAAATCCTGACTTAGCATGCTGGCAATCTTTATTACCAGGATTGGACTTTAAATAAAGGTTTAAATCCAGCAGACACATGTTGGAAATACTGGAAGAAGTAGTGGGAGAAAAATAGGAGAGTACATGTAGTTGTGCAAGTAAATAAAGAAATGGTTGGTTATTTTTGGCAAGAGGTGGAGAAGCATGTGACGTCCAGTTGTAGCTGTAGCCAAGGATTTATCTTGGGGCTAACTACTTTATAGCCAAACAGTAATTCCTTTTTCACCCCACATCAGCTGAATTCTATTTAGGGCCAAGAATGCTGTTTGCAGGAGTTGACCAGTCCTACAACCAACCACTAATATTTAAGTGATGTATAATATTAGGGGCACGTTGTTACTGAGGGTGTATCCTGTTATTTTGTCAAGGGTTGAGCAAGACAAAATGCTGAACTGTAATGTGGGGCACAAAGTGGTCATTATGTTTGCTCTGTTCTGTTACTTGTACAGCGAGTGGTGTGTTTGATGGTACCTGGCTAATGTGGCAGGGACTGCTTGTCGGGGAAGGATGGCAGAGCAGCTCTAGAAGGTTGGTGCTTCACAGTTATTTTTCAGGGCTAGGTAGGGGAGTCTTTTCATCTTATAAAGCAAGAGCACTCATTTAAATGAATTTGGAGTTCAGTGTCACGTTGTCATCTTCTAAGCTGCAGGTCTTTAGTGTTGGGACTTTTCCCTGATGCCGGTTTCCTCATCGTGGATGTTACGTATCTGTGAATGTTATGGGAGTTGGCAGCAAATGAGACGGGGAAGAAAAGCTCACCATTCAATGTTTGATATGAGGATGGCTGCCGCTGGAGGACTATTAGGGGTTTTGCAGGTGCTCCCTGGGGAGCTCTTGGAGAGCATGAGGTCGCCTTCCCCCAAGGAGTGACAGACCGGGGCAGAGGCGAACGAACGGTGGGAGCATCTCAAGTTGTCCTCATACGGCTTCCCCGGGGTGACCGGCGAAGAGCCAAAGGGTGCTACCTGGGCTCTGCCGCCAACCTACAGCTCGGGGAGACGATGGCCCCCCACCTGCCTCGTCTCACGGGTGCCACGGGGCAGGACGAGCGCCAGGCGCCCGGCTTCGGCCGAGCCCGGGGGGCAGTAACCGGCGGGGCAGCTCCGTTTATGCCCGTGGGGCTGGGAGAGGGCCGGCTGCGGGATCGGCGCGCTCGGGAGTGGGGGTGACAGCGGGGGACGGCGGCGCGGGGCGGTTCCCGGCTGCGGCGGGCGCCGCACGAGGGCGCTGCGGCTGAGGCGCCGGGCCGGGCCGGGCCGGGCCGGGAGGCAGAGCAAGCGGGCGGGCGGCGGGAGGGCCCCGCAGGCTGGGCGCGGGGCCGGGGAACGCTGGAGCGGGGCCTCGGTGCGGCGCGGCCCGCAGGCCCCCTCCGCAGCGCTCGGCCGGGCCTCCTCCCGCCGCTCCGGGGCGATGGGCGGCGGCGGGCGTCGCTAGGCCGCCGCGGGCAGGGCAGCGGCGGAGGCGGGAGGAGGCGGGAGGCGGAGGAGGCGGCGGCCGGGGGCGGGCTGGGTCCCTCCCCGGGAAGATGAGGCGGAGGCCCGGGCTGCCGAGCGGGCTGAGCTGGGGCTCTTCCCTCCCAGCCGCCAGGACAAGATGGCAGCGGCCGAGGCGGCGGCGGCAGGAGCGGCGGGGGTGAGGGGCTGAGCCCGGCCGGAGCGGCGCTTCCCTGTGGCGCTCCCGGACATGCCCAGGGCGGCGGCGGCAGCTCCAGCTCGGACGCCAGTGCGGCCCGATCCGTGAAGGTGAGCAGCTGGGAGAGGAGCGGGGCCGTCCCCCGGCGGGCGGAGAGGGGCGCTGCCCCCGCCGGCGGCTCTCGCCTTCTTCCCGCGGGGGCGAGGGGCCGGGGCAGACCTTCCCCCCGCTGCCCTTGCCGGAGCCCGGCAGCGGCGGGGAGCGGGCGGGCAGCGCCGCTTCCCGTCGCCCTCGACGGCGCGCTTACTCCCGCCGTGTCCCCGAAGTTTCCCCTTCCCCGGCTGCCGGGCGAGGCCGCCGCCGCCCGGCGGGGGGAGGCGTGGCCGCCCGCCTCGCCCGTTACTGACCGCGGGGCCGGGCGGGCTCTGGGGGTGCCCCGCTCCCCTCCCGGGCCCGCCGCCGCCGCCTCCTTGTACGGTGCCGCCCGGCCGGCGGCGGCCGCTTCCCCCGCGCCGCGCCGGGGGGTCCCGCGGGTGGCGCCCGGGCGCGGCGGCGGCTCCTCCCGTTACGGGTCCTGGCTCCCGGTCGCCTTCGCCGCGGCGGCTCCTGGTAGCCCCGGCGGGACCCGAGCCCCGAGAAGGGACCCGCGGGAGCCCCTGCTCTGCGCTGCGGGGGAAGCTGGTGCCGGGGCGGCGGACGGTGCCGTGGGGCCGGTATAAATAAAAACGACTGGGAAGGAAGTTGACGCTTTAGGATCTGGTCAGTTCCCAAGAACGAGCTCCGTAAAAACAGAGGGGGTTGTTGCTGGTGTCTTCAGCGTAATGACTGCGGCAGGGGTTGTGCCGGGTTTGGTCTGGCTCTTGGTTCATCGTGCTATCAGAAAACTGCTAGATGTGTTCGCATGTGTGTTAACACTGTAAGAAATAATGATTTTCTTTTTATTTACATTAAGCCCTCAGTCGTCAGTGCTCTGTGCTTACATGTATAAAAATATCTTTCTTTTGAGGCTATACTTTTGTTACTAACTGTTGCGTCTGACTTAAAATGTCAGTGCCAAAAACTGCGGTGGTTTCCTTTTTTGTTAACTTGGCGAGTTGTTTTGCGACTCCCAGGCTTGCCTGCTCGCAAATTATGTGGTGCTCTGATCTTTTTGCATCTTTCTGCTTAAGTATAACCTTGTTTATTTCAGTTACTTTAGTATCTTTAAATTGTGGGAAAACGTGTTATTAATGTGAGAGTCAATTGCATTAAGTAAAGCTGTGGTTGTTGATAACTGCATATTTCTGTGATTGTTCTCCCCCAATATTACCTCCCATTACATCATTTGCAAAAAGTTTATGCTCTGATTTCACAGAAAGTAGAACAGCTTGGCTGGACTGTGAGGACTTACTTTCTGACATAACAGTAATTCCGTAACAGAGTTAATTTGCTAAAGGTTTCTGTGAACTAAGTTTAAAATTCACACAGTAACTGTCTAGTAAGTGTGGCAGCCGGCAAAGAGATTAATTAAGCACCTGGAAAATAGGTCAAGACTGTATTACGAAGTGACATGGTGAGATCGCAAATAAATAGAGCAAAGTGTTAACGTGGACTTACTGGGAGAAAACTGATACTGATATAACAGCGGTGACTGCTTTATCTGTGCTGCCGCGAACCATTTATGGTAGCGTGCAGTGAGATGATGTTTATAATCATGTAAAACAGGAATTAGATAGAGTTTTTATTTAATGTGCTTATTACCAGGCGCTTGTGTTGTAGTGCGAGTTCTGCTGCTTGCTCAGGGTGTGGCATCAGTTGTGCTTGTAAACTATTTTTTCATAGATATGTTTGGATAGATGCTCTAATTTGGGTGGTGGTGTGTGGCTCTCCGGGTTTGAGGACACTTTGTAATCGGAGAGATTCCGTCAGCTAGAATAAAGTTTCATTAAAGAATTGCTCGGGAAGCTGCCCCTGACCTGAGGTCTCTGCTGGTGCCTGTGATTTTTCTTTGTTTCAGGTTTTTTGTGTTTGCATGTTTCCTCCCTCCTATCTTTCAAACAACCACCTACAGCAACAGGGAAATGAGACTGGCTCCTGCATAACGAGATGCCAGAGACAAAGACAGGGTGTGGGGAGGAAGAGTGAGCTTTCAACTCATTTTACAGAAGTTGACACAACTGATAGAAATATTAGAATTTCTGTGTGCTGCTTGTGTGCCTCAGTGTTATAGCAGTTGCTTCAAAACAAATGTTGTTTTGGAAGTGTGGTGTGTTTTGCTTTTTTTTTTTTTTTTTTTTTAAAAGCATCTGTTAGTTTGATTGTGTCTGTTAAAGGGGATGGGAGACTGAGCAGCACTTTTAGAGGCAGAGTGTTAGCTTACCAGCTCCTGGGTAGAACAGAACTAACTATGCTTAATTCTTGTGAAAATCCAAACCTAAACATGTAGGAATGCCAGGCTGTGCTTCCCCAAACTTGTGTGTTTAGGGGTGTAGCCCTCTGGACTATTTTGAGGGATTGCACTCCTGTTTTTAGAACAGTTTTCATTTTACCAGTATATATTCTTTCTTGTATTTTCCACCCTGCCGGTATGCTGATTATAGCAACAAAGATCCTTTTGACAAAAGGGTGTATTTTGAAACAGGAATTTTGTAGCTGGCTTTCTTATATGTGTGTGGGGAAGAAAAAAAGTGTGTGGGGAGTGGGCACGGTGCTGTCATTTGAGGCTGAACTTGTAGTTCAGAGGAATGTTAAATACAGAAGAAAAACTTCTTGAAGTTGAGCTAAATTTTGCTATTGCAGTGTGAGGTCTTTCAGGTATTGTGGCGTACAACTGCTGTGCACATACAGAATAGGTACTGCAGGCAGTATTGCTTTCTGTACAGAACTGCGTGGAAAAGAGCAGAGAACGTCTGTGCTTTTAACATTTTTATTTTATCAGACAAGCCTTAGCTTCACTGACTATATAATTATTTAATTCCCTATGCAGCAGCATTACAGCTGAGGTAAACTGCTCTGTTGACTAACAGAAGTGTGAGTCGGGTAGAGCGGGCCTGAGAATCAACTGGTGATACGCCATCAAGGGAAGAAGAAACATGGAAGTCAGGTGTCCTTGTGGTGATGCCAGCACTCCTCAATTACGCTTTTGCTGTTGAATTTTGTGAAACGGTATCCACCTTTCATACCTCGAAAAAACTTGTTTGTACCTTTTTGTGTTTTCGAAGATTTATCAATTTCCTGATGGTGTTACACTGCAGTTACAGAACTTAAAAATTCTTGGCCTAGGATTACTTTGGTGAAGAAAACATCCTTAGTGCTTCTTCATTGAAACTATGAAGCTCCTGTAGATGAGTTATGTAAACTTGCAGCTGGTCAAATACTTATTTTCAGCTGGTCTAACTATTAAATTTTCTTGCCTTTGAAAATAAGGGAAGTAAGAGTTGAGCTTGATGCTGGGAAGCTTTTACAAAGTTAATGTTTCTGTTCCTAAGTCACTGAAATATTATTTTTCTTCAGGTCTCTTGACTGAAAATCTGAGATGGAGAGGAAAATAATGTTTTGCTTTCAATCCAGATCTTGGAAGAAAAGCTCATTCTTTGGGTGAAGTATGAAATGGGTCTCTAGGTATCTGAAACCACTTAATACTCTGGTTGGGTTGTGTGTGAAACCAAATATTAAGAAATCAGTAAGGATGAGCACTGAGCATGTTAGAGATGGCTGATGAGTGTACAGTGCACCTTAAACGATGATGTTAACTATATTTAAAGCAACTTTCAATGGCTAGTGCTCTGAAATGGGTTAGCAATGGGTTGCTTTTTCTGACTTCTGCAGGCAGTGAACACCCTCTATTTGACCTGAAATAACCTCTAATGAAGCATAAAGCCTGGAAAATCCTGTTACCTGTTCTTGGCTTCGCAGCCCCCCTCTATAAACCATTTTAATTTAGAGCCTCTGTCTCTTTTACAGGTTTCTAGAGAATTTGAAGCTCTGTTTCTCTTCAGAGGCACGTAACTTTTGAGTGACAGATGAGCAAGGGAACAATAGGTAATTGTGAAAGTGGGTTTTAATCTGTGACTTTATTTGATAGTGTAGCATTTCCTACAGGGTAGGTCCTTTATCCCTGCCCCTGCCTTTTTCCCCCTTAATTCTTCAGTTGTTTTATTTCAATATAGTGAATGTTGGGAAAGATGGCAAGAATTGGCATGAGTCTTGTTTTTTAGATGCAATTTGGGGATAATCTTTGTACAGTTTTGTAGTATTTTTTCACTTTGTGTCACTTTTTTATATAGTGTCTTCATATTCCACTTCAGTTTTGACAGTGGGTAACTTTCTGATGAAATGGGGTTAATCTCTAGTTTAGCAATTTTATTGAAAGTGGAAGAAGAGCCAAATAACTGGAGTGTTTTTGAAGCAAGTCAGTTCAAGTAGTTTAGTTCTGGTTTGTGTGGTTTTTTTTTTTTTTTTTTTCTTATTCAGTGACTTAGAATCAGTTTAGTTTCAGAATTTCTCCATATGTTACTACCTTTACATATTTAATAGTCACAGCATTATGTGAACTTTTTATACAGTCTTTTTTTACCTCGTGTTTTCAGGAAAAAAATAGAAAAATATTCCTTTTTGGAAGTATGGCCTTTGCTCTAGCTTTATTGAGCCCTACAGTATTTGGGTATAATGGGATGAAGCCTGGAAAAATGTTAAGTTCAAGTTCTAAAACACAGCAATAAAATAAGACCTAGTGAAATATCCAAAGACAAAACAGATATAAGAAATATTTTCATATATTTTTAGTATGATCAAAGCAACTATCTCAGTATTAAAAAAGTAATTGGATTCTTATGTACAGAGAATTATTATTACATGTTATGGGTGACACTCCCATCAAAACCTCCTATTTTTAAAATCAGTAATCTTAAATTCATGACTCTCTCCAGTCTTGCTAAAACAAAAATTCTAGAAAACTATTTTAGTGCTCTTTAAAGCATGTTACAAAAGAAATGTGATTAATGATTTTCATGTAAAATGTCAGCTATTGTCAAATGGAAGCCCCTTCATATTTGTATAAAAATTACTTGTCAAAGATGTTTGGCACCGCGGAAACTACTCACTCAGAATAAATGGTGGAAAATGTGAGGACAAGAAAGCTCCGGTCCTCGTACCTGCGCAGAGTCCCATTAACGTCCTCACTAAAAGAGGGTGTAACTGCAGGTGGGAGATGCTCACAGCCACTTCCCACGCTTGTCGGTAACCACTCTGCAGTTTCAAACAGGAGCATTTCTTACCTTTCTCTGCACTGGAGGCTGTGCTCCTTTAGGTTACTACACTGTATCGTCCTGCAGCTGCTTTTATGTGACCAGGACTCTTAACTTCCGAGGTATGAGATTGTCAAGACCTTAAATTGCTGGGTGAGACAAGATTTTTATCACAAAGCTGAAGCTTGGCTGTTGCCTTGCCTTGGGGAAGTGGTGTCCAGTACCTGAGAAAACTTGCTTTGGGTTATTTTAGGAGTATTGCTTGGCGCTTGGTGAACCTTGTGCTCACCTTGTCTTGAAGCGTGATAAAATGAGATAGCAAAACTGGTCCCTGGGCAGGAAACTTCAGCTGGGATTGTGGTAACTGGTGCAGCTGTGCTTTGTGTGGGGCTGGAGCGTATTCATTGCGAAGATGTTTGCTGCTTTTGTTAGTGTGACCCACTCCCTCCTGTCTGGCTCCATAGGGCCTTTGGATGTGAACTGACGTCCAAACCTTTCTCCAATGCTGCTGTTACCAACTGAAGCAAGTGTAAGCGTAACCACTAGCATCAGGTACTCATTATCTGTATGCACAGTTGTGTCTGAAACTGCAGTAATTTACTTTTCAAAAGTAATTTACTTTTTCATATATGTTTATGGAAACACAATTCTCTTCTGTTTCCCCATCTGTGTTGTTTGCTACTTTGTTTTGGTCCTTCCTCAGTGTTTACAAAAACAGATTGTTAACCTTTACCTTATTCCACTAGTTTGAGTAGTGTACTCATTTTTTCCCTCTTCCGTATGGCGCAGGTTTTGCCTGTGTTGGTACACAACAATTGGTGGAACTTGCACAATTTCCAGAAGGCTTTTTGTTTCTTGAAAGATGTCTTTCTGCCTTTTTGACTGAAAAGCTGTTAATGTGCATCATCATTGCCTTGTAAACCTCTTCCTTCCTGTGTTTTTTCTAGAGACTTTGGTCATCTGCTGTTGCTTACCCTTTTCCTTTCAATTTTTCTGTATTTTCTTTGGTTTTTTTTTTTTTCTTTAAGGATTAGAATTGCTTGCTTGTCTAAACTCTGTCCAGTCTAGTTGAGAAGTTTTTTCCACAGCTTATTTTTGAAGATTTAAACTATTTATAGGGGTAGAGGAGGTCCTCAAAAGATCTTTGTTTTTCAGCACTTGAATCTGTTTAATATGGGAATTTTGGTGTTTCGAAACTTACTTGGGAAGCCCTTTGGAAGAAACAGGCTTTGTTCCTAAAAGAAGAAAAAAGCTCTTTGTCTCTTTTCTGCATATCTATTAATATCAACTTATTTTGTGATTCGAGAAATTGATTGGTATTCAGCCTAATAGTAATGGATTGCTTTCATGAGATTCTAAAGGGGTTTTTTAATACCTTTTATGATTTTTGAAGTGATGCTATGGTCTAACATCTTCCTTTGTGTCAGCTCTGAGCCCTGCAAGAGCACATTGTGGGAGTTTTTCCTCAAGAAATATTTTGAGAGCTCTTTGCAATAAGTGCTTTTTGAGACTAAATGTGTTCTTAAAACTTGGTAGAAAAGAAGTCTAAACTTTGTTTTAAAGATTAAAACAAGAGTGAATGTTAAAAGTTTATTTATGCTAAAAATGGAAAGATTATTAAATATGGAAGGGAACACAACAGAGGAAAAACTGACGCATATTTACCAGTATTATGCTCTAGCTGGTGGGGTCATATGCTGCATGTAATCTTGCCTTTCTTTTTGCATGCCTTTTTTTTTTACATACCTTTCTGTATAGTTAAATCAATAAGTTCCTCTGTGTAGGGGAGAGAGAGAAATTTCTTTCACCAGTGGCTTTGGGAAACATTATAATGTGGGTTATTACAGTTATTGATTTGTTAGAAGGTAAAAGGCTGAGCCTTCTGTGAGAGGATATGCAATTCTAATACACTGATTCTTACCCATAGGAAACTCTGCTTCCTTCAGGTCTTTAGAAATCTGAAAGAAGTGGTAAACACCTATTCTCCTTCTGTTCTTTCTTTATTGTTCTACATACGCTGTGTCTAATTTATACAGCTGTTTTCAGTAAGCAAATAAAGGTATCTTTATGATGTTGTTGCTTACAATGAAAGAAAAACACCTGTTATATAAAAGCAAAATATTTAAAACATGGTTTTAAGTAAAGAATCTGTATTCTGAAAACAAATAAATAAGGACTTTGAAGAGTTTTCATTCGCTGTGTGTGTATATAAAAATAAAAACCCTTTCAAACATATACTTACTCTGTATGTATATATGTTTGTGTGTATATACTGCAGTCAGTATATGTTTGAAAGTTGTTACTGGATATAGCTGAAGTGACTGACCTGAACACTGTAACAGAAAAAGATAAATCAAGAGAAGTGTGTTGGGTTCAGATGTCTTAATTCTTTTACAGTTAAGTGAGATTTTTAAACAACAACAACAAAAAAGCTAAGGTTTTATTTACTATAATATTTTTGTTGCAGAAGGAATTTAATATGGTCTAGGCGTGCTGTCCTGGCAACTCAGCAACTGCTTGATAACTAATTTCTTGTTTGTCCTATTGGAAGAGTGATTATGATTTTTCAGGTATTTGGGGAAAGTTTTAACTCGAGTGTTACTTACTGCGGGCTAATTCTCAGTGCGCAGGAAACAGTTTTATACACCTCCTGAACCATGCTGTCCTGGTACAGTAGACCCTGATTTGCAAATTTTTGCATCACATGTCAGACTTGATGAGCTGGATGTTATTTGTGTGTGCGCTGTTGCAAACCTAATGTGCAAGTCCTGTGGGGGAGAAGAGTAATTTTGCATCGCTGTACCGACGCGTGCTCTGTCCAGATGAAAATCCCTTTTAATATAGGGAGAAAGGTAATTTTGAGTGAACCTACTCCACCTTTAGTAATTTAGAGGACTTGATGAAGAATCAACTTCATGTAAGTAGGACCCCTTCGTGGGCATGCAGATGTTCTGGCATACCAGCCATTCTGTGAATATGAAGTAGCAACAAGGAAAACAGCCAGCTAGATTTATATTCTTACAGGAGCTGCTTTTGGTATTGTCTAGAGGTATTCTAAAGTGAAACTTCTAAATAAATTTCTTAGCTGGATTGGTCTGTTTCTAATTCTAACAGAAGCCCAGCAGACTAAGAATGCAAAATTTAGGCAATGAAATCAAAATAGAATGGCTGGAAATGAGGAAAAATGTCATATATAATTTTTTTTTTTTTTAAAGTGGCATTTGAACTGTTTGATTTACCAACAGGCAGTTAGAGCTAAACCCCTCTACCAAATTTTGTTTCTACTTTAGGGAAGACGGCAAATCTTTTGGAAATACTTACAGCAGTAGAGAAAGCATGGCTTTATGTCCTATCTCTCCAGACCTTGATCCTTACTGCATTGAAAAGGACAGCCAGTAGCAGTAGTTTGAATACATCCTTCAGCACTGTACTATTGTGCAGAACCCAAAAGTGTGGGCTCTCCTGAACACCCCTGTTAGGGACTTCTATTTCAGTGTGCCTGCTATTTCCAGGTTCAAAAAGAATTAGCCTTTTAAAAGAAGAGATTAGGCTGGCGAAGCCCCGGCTGGTTGAAACGCGCTGTTTGTGTTGATGGTGGCACATTCTGATTTAGAGAACGTGGTCTCTTTTGGGGCTGGTGGCCAATACTGTGCTGCTTGTGCTTTCTTTTCAGTTGCGTAACGGCTTCTTGCCCAGCAGAAAAATAAATGCCTGAAGTGTTGTTCCATTTGTCTTTTTAACTATGATTGCAGTCATATTGGCATCACAAGATTTAGCTTTCGATATTTGTGGAAAATATGAATATAGCGATTGTATTCTTCAGTGCTGTTACTGGTACAAATGACAGTGTTGAGTCGTAGGAGTTCACTCTGATATTTTATGTAAAATATGTTTGTATTCAGTGTATGGTGTTAGCTCTTTTTCCAAGTATTGAGACAATGGTGCAATTGAGACTAGTTCACTTCATGCTTAAATGAACCTATACTTTTGATTTCTAGTATTAATGAAACATTGGTAGTGTCCAGTTAAAAAAAACGCACTCAAATGTTGCACGAATTTAAAGTCAACCTTGTATTGTAACATTTTTCTTAGGTAGGTAGTAACTGCATTATACAACTGCAAAATTGCATCCGTTTGTTTTTTACTTCTCACTAAGACTCTCTGGAACCAGCCTCTGGCCTTCCAGCCTCAGCTTTTGCCGCTGATCTGAGCAGGACTGAGGTTTCATGT
This sequence comes from Numenius arquata, assembly GCF_964106895.1. Lineage (NCBI taxonomy): Eukaryota > Metazoa > Chordata > Aves > Charadriiformes > Scolopacidae > Numenius > Numenius arquata. The sequence goes on along the minus strand of NC_133581.1, from coordinate 24,919,466 downwards.
CAGGCAAAAGCTACCATCGGCTCAGCTTAATTTTGTGCCTGTATCATGGGCCAAAATTCTTGTTTTAGTCAAAGAATGTAATCATTGCTTTTGTCATTGAACTTCTGGGTCTCTGGTTGCTGCCCTTAGAACTGGGTCTTGGCTTCTTTGAGCTGGCATCAGAGCCGCCTCTGTGTCTCGCTGTTCTCTGTGGCGTCTGGGGTTCATGTCCAGAATTGCCTCCATGGTTGTGCGAGGAGACAATTCATATGGCACATCTTACTTGAAACACCTCAATGCTTTCTCCTTTGCTCCATTCCCTCCCTTCCACAGGTCAGAGATCTGTTGGCAGAGCTGGTTTCAAGGTGGCCGGGGGTGGGATTCCCTGGGCTTGTATCTCCGTAACTCTTTGTACTTTCTGTAGGTGCGTTTTCCTTTATAAAATGCAAGAAGCCTCAACTGCCAGTGCTTTGTTATGAATCGTACAGCTGGAGTAAGGGAATTCCTCAGGGTGAGCAGTTCATGGGTATGGAAGTGCTCACGTCAGTACAGCTTGTTCGGCCACATATCCAAAATAAACAATAACATAGAGGTGCTGCTACTGCCAGCAATAAGGTTTCTTCTGGGGGGAAAGAGAGGGCAACTAATTCAGCTTCGTATTTGGTAAATAACTTGAAAAGTTGGGTAGCACCTAATATAAAAAGAACACTTTATTTTTTTTTTTACTTGGGGAAAATGACGGTTAGTATTTTCAAAGTGGTGCATAATGTAAATAAAACACTTTGTAAGCGCAACTGCTCAAATTGTGCATTTGCTGGAAGTTACTGAGCTTTTATAAAGTCTCCCTTGACACCCAGCTGCACTGCGAGAAGGGGACGAGTGTGTCGGAGCTGGTTCGCACCGATGGAGGCTGCAAAGAAGTTGGAAAACAAGTTTTCTTGAGTTAAATTGTAACTACAGTATTAGATGGCTGCCACGGGCCAGGCTTTGCCTGTTGGGGATTTTACAACAGCAGTAACATAGTGATTGCGCTTCTCGGGGCGGTTAAAAGGGGCTGTTTATTTTGCAGACGAATTAAGGGTGTAGTGTGGCAGTTTTCTCTTCAGCTCCTCCGGGGTGGTCTCACTAACTAGTTATTCTGCCGCCCCACCCGCCCCCTCACCCGGCCATGAGGAAATGTCCATTTATAGTTAATTATTAATGGTGGACAGGCCTGGAACAGCCTGTGCTTACAGTCTGGCAGATTGGTCATGTTTATGAATTTGCCTAGAACTGCTTGAGAAGGCTGGAGATGTAATTTTAAAGATTCTGGTAAAGAGCGTTGTTACAGTTAGGTGAACATTAACAAGATGTTACCAGAGGTGCTCCATTTCCCTGAGCAAGGGCTGTGTGGTTCTCTCTGCAGCTTCTGCAGAGAAAAGCGTGACTGGGTGGGGGGAAACTGTGAAGCACCTGCTATTTATTGTCCTTCCTTTGTGAAAACATATTTATTCATTTATTTAAATGAATAAACAATGAATTTCCTTATTTAAAATGTTTACTGTCATTACTTTGTTCATACTTTCTTCAGAAGCAGAGAATTCACAGTCTTAACTGTGGTCAAAATTCACACATTTTGTATAATTTAATGTTTAATTAGCTAAGTGCAGACTTCCCAGTTCTCTCTGCTTCAAACTTTGAGCCAAAAAGACTCATTTCCTTCGAAGAGACCCTATCTAGAGGTAGTAAAAGGCTTTCTTTTCCATGTCCCCTGTAGTATTCACTAGCAGCACCTGGCACGTGAGATGGGATGCAGCATCCTTGGTGTCAGAGCAAAGCAAGCTGGAGAACTCCGGAGCCAGCTTCAGCTTGTGTGTGCCACTGCCTGGGAGTGGTCACTGCACTGGGGTGAAGTTAAGATGGTCATCTTGCTCTTAGGGAAGGAGAAGAGAGCTTTAAAAATGCATCTGGGGGAATGGACAGACTTCTCTTGAGACTGAAACTGGAAATTGAGCCTGAAGGTACTCAATAGCCAGAGGCTGCCCATGATACATCACCTGGGGATTCTGCTTTTCAGGCCATTTTCTGATGGTTCTGTTTACTCTGCCTTGGTTTGTACCCCAGAGTGGTCTTTTAGTGCACACATTTGGTTTTTATTTTAAATTAAATTTAACTGGATGATGTGCATCAGCAGCTCATGAGTGTTCAGGCTCAGGTAACCTCCCTGAAATGAACACAGAATGAGGTTTTTCGTTGCTTTAGTACCAGCTGCTTTGCTCTACACATCCCTTTCTTACTGTGCTGCTGGATTTGTTAATGTAGATATAGTCTGACAAGCTTCAGTTTATATGAGGAAGCAGGAGTAGTCTTGATAAGAAATGTCCAGAAAGATATACAAGGTCAGTTAAGTGATTTGTGACAAGGTGGGGAAAAGAAAGATCCAGCCTATGGTGGCTGAAAATGTGCAGCGTATTATTTTATTTTACCAGAAGACCTGCTAAAAAAACCCCCCAAACCCAAGAACTGCCCAACACAGTAACTCTTCACTCTTTCCAGTCTAGCTATCCGTAGGATTATATTGTAACCTGAATCCCCCAAAATAGTAAACAAAACAAACAAAAAAAAACCCACCAACAACCCAAAGCAACCCCCCTAAACAAACAAACAATAATCCCCAAACAAACCACCACCACCCCCCAACCAGAAAAAACAGCCCAAACCAATAAAAAAGCTCCCCCCCCCCCACATGGCAGTGCTGTTATAGTAGAGGTTGTTGTGGTATTTTCCCTTTCTTTTCAAGGTTTGTTGTGCAGCTCTGCTGTCTGGGTATGGGTCTGGGTTTTCACCTGGATGGGGGGAAATCAATCTTACTAATAAACTTAGCCTCTCAAGGCAAAGACCTCCAGCAGCTGGTTGTATTGAATGTTTACATGCTGCTCTGGTGTATTTTGTTGCGTATATGTTAATGTATAGTAAAGCGTGTGATTCTGTCTGAAATGTCTTCTGAGTATGAGTGTATGGCAGAGGTCTTTAAGCAGTCTCAGGTATAGGATGCTGCAGGATTTTAATGTGCCTGTGTCACAGGAAAACCTTATTCATTGGTTGTATGAAGATACTGTAGCTTCTCCAAATGAGATTGCATCTTGAAGTATATGTTTAAAAAAAGATGAAATATTGGGGGAAAGGAGGAGTGCATAGGGGAAGCTAAGAAATAAAAAGCCCGTACAAGAACTTTTAAGCACATTTTTACTTTTCTGGAGTAAAATTTGACTTTTTTAGTTCAGTCTGTCATGATTGCATCAAAGGTTGTTCTCCCAGGGTATGTCATCTGTTTTATTTAGAACTTTTTTTTTTTCTTGAAGTTACTAAAAATGTTCTCATAATAACTCAATAAACACTTCTTATCTGAGAACAGAGTTGTTACTGTGGTCAGAGTTCAGGGTCATGGAGTTAAGCCTGTAAGAAACACACAAACCCCAAAAGATGATAGCCAGGTTTTTCTCATTCAGCTGAAATTGATGTTAGAGAGAAAGCTGGGACTATGTGCTTCCAGTCCTTCTGGACTGGTTTGAATAGCCTGAGCTACAGAAAACTTACATGTTTTTTGAACGCCGGTGGTCTCAACAGACTCAGACAAGGATTTGAGTGACCCTCTGGTCATGGTAGAAGACTGTCCTCCCCCTATTCTCACCCTACTGGGCTGTCTTCAGAAAACCTCCTTAATTGCAGTGTAGGTTTATCACCGATTATTTTTTTTTTTTTTTTCAAAGTAATTGTTTTGATTTCATGCCATCAGCTTTGGTAACACGCTTACATGGGCAAATAACTTCTCCAGAGGTTAAACCAAGCAAGATGTTTGCTCTTTGGTTACGGCAAATCCAGGGCGAATGGACCCGCTGGGGTTGCTGCAGCTTATCAAGCCTCTTGCCCACGGATCAGGTGTCCAGGCTCCTTCCCGTTGGGCAGCACAGCTTTGGCTGCTTGTGCCGGACCTGGGTCTGCCCAGGAGGCAAACAGCTTGGCCTGAGCTGTGCAGGTGGGACTGGAAGCTCCAAGTAGGCTTGGATGTGATCAGGTTAAATGATTCATTTAAATATTATAGCAAAGAGGGTAAGTCCCATAGTAAATAATAAGTTTATGCTGTGCTCCAGACATATTCTAATGGAGTATGCTATTTAGGAGCGGATTCGAGAAGTTGGAGAATTTTTGGCTGTGTTTTGAGTCTGAGAGTTAGTCTTAAATCCTTGGCATGGAGCAGGGAGCCAGTGTCAGTCCCATAACGTTTGGTGGTGAGAGGGCCTGGCTGCCGACAATCTCCACCTTTCTACATCATCTGGCTCTGGGCAAACAGCTTTGGAAACGAAAGGGCTTTGAAGTTTTCTTCTACTGCTGGGGCAAAAACCATTATAGGATGCTAAACTGAGGTGATGGTATGATTATTTTAATTGCTCCTAAGATGCTTAAATGTTAATTTGCATAAATCAAATCACAGCTTCAGAATAATTATGCGTGCGTTTGGTTAGTTTTCGTTTGATCAGAGTCATTGCAATGTCTGGCTCAAGTTTTATGTGACTCATCTGCAATTCAAATGCCTATTGCCAGAATCTTCATATGCTTGGTATGAAAAAGTGATTTAATTAAAGTATTATTGGTTTTGAATTCATCTCTGAGAGCTGATCGGAATGGTGTAAGCCGTAACTTCCCTGAAACCTTGTAGTCATTTACACTGGGGTCTACTCAGTGCCTTTTTCATAGTGTTTAGTGTTACTTGACATAAAAGTTGGAGATACATGGATTTGATGGATGGGCTGTTTGGCAGATGAGGAATTGGTTGGATGGTTGCATCCAGAGGGTAGTGAGTGGTCAAGGGCTCAATGTCCAGATGGAGACTGGTGACAAGTGGTGTCGCTCAGGGGTCCATATCGGGACCAGTACTGCTAATATCTTCATCAGTGACACAGTGCGATCAAGTACACCCTCAGCAAGTTTTGCAGATGACACGAAGCTGAGTGGTGTGGATGACACGCCTGAGGGACAGGATGCCATCCAGAGAAGCCTGAGATGTAAAGTCATGAACCTCATGAGGTTCAACAAGCTCAAGTGCAAGGTCATGCACCTGGATCGGGGCAACCCCTGGTATCAATACAGACTGGGGGATGAAGGGATTGAGAGCAGCCCTGCTGAGAAAGACTTGGGGGTACTGGTGGCTGAAAAGCTGGACATGAGCCAGCAGTGCACTTGCAGACCAGAAGGCCAGCCACATCCTGAAATGCATCAAAGTGTGCCCTGCAGGTCAAGGGAGGTGATTCTGCCCCTCTACTCCACTCTGGTGAGACCCCACCTAGAGTACTGCATCCAGGAACGACATGGACCTGTTGGAGCTGGTCCAGAGGAGGGCCACAAAAATCATCAGAGGGCTGGAACACCTCTCTTACGAGGACAGGCTGAGAGAGTTGGGATTATTCAGCCTGGAGAAGGGAAGGCTCTGGGGAGACCTTATTGCAGCCTTTCAATACTTGAAGGGGGCTTATAAGAAAGATGGGGACAAATTTTTTAGCAGGACCTGTTGCAATAGGACAAAGGGTAATGGTTTCAATCTAAAAGAGGGTGGATTCAGACTAGGTATAAGGAAGAAATTTTTTACAACGAGGATGGTGAAACACTGGAACAGTTTACCCAGGGAGGTGGGTAGGTGCCCCATCTGTGGAAACATTCAAGGTCAGGTTGGACAGGGCTCTGAGCAACCTGATCTAGTTGAAGATGTCCCTGCTTATTGCAGGGGGATTGGACTGTGTGACCTTTAAAGGTCCCTTCCAACCCAAACTGTTCTATGATTCTGAGGCTGGTGTTTGACAGGTCTGGAAGGGAACACAGCAGGGTCAGTGCAGAGACGACAGCTGGAAGTTACAGCATCCAAAGGAGGTGACGTCTATGTACTTTAAAGTGGAATTGGGACTCCTCGTCCTGTGTGTGAGCCAGGTACCTCTGCCATTGTCCTCCTCCCTCTGACACTCTGCTGGCACATTCCGCTTCGTGTCTGTGAAAGGGAGGTATGGTGTGGAGCGTGACCCTGGACGATCTTGTGGCCCTGCTCTCCATAGAGGTAGTGTCCTGAGTCAGGGACAAATTTGGGGAGGCAGTGAGAATAATTCTGCGCCGTCACATGGGCTGTGCAGAACGGAGCTGCTGTGCTCGGGGGCTTCCTGGGCTGGCAAGCTGCCGCCTCTTGCGCAAAACTGTTCTTCGTTACTGATTTTTCAACATGTGAATGTTCTTTCTGAGAGGCTGTACAGCCTTTTGAAAATGTGATGACCTCAAGGAAGGTGGAGTCATTCAAGCTGAAATTTTGATCTAAGCCTTACTGGGAATTCAAAAGTTAAAGTTAGCTGTAGTCTTTTGTTCTAACTTTCATTTCTCTCTTAGCAAGGTTGCTGGCAGAAAAAAATAATTAAAAAATATATGAAAAGTATTTACAAAACATAGAAAATATATCTAGAAAAATTTATTATTTTTCTTCTTTCACATTCACTTGAAAATAAATTTTATGTGAGAAATTTATCCTTGTAAGTTCTCTGCCTACGTTTATCAGTGCTGTCTGATAAACAGCACTGATCATTGTGGATGTATTTTGTAGGTCTGTACAACATTTACTTAGCTTAGCTTATCTTAGAGTGCACATTGTCTGTGGCCCAACTCATGAAACTGGTATCTCTGAAAGTATGAGGCTGATATTTAGTTTCCAAGTCTGAATTGAAGGTGGGGGAAAAAATTTGTGCCTTTATGTCCTTTAACACAAGGGGGTACGCAAACTTCTCCAATGGGATGGTACGTAACTTAGAGAAAGCACTTGCCTTTCGTGAGTGGATTAGATTACTGAATATCTTAATTTACCCAAAAAGCTGCAATTGTTTATGTGAACATACACATGCCCCTAAGGTATCTGGGGCCCCATCACACCGCCCGATGGCTTTCACTTTGATCATGGTGAAATAGTTGGAGCAGTGACAGTCGTGTCATTTGTCTGTCTGCTCTCAGAAGCCCAATGGTGCTTACGATGAGTAGGTCGGGTACCTTGTGTAACAGGTAGCGCTGGCTCACAATTAAGAGCTTTTAATTTATTTTAAATCATCATTGATAAATAGTTGAATTGGTTATTTACCTTACATTACTGAACCCTACAGTACTTTTGTATGTAGAAATGCTGGGGGCGGTCTTTAGATGAAAGCTAAGTTTTTAATAGCACCGAGGTAGTTCTCCCACTTGAAAAATTACGAGTAGTGGCCTGCTGCAGACTCGGTCCTGCCCTGAGCAACCAGCAAAAGCACTTGCTGCTGTAACCTGCTGCTGCCCGAGTCCTTGTGTGCTGAAGTGTGCGCACTGGTAAGGCATGAGGACCTTGCTGTTGGCCATAAGAAGCTAAATACAAAATAACTTTAGGCTAGCTCGTTTGGAAAATATACTTATGTCCTGATTTTTTTAGGAGAGGAAGCTGCTGCAAAGCTTGGATATGCGAATGCAAGATTCTCACTCGCTTTTTCTTTTTCTCTCCCTCCATAGGTATGGCCTCACAAGTCTTGGTCTATCCACCATATGTTTATCAAACCCAGTCAAGTGCCTTTTGTAGTGTGAAGAAACTCAAACTAGAACCAAGCAGTTGCGTGTACCACGAAAGAACCTACCCGCAAATCTATGTGAATGGTAAAAACTTTGGCATTTCTCCCCACAGGGTTAGTACGTACTTTCAGACTAAAAATCCATTTGACAGACCTCGAGGACAGAACTTTTTGTTGCAGTCAAATGCAGTTGCTTTAAAAAATATTGCAGGTGCTACAAAAGCGTTGGCAGCGCGGGCGCAGCAAGCTCAGTTAGAGGCACCTCGGACTGGGACACAAGGAAGCCGATCAGATATCCTGGAAGGACCCCAGAGATGTGGATTGAAGCGTAAGAGTGAAGAGCTGGATAATCAAAACAGCACGATGCAGATTGTTGATGAACTGTCCATCCTGCCTGCAATGTTGCAAACCAACGTAGGAAACCCAGTGACGGTTGTGACAACGGCTGCAACTTCTAAACAAAGTGGTACAAGCGGAGATGGAGATTACCAGTTGGTACAGCATGAGGTATTGTGCTCTGTGAAAAACACTTACGAGGTTCTTGATTTCCTTGGGCGAGGGACCTTTGGACAAGTAGTGAAGTGCTGGAAAAGGGGGACAAATGAGATTGTGGCAATCAAAATCTTGAAGAATCATCCTTCATATGCACGCCAAGGACAAATAGAAGTGAGCATATTAGCGAGACTAAGTACTGAAAATGCTGATGAATTTAACTTTGTGAGAGCCTACGAATGCTTTCAGCATCACAACCACACTTGCCTGGTTTTTGAGATGTTGGAACAGAATTTATATGACTTCCTGAAGCAAAACAAATTCAGCCCTCTGCAACTGAAAGTAATACGGCCTATTCTGCAACAGGTGGCCACTGCACTGAAAAAACTAAAAAGTCTGGGTTTAATCCATGCTGACCTCAAACCAGAGAACATTATGTTGGTGGATCCTGTTCGGCAGCCTTACCGGGTTAAAGTAATAGATTTTGGGTCTGCCAGCCATGTATCAAAGACTATTTGTTCAACCTATTTACAATCTCGGTATTACAGGTAGGTGTCTTTTACTTTGTTTTTAACTTTTAATGGAACAAGGTTTTAGCACTTATTAAAGTTAATGGCTTATATAATTACTCTTCCAAAAAACTAATAAGAATAATTTGGAAAACATAAGGACCATTTAAGAATGAAGGCTATACTAAGATTAAGTGGTTGGTTCCTATTTTAAATGTGAGTACTTGCTTTGAATGTTTTTATATTGTTATTTTTTTTCTAGAGGTATGTTTTGTGTTACACTCTGAAGTCATCACTTACTGTTACTTTGAGACTTCTGATGAGACTTTTTAAAAGGAAAATAGAAAAAAACATTAGCTTCCTCTTGCTTGACTAGGGTGCCTTTCCTGCCTTCCTAACATGATGGGTTTTTTTTCTCTAAGCAGCTGGGCAGTATACTAGAAGTGCCATATTTTTATATCCTGTTGCCAAAGATTATGTAAACGCCTCTGTTTTTCTCCAGCACTTGTAAATATTTTGCCTAGTTCTTATAAACTTCTGATTGAGTGCCTTCAGCAGTTGTGGACTTCAGTGAACTTCTGAAGTTAGTGAGTGGTAGGATACTAAAATGTTTAAGGTGATACCAGGCAGGCATTTAAAGTGATTTTGGTACATGACTGCATTCTACATTGGCCTCAAAATGGAGGTATATTTCTTATTTTGTTTTTTTAATCCTTTCTTTGTATAGTTAGTCAACCTGTGTGATGTGGAAAAACAATCAACATTTAGCATCTGAGGTCCTTTTGTTTTCATTATAAGCTGAACTTGTCTTAATTGAAGACCTTTTTCAGTTCTGCTTTGCATCATTGGCAATAGTATGTCCTGGGTATTGCCTGTCTCTGCAAATTCAGTAAAAAGCTAGTAAACTAGGACAATGAGTAGTTTGAAGAAAACTTTTAAATATTTTACAGCTATTCGTGTTGGAAGTGAAAACTTGTGCAGTGCAGTTCTAGGCTTGATGAAATTAGTGATTGGGATTCATGCCAGAAAAATCCAACTATTATTTGACTGTGGCTTGTAAACAAGAACATTTCATGTACACTGCTCATTTAAAGTATTCTAATTCACCCGCATTTCCTCATTACTTAATTAACTGCAGCTAAAGGTTTAAAAACTACACGAAGTTCGTTAACAGAAAATTAAATTCGGAAACTATATGAATTGATGCACATTATACAAAATGTGCAGAAGAGGAAATAAGAAATTAGTTAACTTGAGAGTTCATTTTGGTATAATAGCTGTGCACCACTCAAGACAGTATTTTCAGGCCCATCAGGGTGAAAGCGTGCAAGTCTTGAAATGGCAGCATGAATTTTCTGAGCGTCTAGACAAATGCAAATGTCTTAACATCAGCTGTTATTCAGCAGATATTCAAGATGCATGGTCTGAGAATGCTTTCTTATGTATTTTGGCTTTTTATTTATTAAAGCAATTACGGATTATTCTGAGCTATTGCCATTTCTGCCTCTCCAAGAACTGACAAAGGGAGAGCCTGTAGACAGCCAGGCTGGGTGGTCCTGTTGTAGTACGTCTTCTCAGCTAACTAGTTTCAAATTGCTTTCTCTATTTCAGATGGTTCACTAGACATAGTGTTGTTGTGCTTATTCAGTTGCCTAGCTAGAAATTTTAGCTGTAGTTTTGTTTTGCATGGCCTGATGTTTCTTTGCATCTATACTTTGTATAGGATTTTGACATGCTTACTAGGTTGAACGGGTCTGTATGCTGGCAAGATCAACTCCTTCGCACCTTGAGTGCATTTTGGGTACTTATATGGCATTACATGCACTGAAGTGTGAGTAAGTGGGGTTTCTTGTGGATGTACATTCAGAAGTATTCTCCCATCCCAAGCATAAGACTTGTGAGTGTATATGCTTGTCTTGGCTCAGTGATATTGAATGATGCTCATATAGACCCATATAACGTGCATCTAAAATTCTCTAGTTACTAAGCTGCATTTAAGTGCTTTGTAAATACTCAGGCTGCTCAGTAGAAGATCAAATTCTTTTATCTTGTATGCTTTTATAATCCTTCTATAAAGTACCATTTAAGTCAGTATTTTTTGAAAGTAAAAAAGACTTGCAAAAAGAAAAAATGCTAGGGTCTATCTACTTGAATAGTTTTGGTGTTACATTTTAGTTAAATGCTGGTTGAGATAATTTTGAAACTGACTTAATTTTGAAAAAAATAACCCAACCACCAAATGACGAAATTATTTTCAGCAGAAAGTTTATTTCTGAAAAGATTTACTTCTGAAAAGGTTTTTAGCATGCTGGTTTTCATCGTGCATGGATTTCTACTAGTTGAGTGATTCAAATTAACTTTGTGTAGCTTGGCACGCAGTTTCTCAAATGTTCTTTTTATTGCTTTGGAAGCACCTGACTAGTGTAAATAATATCAGAAAATAGGGATTTGATCCAAAAGGTCTCAAAGTAGGTGATGCCAGGGAAATCTGAAGAGGAAAGCCTTAAAGAGGAATGAGAAGGACCCTCAGAGAATATATTATATTGAGATGGAATTTATTTTGAAAGATATTGTGCTTCTTGTCAATCAAATAAGGAGCTACTTCATAAAATATAACTGTGCTTAAGTGGTTTTTTTTGTATTAGGAAAGGGTGGGAGTGATAGTGCAGGTTTGACTTGTTTGACTATGACATGTTGAAACAAAGCCTTTAAGAAAATCGAACAGCAGTTGGGACATTGAAATCTCTTTTTTTTTTTTTTTGGTCCCCTTAAGCTCATTGGTGCTATGTGTTTGTTTAGGTTATTTAAAAATCTATTTAAACAAATGTTTTCTTGCTATTTAAAGCTTCAGACTGAATTAATCCAATTAGAGTCATACTGGAAATTTTTTATTTTAAAAAATGCTGTAGCACCTCTTCTATTGGTTTGATCCCATCTGTATTCTTGTGTACAATCTTTGAAATTTGTTTCTGTACTAAGCTGTATGTGTATTATCATGATCTTTACCTCTAATTCTTACCAGCAGGGAATGGTCAGAGATGACAGTGCATGAGACATGGCTTCACCAAGTGACAGGCACAACGCTCTGCTTTTACCCAGGAAATACCCATATAGATGTCAGTTGATGTGAACCTGGCCTGACCTTTCTGATGTGCAAAAGCGCTCAGCCAAGAATTTAAAGAAAGTTAATAAGAGGAAGCATTTTGTTTTTTAAATGATTATTTTAGGGTCTGAGGTTTTGGAAAAGCATGGAATCAAATACCCTTAAATGATAGCACATGTTGAGAGGAAGCAGGGCTGCATCCCCACAGCATCAGGATGCCGCTTCTCAACCCCGCGGTACTGGTGCTGTCCTGCTCTGGGGGTGATGCTCACCCCATTCCCGTCCCTCATTCTGCTCACCCCACGTCTGCCAGAATGAGGAGGGAGGTGGCCTGGGGAGAATAGAGGAGCAGTTATTTCTGGCAGCACTTGCAACTTAAGCCACGGTCATTTTCAAGAAAAGGATTTGCCCTTTCTCTGTGGAAAACGTCTGCCCACCAGTGTCTGTAGAGGTGTACACTGAATGCTCAAGAGAAACCCATAAAGAAGATTTGCAAAAGTGAATAAAGAGAACGGGGTTTTGTTGTTTGTGTGTAGTTTGTTTTTCTTCTTTTAGATCTTTTCACTACTTTTTTTTTTCCTGTTCATGGCACTGTCATCAGCTAATTATCACGAGAATGGGGAACGTCACAAAGTCTAATGTTATGGTGTTTATTTTGAATAGTAGTATTGGTATCTTACATCTGTAAGAGGAAGTGAGTAATGAATTGGAAAAGTAAGTCATAAGAGGATTAGGACTTAAGGCAGGGAACATAATACAGCCAGGTGAATGGATAATGAGCTGACTTACCTTACTTGCCTTGGTCTACAGCAGAAAAAGAGGTGACATAATGATGATTATTGGCAGCATTACAGTGCTTTTTGTATTGTCAAAAAGTAAAATTAATTTAAAAGTGTGTAGACAAGCAGAAAAATGGAGACAAACTGGATGGTGTGATAGTGTTTTTATGTTTTCTCTTTCTGGTTCGGCTTTGTCAAACAGAGAAAGTAAGAAAATGGCTAACACAAGTATAAAAGTACTTTTTCACAGTTTGTTACCTTTTGGAAACTCCTAGTTATTATGTATTGCTAGACCTTAGAGCATGATATGAATAAATGCTAACCACAGTACACTGTCTTAAGTCATAGATTATTATTTTTTGTTTGTTTTAAAGATGAAATGTTATTCTGAATACTCGTTCCCTAAAATACAGTGTCTGTGCTTACATGCTGGTTTTATGCTGGTCTGGATTTTAATAGCTGTGGGCTAGAGAGATCTGGTATTTGAAGCCTTTTCTCTGCTGCTGGCCTCACGCGTTAAGCCTGTTGACCTTTTATGAGTGATCTAAGTAGGTAAATAACTATGCAGTGTATACATTTTGAAAAGGAAAAAAACACTTACATCCAGCGTAGGTGATGAAGCTTTTGTCATATATGGAAATGGTATGATAAGTATGTCGCTGTCTTTTGGTCAGCTGTGCCCCAAATCACGAAAAGGCAAGTGTTGCATCCGAAATGGAGAGCTTCTTTTCTCCTTGTCACATGGCACAGTCTACGGAGGAGGGGAATCAACACATTTATTTCTAAGGCTGATGTCTTGCACTCATCTGGTGAGGGAGAAAGTTTTCCCAGGGAATAGTGTTTCCCTTGAAGACGTTTCCCTTTGCTTTGCTTGTCTCCTAAGGTTAAATATGTTTAGGAAAGCACGTGTGAGAAGGGCTTCGAAATGGCAGGCTTCAAGGAACTGTAACCTCCAAGAAGAGTCAAGTGGTCTGAAATGGTCAAGGTAGTCCTGCCCTTCAGCTTCAGGGAGCCGAGTTACTTTCCTTTTGGTTGCCGTGAGAAGCAGTGGCCTTCTCAGCTTTTTGAGTTCAGAGATAACTCTTTAGGTCTGGTTTCGTGGCAGACCTCTTCTTTCTTCTGGTACTTCCTCCAGGAGTTTTTTTCCAGAGAAACTTTTGTTGAAACCTGTGTATAATTTCCCCTCTTTGAATTAGCTGTGTGCAACAGCAGTGGTTAAGGAGTTCTGTTTTACTCGTTAGCTAATACCCACATGACAGCGGTGCTTGTTGTACCATTCAGCCATTGTTCGGAGTGGGTAAATTTTTATTAAGAGGACGCACAGTTCCATCTAATGGTAACATCTTTGTGGCAGGGTTTGGTAATGATGAAGCTTCTTCTCTGATACTTTTTCTTCTCCCACTTGTTGCTTGGCTGTAACACCATCTGAACTCATAAAACACATCACCGTGTTGGCATTGCACATCTAGCGCAGATCACTAAGGGAGAGCTATATCAGTTTTTGTGTGTGCAGAGCTTCATGAGTTTTAGGGCTTGCTGTTGGTTTGGAGGAGTTATTGCTTAATTGTTTTTCAAGGGGAATCACCTTCATGTTGATTTAATTTGGGATTGTCTTCCTAAAAGACAGGATTTTAAAAATAAGACTTCAGTAAACCCCAAAAAAGTCATCATTCGTAAAATCCTTCTAATATCATGGATTTAACAGTAGCCATTACAGGCGTAGGAGTGAGTGTGTGTTACTTCATTGCGTGCTCCTTATGCTCATCCTCCAAAGGGAGTTGAATAGTCGCTGCTCCAGCTGCCTGTGTGACTGCCACAACAGTTACATATCCTATCTTTCACCTCCTGTCTCCAAATAAAACATCTGCTCCGTCATACTGTGTCAGATCATACTGCTGTTAGAGTACAGCTGGAAATTTTACTGAAAGTCTGTTTTGAGAACAAGCACTTAGGTTCCTGATGGAAGGACGCTTCTCTTGGCATCCAACAGTCCACAGGTGAACTGTTGTGTAGCACAGCCAAATTCATTGGGAAGATGAAATGAATGGGAAGCAATATAATTGATCTCCGTATAAAATAGGGCACCAGCTGAATGGTAGGCTGATGGACAACTTGAGTGATGCTGGCAGAATGGAAGGTGTCTGGTTATTAAAGGACACTCATGGCTTGGAAATGTTTTTCTGCTCTGCTGGTGACAGCAGTAAAATACGATCCTAGTAATTCAGCAATGTGCCCATAAGGAAAAGCAAACGATGTGAGTAGATGCACTCAGTGGAGTCAACTCATTCCTGAATCGGACAGTGATATCCTCCCTCCAGCCTTCCAACTAAGGATAGCTGCTAATCAACAGACTTGTTCCAGACAAAATGCCAAATGTCACCAGTGTTGCAGCAGAGCTCAGAGAGATGGAAAAATCGCTGTTGGATGTATTCCTGTTGGATGAGAGCAAGCTTTTCCCCCTCTTCTCCTCTTACCCTCCTCTCCCATGAAGGATCAGAGAGGATGGAGGAAGAGTGATAATCATTGTGTCCTGTGATCCTGACAGTGCTTTCACTCGCCCAGTTAGTTCTGCTGCAGCTTTGAGGAGTGATTTGATCCAGTGCAAACTCCTCTGCTTTAAAGAGTTTTGGAAAAACAATAAAGTAGTTGAGTTCTGTGGCTTAATTACGGCCCATGGGCTGGGCTGTAGTGAGGGCTGTGTGTGTGCTCTGAGGCTGTTGTAATAAAAAGCTGTCCTAGTACAACTTTTTCAGCTTTATACTTAGTTTCAGAATAAACCACCAACAGCTTATGTTGGTTTTGTCCCCCTCATATTTATGAAATTTATTTGATCTGTTGTTCTCCCACTTTCTGGCGCACATTCCTTCAAAATGAGAAAAAAATTCTTACGGCCATAAATTCTTGGAGAGGCTTGTTTTCTCACTGGCCTTTGTAACTTGATTAGATGTAGTCCTGGTCACTCCAGGCAGGTCACTCTGGAGAACATAGGCTGACAGTACCTCCCTAGAGTGTTTTTCTTAAATTGAGTGTTTTCTTTTTGTAGGTTAGGATTGTTGGCGTGATGGATGATTATGACTCAGTGACTATCACATACATTGCATCCGAGTAACTTGTTGATTATCTTTTCCTAACATCAGGTCAACGTACAGCTTACATATGTTTTAAATATCAGTTAAAAACTTGTATAAAAATAAATGCCTGTTTGAATACAGATTTTCTTTATAGGGATGACCAAGGGAAGAAGTCATGCAAAATTGACATCTCGGGAAGCGACTGCTTTTTCAAGTCCACCCGTTGCTGTCACATACTTGAAGTTTCTAAATAAGCTTTATCTAGAGTGGGATGTCTTGGGTTTTCTCCTTTCACAATGCCTGAAATTCTTGCTCAAAGTGTTTTTTGTTTTTAAATTTTGGGTTTTAGATGTTTAAATGAGAAGCAAAGCTCTGTTAATAAATCGAGTTTTCTGTCAGTTAGGGAAGCACAGTACGAGAACAAGCTAAAAATGCCTCTGTAAACAACTTGCACTTCAACATGCTAGCAGATGTTATTCTATCACTTTGAACTGTGCATCACTGAAGTGTATTGGGATATCTTAAAATAGTCAGGGGTGGTGGCCAGAGACTCTAGACTACTATAGATGGTGAGGCTGTTTCGCTGTTGCAATGAAATAAGCCAGAAGTACATGCTGCTAAGGTCATTTGCTTGCTCAAGGTCAGCGTGTTCAAAGTCAGCTGCTATACTTGTGAGCATGGTTACTGTCAGTAGTATATATAAGAAGAGTCCTGGTAATGTAAAGAATTGCTATTACAAGTGAATTGGGACACTTAACCATTTTCCTCCCCCCTCTTTAAAGTTGCAGGGCTGTGATTGCTGGTTTACGTTCTTATCCGAGTAAACAGAACTTAATGTCAAGATAAGCTGTCGTGGGTTAGGTCTGTGAACAAATTGCTTTGTTGATTTGGCAAGATTTTGTTTGCATTTTTTGGCATAGTATTCATTGTTTAATTGACTTCTTATTTTAATATTCTATTTCACGATTACTAGGAGCTAACAAAAAACATTGTAAGTACCCTCCAGGAGTGGCAATCTTAGCTCATCATAACTTCATGTTTCTATAGCTATTTGATAACAAATGTAGTTTCGAGTCTTATTATTCTCTAGTGAACATAATGTGGTCTCTAGTACCTTGTCATTCTTTGTTCATAGAAGCAGAAAATAAGAGTAGATTTTTTGGTAATAGTGTGGTTTTTTGGTCTTTTTTTGCATGCTGTGGGAAAGAATGGCAGGGTTACTGTAAACTTGTAAATTTTTTCTTTTTTTTTTTTTTTTTTCTTTTTTCTTTTTTTTTTTTTTAATCATCTCTGAAGGCCCAGAGGATTATTATGGGGATGGGAGTGGATGAAATGGCAGCTAGCCTTCCAGTTGGTTGTTGTTCTGAGCTAGAGATTTTCCAACTAACATAAGACAACACATGAAGCGTTCAAAGGTACCATGTACCTGCTGGAGATTCTAGTATCATCGGCCTGATTTCAAATAATTAGTGATGGTAGGAGCAACAATTTAAATCAGTTCAGATGATCAGTTCAGGATTATCTGGAATATTATCTTGGAATGGGCTACCCAGGGAAGTGGTTGAGGCACCATCCCTGAAAGTATTTAAAAGACGGGTTGACATAGTGCTTAGAGACATGGGTAAGTGATGGTTTTTATCAGAGTTATGTAGACGGTTGGACTCGATGATCTTAAAGGTCCCTTCCAACCCAGGCAATTCTATATTCTGTGATGGCTCTCTTGGTCTTCAGATTGGTTCAGTTTGAACAGAAGGGAAGTTCTTTCAGAATCTTGAAGGTGAAAGAGCTCTTGGTTCTTGCTGTATTTATTTTTTGAGATTGAACTACAGACCTAAGTTTCTCATGGCTAAAGTTTGGGAAGCAGCTTTTATTTTTCATGCATTAGAATAGATCTACTGAAATGTGATCCTTTTTTTCACTACAGTGATATTTATGTCACAAAGATTTGTTCATCATACATCTGTGTGTATGTGAGCGTGGATATTTCAGGTATCTTAATTGCAGAAAATATCAGTGGTAGCTACAATGCTGTATTTGTAAATATTGTCTCACTGTTCTCACTGTGCCTGTTTTGAAAATATGGCTGTGTATTTCTGTTGTAAGAACAGGTAGTACTAGATCTAAATCAACGTGACTGAAAGTGAAGCCTGCACATCAGCTCCTGTCTCTTCCATCTGGCATCCTTGTCTTCGAAGGAGAGCTGTTTTGTGGGTGAAGGCTACCTTCTGCATCAGCTCACGGCACCCAACACGAGTGAAGTGGCTATAGCAGACGCACTGGGGAAGATGACTTCTGCGTGGTTGAGGACACAAAGATTGGCCAAGCTGCTACTCTGCTGACTCAACCTGTGAAAGGGAGAGGTTCTGCCACAGCTGGGGGCTCATCCCATCAGCCACAGAAGGCAAACTGCCTCAGTTGATCTGAAAATCAAGCAGGTTGAACAAGCGCAAATAGAGAATGCGGTCACATTTAGAACTTGTGCAGGTTCGGATCAAAACCAGCAATAAAATACTATCGGGATTAAAAACCAAAACAATGACAACAAAAAACTCTTTTGTGAATCCTGGCATTAATTGGAAATTGGTAGAGGTGTCTGACATAAAAATAAGTATTTGGGATGTAATTAAGTAAAATTAAAATTCATATGAAAACAAGTTGCCTGGAATGACCATATTGCCAAATTTTATACCGCATGTTTGAAGGTCCTTGATTCTACAGTGCTAGCTAATATTTTTGAGGGACTTCTGTTTGAACTGTTAATAAAATACCTTCCAACAAGTGAAATTGGATTAGGGACCTGGGGGAAGTAAGCCAAAAGTATTTCACAGATAAGATCTTCAAGCAGTTGCGTTTTGAAACTATGATGTTACCGTAACAATGTACGAAGCGTCACCGTGCTTAAAAAATCTTAGTTTGTTGGTAATTGGACAGCAACAGTTGATTAAAGGGCAGGCATAATGTGATTTAAACCAGTAGCGCTTGTGTGTGAGTAGGTGAGTCTTTATGCAGGCAAGTTGTGCTGGTGAGGCAAAAAGTAAAATTGTTTTTATCCTTCTGAAGCATTTAATAAAACTCTGAATCCCCCTGCAGGTGTAGGTCCAAAGTATGTGGGAGAGGGGGCAATGCTGTGGCCTCTGTCCCACGTGCTTGTTGTTGGAAGAGGGCAGAAGCACAAGCTAGTGGTACTAAGCCTCTACAGAAGATGGACGAGAAGAAGCATTGTCTTCTGTCCGTGTGGTGTTGTCCAGCTTGTTGTGTGGCATGGTAGGACTGCAAGAGGACTTCAGCTCCTGTGTCTTAACACCAAAATCTGACTGTTAGCCGGCTAAGTAATGGGAAAAACAGCTGCATCCATGCTTCTTAGTGAAAGCACACTTAAACAGTAGTAAATTCAGAATACATTGGGGTTCACTTAATTTCCTTGTCCTTCCAAAAGTCTAGGCTTTGTTTACTAGCATAAAGTCAGCATTATGACCAGAATGTCTTTCTCGGTGCACAATATATACTTCAAGGATAAATCATTAAAAATAGCTTATTCGGTAATGCATGGAATCTGGAATTTTATACCAAATATAAATTATTATGTATTCTGCAAAACACGCTCCGTTATCTGGGTTGCAGCAGGGTGGGAGCCTGGCTATGAAGTCCTGACTCTTTGAGAGCAGGGGGGGAAAGATAGTCACAGGGCATCTTCAGAGCAGCAAAGTCAAACCTGTTCTGGTTTCTCTTCAACTCGTGTTGAATGCTCCATGGGATTCAGGATTTCTCACTCTTACCTTCGTGGTGTGTGCTGTGCCGGGCCTGCCATATTTAAAACTGCCTGAAACAGTGCAACAGAGCAGTTTGCCAGTTGTGCTGTTTGCGTGCAACTGAGGTGTAGCCAGTGAAGTTTGCTTACACAAGAAGCTTTCTTGGTGCTAAAAATCAAACGTTTGTGGAATTTTGTTCGGTGCACTAAGGACTATTGTAAATATTGCCATTTTCCCCTTTGTAAATATCTAGGATGTTTCTGTTGTCCCAGGACAGCAATCTCTCAGCGAAATATCCAAAATATCATCTCTTTACATGTGTCCCTTAATTCAGAGTCGTGCTGTAGTTGAATTTTTATCAGTGTTTTCAACGCCTTATTGGATATTTTGAAGAATGATAGGTTCTCACCCTTCTAGTCAATCATTCAATACTAAGTGTTCAAAATATTTAAAACACTAGATACTTCATGATGAAATTTTTCATGAGACTATGCTTTATTGTTTCAAGTGTAGTACATACAGGTAATCTTCAAAAAAGAGCTGTTCCATTAGCAACAATATCAGTATTCAGTTTGTGTGTGTGTACAAAAACATATAAAACACAACTGAACTTAGTTTTTCTGGTGTTGCAAGTTCAAAACTAATGTGAATTTAAAATATCTTTTAATTGTCCAACACTGATTCTAGGAATTGAATTGGAACAGTTTTTTCATTATTTTTACCGCTTTCAATAAAAACTACTTCCCTGATAACTTTTGGATGTGTGCACTTTGTAACTTCTTTGAAAAACTACATGCGTTGCATTGCTTATGTACAAGGCTTTTATATAAAAGTTACACTATATGAAGAATTTAAACTGCATATTATTGTAGCTTTATCAACTGAAGAACATCATAATTTTTACAATTGGTGTGAGTTGTTAGGATATGCTGTAGGTCACAAATTGGTAGTAGCACTTAATGATACTCGCCTAAAAGGTCTGATGTCAAAAGTGTTGATCACACTAATAGCAGTTGTTGTGCTGAGTGCCTTTTTTTGAGCCACAGTAGTGTTTAAATTTTTTCAGCTGTTAATTTTCTCTCTCTTGATAATGAATCTTTCACTTCTTGCCATCCACTACTGTTTTAGCTCAAAATCTAGCGAGTATTTATTTATATAAAGTATGCTATTTGGCAATGCGTATGTTGTTAAGACAATGTTGTTTGGCAATGCGTATGTTGTGTGGAGATGCAGCCAGTTTTGGACACTTTACCTCTCCGGAAGAGTAGTTAGAAGTGGAGCAAAGGGCCTCAGCGTTTTTGCAACAAGAGCCCTAGAAAGTAGAACAAGAGGATGTAATTTGTAGTTTACACAGTACAGCTTCTGACTATGCTTTGGTTTTCATCTAACCTTGAATTATTTCAACGACTTCCACTAAGAAAGTATTCTAAAATCAAAAGCTTTCCTGTACATGGAAAGTAGCTGGGAAAGCTCTGTTGTTAGAGTTGATATGTCTGATTATTGTGTAATTTCTGTAGAGAGAGGCTCTAACAAAGGTCAGGTGCTTAACTGGTACTGAAGTTTATTTCGTGCTGTTTCTTTGCCGGTCTCTCTGCTTTACCAGTAGATGAGCTGTATGAGTCTCTTCTCACATTGAGTTCACAGAGACCTATTTTTTCACGACCAACAGCACTGATGTCCCTAGTGTTGTCCCATGTCCCTAGCGTTGTCCTGCTCTGTTTAATTTTCCTATTTAACATAGTGTTTAATACAGGCAGCGGTTGTTTAGCTGTTAAAAACCTACCAAAAAAGTGCGGAAACTGACAGATATTTAATAAGGAAAAAAACGCAACACTCCTAGGGTATTGCATAGAAGGATAATTGGGAATTAGTGGGTGTCATTAGTGCCCAAGTACTCCACCCTGCCCTCTGAATTACCGTC
This sequence comes from Numenius arquata, assembly GCF_964106895.1. NCBI lineage: Eukaryota > Metazoa > Chordata > Aves > Charadriiformes > Scolopacidae > Numenius > Numenius arquata. Next base: position 24,898,271 of record NC_133581.1, on the reverse strand, counting down.
CCACAGGGGAGGTTGCTGATGGAGTGACGTGCCGTTTGGGATACTCGGTTTGGAGCCATGCAGTTGCCTTCCTAAAAGAATAACTTCAGGATTGCCTAAACCTAACTAGCACTAATTTAATTTCGCTTCACCTCAGGTTGTTCTGAGGTTACATTGTCTACGATTATTAAGCATTTACATAAGAGAGACACCTTTTTCTTTGTATTTCTATCTGTAACATCATTATTAGCCTGTGTACAAATGATATCAAATGACTTCCCTCCCCCCTGTTCTAAGGTAGAGGTATTTGGTGTGAAAGAGAAGCCCCAAAACTGATAATTAGTGCAGATTTACTAGATTGGGTGGAGGTTATGCCCACGTGCGGTTTCCTGTTTTGTAGCTATTTTTTGACACTTCAGCATTTTCATTCTGTGTGCAAGGAGGATCCAGCTTACGTGAGACCACTGGCTGACTCTTGCAGGCTTCTATCAAATAATGCTGGTGTAATACTAATAATTTAGTTAACCAGTGTGTATAGGTCATATTCCCCCCAAAATAAATAATCTATATCAACTTTAACCATTTCACAGAAGACAGTATTATATGAATTAGAAATACCAAATGCAGAACAGTAACCTCAGCCCTTCCTCTCCCTTACGGACAATGAAACTTGTACTGAAAGTTAACTACTCTGTAATTAGTGCTGTTCCCCCTTCTGGCCCAGGCGACCTGCCATTTCCTAGTTTGTGCATGGGACTTGGTTTGGATTTCCCCGTGTTTCTGCCGGGGAGGCGTGTTGAGTCACAGCTGGGGTGAGTGCCGTGAAGGAGCAGTGTTCCTGCTGCTCGGGAGGCTGGGGGTGAGCTCTGCCGCCGGTGGGCTCAAACCCATGCCCAGGAACAGCTGGCCAGGATGGCTACCAAAGAGCCGAGTCCCTCTGCTTGGCACAGAAGTCAACGGGAACCGGCGTGGTGCTGGAGCAGAAGGAGGAACCAGAAACCCTCCTGCCCACGGTGAAGCGTGTGGTTGCTGTGGGGCTGGACCTGTTGGTGGCTTCCAGTGCCATTCCGCAGCAGTGGGGCTAGAGCACCCTGTTTGAGGAGCCAGGGGTTACCTAACAAAACGTTACCTTTGTCCCGGTTTGAGCGACACAGGATTAATTTCTTTTTCAGTAATTTTACTTTTCAAGAAGGTCTCTCCTAACGCTTGGGAAGACTGCATTTTTAGAAGACTCTAGTGTCTGAATTTGTGAAAATATTTAGTCTATAGCCAGCTATGCTGTGTGGGTTTCAAGGTCTCAGTGGTTTTGAGCTAGCTGGGTGCTGGGATGAGGAGCAGCGAGACCCGGGCACTTGACCCAAGCTGGCCAACAGGATTATTTCACACCATGAATGTCACATTCAATGAAAATTAGAAAGTTTTTTGAGGAGTTTCTCTCTTCCATGCTGGCTACCATCCTGAGAACTCCTTGCCCCGGTGCCGGACCCCTGAGCCCTTCCCTTCCTCCCGAAGCTGCAGTGCTCACCGTGTCCCACATTTGCTGTCCCCTGCTGGGAGTGCACAGCTTCCTGCTGATAGAATGGGCTGAGTATAATCCTTGTATATTTTATGTTGGTATCGGGATCAATACTGGTTCTTTAGCATTATTAATGTTAATTATTTACTCATGTCCTATTAAATCTATTTATATTTCAACCCTTGCGTTTCCTTGTTTTTTCCCAATTTCCCTTCCCAGGTGGGGAGGGGTCATCGGGTGACAGAATAATTGTCTAAATGACAATAGAGTGGGTTCTTCAAACCGTAACAACCTTTTAGAAATCTAGTCTGTGAATTTCTAGTTGCTTAAATAGTGTGAAAGGCTGCTACATATGGCGGTGTGGTTGTGTTTTATTTATACACCCCCACGCCATGTATTGCACACATGCCCTCAGTCTTTGTTGTTCATGAGTTGCATCACTTGTGAGCCTTAAGTGTGCATAAAATCAGATGCAACAACTCGCTTCCCCTTGCTACTCTTTGATTTCAGCTTTGCTTCAGAAGTTTATAAAGATATTTTCAAACATTTTTCTGGCTGTGCCTTAAGAAAGAACTCTCTCTTTATGGGACAAACTTAACATTTTGTTAAGCAACTGACTTATGGGGTTTGAGGTGAAAGCAAAAATGAAAGGCAGCACACAGGCTAGTACAAGTATTCTCTAGTTCATTGGAAGTGTAATGACGGTCATTGGAGTGGATTCATTCCTAAATTCTTAAATTATAGTGATGTAGCTTAATTTTTCTTCTGCATGAGACTGTGTCAATGTAGTCCCTCTTTAAGATTCTTCAAATGTTTTCTTTGACTTGTTCATTAATCTTTAGAGAATGTGTACAGATAAATCTCTGAAACTTCTCTCTGTGTGTTGCATCTGTAACTTTCCAGTAGTAAGCTGTGAGGACAAGCAAAAGCACCCATTTTGAAGATGGACTGTGACCAGCTTGTTGGTGGGGACATTTGGTTGCCTGCAGTCACAGTTCTGAAATGAGTAGTGCAAGAAACTGCTGTGATAATAAATAAGGTGGTTGCTGGGAGTGTCTAATCTAGTTGTCGATAAGTTTGTCCAGATTTGTATGGCATGACAGTAGATTCTCTTCTTCAGCAGAATCTGGCACAAAGAGCTGTGGAGAAATGTGTGAAAAGTTTCCTGACTTCTAAAATGGAAATCATTTCCTGATGTTTACTAAGAGCCTGTGTTCTTAGTTCTCTCTCCAGCGCGTTGCTCAATTCTCGCTTCTTGTGACTGGCACTGCTGCTGCAAGAAGAACAGAAAAATAGGCAGACAGGGCAGGGAACTTTATTTAAAAAAAACCCACAAACAAACAAAAAGACAAGACACCCATAACCCACCCCCTCAGACAAAAATCCAAACAAAAAAACCTCCACCCAACAACCAAAACAAAAAAGTCCCAAACCCCCAAAAGCAAAAGACATCCCCTCCCAAAAATGTATTGGGGAATGGGAAAGAGAGTGCATGTTCGGAGCCGTGTCAAGATAACTGTAGCTGTATGTATCTGTACTTACAGGACTGTGTTCTCAGAGCAGTGCGTTGCTGTATTTAATTTTTGTCCTGGTGTGTGGTTTGTTTGGGTTTTTTTACCTTCCCTTGTAGAAGCAAATATTTCATAATGTCTTACTTTAACTAGTAGATAGTATTTTGTGCTAAACTTCAGTAGGTCTGAGCCTATGAGAAAGTGTCTGAAAAATTAAAATTAGCCCAGAGTGTTCTAAAATACACTCTGGTGCTTGACATCTGAAGGACTGCCACGTGGGCTTCTTCCCATATTTCATCTAGGCACTGTCCTTTAACTGCAGCATCTGGAGCAGATGCCTCTTTAGGGATATCAGTACTGCTAGGTATCCCTAGAAGTTCTGCTGCTCTCAAGAAAAAATACTTGATGCCTGTAAATTAACTTTTTTGAGGGGGAACGTATCTACCTTATTTACCATGGTTAGTTCCATGGTTGGGGAATTCTTCCATCGCTTGGAAGTGTGTGGGCGTACCGGGAATAGTGGCAAGTCCTATTCTGCCTCGCGGTAAACATGGTAAACACGCAAGGCTCGGCATCTCCCACCGTCTTCAGCCTTGGGGCATGGATACCTAGCGCAGAATGCACATGGGGAGAGTGTGTTTGAGCAACTCCCTATGATGCTACAGGTGGGCAGCTCTCCGGCCAGAGAGTCGCTGGCTAATCTGTGTAATTACTTTGAGTATTTAAGTATCTTCAGTTAAGTAGCCAGCTTTGCTGCCTTAATAACATCTTACGCAATTGGACCCTTCCCATGCTCCTTGCCGGCTCAAGGCAACGTGGCACGGTGAAATTTTCAGTGTGCAAAAGAGGTAGGAATGCAGGGAGTTGTTGAAAAGAAAAGGGAGTATGTGCAATTAAGAATATTTTCTTTGCAAGTCAAAATATCTTTTTTTTTTTTACTCTTCTTCCTAAATCTGTTGTAAATCTGTTAGTTATTCCGTTTACAGCTTTTTTTTTTTTTCTTGCATTGAATGGACTGTTATGTTCCTAAAGAACTGGTAGCTGAAAGGGATTAATGCCCATTGCCCTCGGTATTAATGTAGGATGCGGTTAAATACAGTCCCTTTTTGTTCTTTGTGAAACTTAACTTTTAATTTAAACTGAATTTTAAAGAAAATATTTTAATTTTTGTACTTTTCATTTATAGTTAAACTAAATTTTCCATGTTGTTTTTTCATTAGCCATAGTCTTTTTTTTTTTTCACTGGGCTTATGTGTGACTTGCCTAAGAAAAGTGTGAAAACTTTGTAATGCTTTGAAACTTGACTTGTGGAATTTGCACAACTGACAAATGTGTGCTTAGAGTTTATGTTTTTGATACATTTTACAAAAATAAAAATAACTATTAGACACACATTCCTGTGAAACAACAAATGTATTTCAAGTAGATCTACATGCCAGGACAATAGCCGTTCCTTTGTAAAGGGGGATTCTTCCTTTGCTTTATTTCATTATTTCTTCTATATCAAACATAACCCATCCAGTAAAAGGCGGGATGAGGCAAAGGGCTGCAGAATACGTGTGAGCCTCCAATAACCTTCTGAAGAATTTAAAACCAGCTCTGAATGATCAAAGATCCCATCAGTATCCAGTCTGTGATAGTGACCGATGGCAAAAGCCTAAGCAAAGACAAAGCAGTGAAGAAGGTACATTTATATTGATAGTTCCCGGTATATTCATTCTCCTAGCTGCTGGCAGTCTGAGCTCAGTAGCTTCCTTAGGCTGGACCTTTTGTGTCCAGTAGCACATTAGAGGTAGTTTTTTAGTTTTTTATTGCCTTTTTTTTTTTCTTTTTTTTGAAAGATACAGACTTCTGGCATGGCCAAATCCAGCAGTGGAGCTCCACAGACCGGTTCTGTTTTATGAAATCGATTTTGTATTTGTTGTATAAAGGAGCTGCTGTTGCTGAGGAGCTGCTCTGTGGTGCAACAGACAATTTTATTGCATGAGTGCTTTGAAATGTGGTCATTGGCTGCTGATGTCGCTGAGCCAGGCCAGAGCCCAGGAAAATAGGGTAAATTGTGTTGGAAAGATGGTCTCATAAAATTTTCCAAGCAGTTCCGTTCAAGTACAGTAGGGCAGTACTTTTTGCCGGTGCAGAATGAGGGAACCGTAGCTTGTTTTCCGAGTCCTTTGTCTGCAGCCAGCACATCAGCTTGTCCTGTACCTAACGAAAATGTTTTCTTTGGATTGTGTTCCTTGTGTACTTTAACCTTTTTGGTTATTCCCCTTTGGCCCTTCATGAGGACGTTTTGGGGCCCTTCATTGGGAAGGCTTGTGCTCTGTCTCCCACCCGGCGATGTTAACATCAGGAAACAAAGAGTGTTGCTGGGAGAGGAGGAAGGAAGTTAAACTTCAAAATTCCCCAGTCTGGAACCAGTTGGGGTTTTTTGTGTGTGGTGTTGTTCCTGTTACTAAACCTAACTTTAAAATCGATTCTGTTTTGTGTGAAGCACAGTAGGAACAAACTATGACTCCACTTCGAGTTTGCTTCTTTCTGATTTTAGTTTAGATGCTACAAACGGGAATGAGGGAACAAAGGAAAAGGAGGGCTACTCTGGTATTGACCTGGCTTTTGGTGGCTGCATGAAAATGGAGGGCTCTGGAGTTCCTTTTCCTTGCCCTACCTCTGCGTTACTGTCCCGCAGAAATGGAAGGGCGAGGGAGGGCTCTGCAAAGGTGAGCAGCACAGGACAGGGCATGTTTTCCAGTAGCATTACCCTGAGTACATGTTTGTGCAAGAAATGTTATTTTTGAGGTAGGTTACATCTGTTATCTCCTAGCTAACGTCTCCATGTATTCATAAATCTCCTACGTATCGTGTGTTTATTAAGAAGTGGGTGGAGAAAGTGAGTGTACGTATCCGTGAGTGTTGCTTTTGATAGGAAAAACATAAACATTTTCATGAGAAACGTTTGCTGAGAATGCAGAGCTGGATTTGCTTTCCCTAGAAAACGTCTGGGAGTTGAGTTCCAGGCGACAATCAATTTTCACAGCATCAAAATTGAATCGTCTTTAAACTAAAAAAAACAATATTGAAAAATTAGATGTTAATTTCTTGGTTGGCTGCAAAATGTATTCAGCCTTCCAACCTATGACTGATGTACGGTCTAATTTCATTAGAACAGGTAATCCTGTGTCATGCATCTCCTGAATGTTCTTTGCAGCGTTTTTTTTTTAGAGCACTTTGGGAGCAAATTCATGATGAGCTTGTTGTAATAGTCGCACACAGGATAAAGAAAATAGCTTATAGGTTTGTTCTGGAAATGATGACTTGACAGTAGCCTCTGGCAGTGGAATTTAGCTATCAATAGTGTGTTAATCCAGTTAAGTAGGGAGCCTTTCATAGGGAAATACGAGTCATGTGTTTGAGCTAAATAATTACCTTTAAAATAATCATGCAACTTGTAAACATTGCCTGGATATTTTTGTGATTTCTTTTTTCTGACATGGTTATGACACAGCAATAACTCCTTATTGAAGCAGTAGCACATGCAGTGGCTTTGGGTGGTATTTATTTCAGAACATTCTTATTTAAAGCTGTGTTGATACGTGTAAGCATTGATTTCATCAGCTAGTTTTTGCCTGTTTCTGTTTACTATTTAGAAAATACAAAACGTTACCATAATTGTAATTATGCTTGCATTTATACACTGCTTTTTAAATCATAGCAAGCTTGCATCGAGACACACTGATGATTTGGAGAGGTTTATGAAGCCAGTGCTCAGTACTTTACCTGCCCGATAAGTAGGCGTCCCCAGGGGTCTTCCCCATAGAGTTCCCTTGGACACAGTTCAGCTCTCATCCTCTTCCCCTCGTAGGGGTCAGAGCCAGTGGTTTGACAGTTAAGCCACAATTCAAATTGACTAGAAGGAAGAATGTAACTGGTTGAATGCATGATGACTTACCAGTTAATTGCTATCGTAACTTCAGTCTCTCAATTCAAAGATTTTTAACTTACATAATTTTTTTTTTTCTACGCTGAAGTGTGAAACAAAGAAACTCTATGATTTCACTTGTCTCTCATTTCAGTGGGTATACTGGCACCAGTGGGGGATAAGAAATGCACAACACAGTGAGGTATGTGCTTATTCTGTGGAACAAAGCCTATTTTCGGTAGCGTTCTTGAAGTTGGTAGAGCTGGTAACAGCATGTCTTGTTACGATTTACATGTCATTCTTTATTAAAAGATGCTGCTATAGAGTCCTTAAACCTTCCAACATTTGAGCACAACCTTTTTTGTTTCAGATGTTTGAGGCTGACTGTAGGTTTTTTTTTTCTTTTCCCCTGATGAAACTAGTCGACCAAGGTTGAACACCCTCTCCCCCCTGATCTGGGCAGATAAAATCTGATGATGCTTGCTAGGTTGATTGATTAGCATTCCTGATAGCTCACCGTGCTGCTTTGACATCGGAAATATAATGGAGTGGCAACTGGTCATCTGTCACAGTTTGTATGGACTGCATGTAAACTTAAACTAAAATCAGGGATATGCAATTATCAGTGAGTCTATTTTTGTAATGTTTAAAATAGTAAAAAAAATTTGGAAACAAGTCTTGCATCTTTGAGAAACCTTCACATCTGTAGTTTTATAAATCATGTAAACCTGTTTACATCAGATTTAACTGCAGCATGTTCATAAATATTCGCCACTGTTATGGATATAAGTTGCAAAAATACATATGATCACTTATTCGAGGGAATTCTAACCTCCTTTGGGAGAAAACTTAATAATTGTAGTGCATTTTATTGCTATGTGATGCTTAATAATCCTTAAAGTGAACACTGTAATACTACATGGACCATCCTTGGAGAACATAAGAATGTAACAATCTCTGTTTTGGGACAGGACCATCTTGCCTGTTATTTCAGAAGATAGTTGCTTGATGTCTCTAAGTGTAGGTAAAGACATCTTTCCTTGGTGCTTCACCAAAGCAGCATTTTGTGTCTTTAGGTACTCGCAGTACTGTACCAAGACTTGATAAGTCATTGACATGCTTTTTGTAGACCATAGTGATTTTTATCTTCAGATTATAATTTCTTTCAAAAAAATGCAGCTTTGGGGATTTTTTGGATGTCTGCTGGGTTTTATGTCTTTCCCAGTCGGTTATTTTTAGTTATTTATGTTTTGAAAAAAATCTGTAATCTTGAATCATAGTGCAAGCTGATTTGCTTAAAGGCATTTGCAGCGTCAGAGCCAGAAAATAATAATAAAATAAAGTTTGTCACTGTCATCTAGTCTAGTTCTCAAATGACTGATGAAAATAGTCTTATTTATCATTATGCTTTAATGGACTCTTTTCCTCATAAGGTTATGTATACTAGCCTCTAAGTCTCTCCTATTTTGATTTTGATGTAGATTTGATGCTGTTCTTGCTTCCTACTATTTATTCTCAAGAGGTTATTTCTGTATAAGGCTTCAAGTATTCCAGTGTCTTGGCAATTGTTTGATAATGGATAATTTTGCTGCTCATATCCCAGCAGCATCATTAATGCATATGTTGTTTGTATTGCCTTCTCAAGGCTGGTTGACAGCAGTTCTTCCTGGGTAATTTTAAACAAATTTATAGGTCTGTCTTGGCAGTGGGATTACTGCAAAGAATTTCTTTAAGTATATTTCTCTGCTTGTGATAGTTTATGCTACCCTGTTAATGGATAATATAACTTTTAAATCATATCTAGTCAGTAAAAAAGTTGTCTTTCTACTGCTGTCAGTCTTGAAATCAGGATTTCAGAAGGAAGACATTCAGACAAACTGAAGTTGGGGAAGTTCATGTCATACAAAAATCTCACTGAGCTGATGATAATGACCTTGTCTCATTTTAGCTATAATCTTTGGCTGATGTCAGTGACCAAAAAGAACTACAGGATCTTCATGAATATAGAAGAAGAACGTAAAGATTTCCCCCACCAATAGAAGCGTGTGTGTGTGTAGGGACTCTTCAGGTTGCAGGTAGCAAACTCGGGACATTCCTGAAACGGAGCAGTACTGGGCTGCTTTGGGAAGGTGGATTTTTTTCTTCCAAGAAGAGATCTTTTTTTTCCTCACAATTTTGATATATGCAGGTTACACTTCCCTTTTTGGACTGACTTCTTCCTAAAAGTGAAAAACACAATGTAAAAATCTCAGAAAATTTGATGAACTTGACTCAAAAGGAAATATTAACTGTGTTAGTGAAGGCACAGCAAGGCCAGTGTTGGGAGCCTTGCTAAAAAGTGATGACATAACTCAAGGCTGGCCTTTGAAAGTTTGTCCTATCAATTTGCGGTATGAGAATATAATCCAAAAATAGTTCTTGGGACTAGTAAAAGGTAACACTTGGATTTGAGGATTTTATTTTTTTTTTTCCTTGGAAAATTCATATATGCTGCAGATAAGTGTTAATTCTCCACATCTCCAAGGAAATCACAAGTATCTTTTTAGAAGAGATTTGTTAAGTGAACTTTAGCTTTCATCTTTTCAAAGAGCAGAAGTTCCCGGTAAATACTCCTACTGTGTAGATTCTCATAATGTGTTTGCCTTTAGGGCAGTATTCGGGGTTTGTCCAAAGGTTATGTTACGTGCAAAGTAGTCAGAATTCCTAATGGTCTTATTTTTGCAACTTTTGTTAGTAGTTGGCATTTTGAATAAATTTTTAGTTGACCTGTTTTTGTTTTGTATTTTGGCTCAAGTAATTTGGAAGTTGAAGCTAGACTGTCTCCCTGACGTAGTATGGTGCTTAGGTGGGTTATGGATATTATGTGGTATATATGTCAATTCTCAGTTTAGGACCTATTTAAGAGTGCTTCACAATCCTCATTGGTTTTATATTAATGCATTTTCTAATAGTTCAAATGAAAGGATGGTTGTTGTTTTGACATTCTTTTTTTAAAGTTCAGGAACTATTTATTGACTATTTATTGCTCCTCACATTTTGCCAGCAGAGTTTCTTGCAGAGTCTTGTGCAATTCTGTGTAGCGTTTTCTCTGTCCATCGAGAAGAGCGGGCAGTGAAGAGAGCTGACCTTCCCTTTTTCTCTTGGAGACAAAAATTGTTAGACAGCAGCAGCTCGAGGCACTGGGCAGTCAGCGGGCTGCAGCCCTGTTGGAGCAGTAGCACTTCTGTAAACGAGGGGAAAGTTCCCCCTCTATTTGATCCTTGCTGCTTCTGCTCACATTGTCAACAAGTGTGCCTTTTTCTAACGTGAGTGTCTGTCTATAATAGGAACAGAATGAAGTTTTTAGCCGTAAATAATGAGCTGCTCGCAATTATTAGTGTCCTGGACTGGACTCAAAGGGTTTACTCAGATGAAAGGCTCCCATTATTATCCAATTATTATCTAGATCCCATTATTATCTGTTTTTTTTTCTTTAAAGTGCACTACCTGTTTTTAACTTCTATTTGCTCTGACAGCAAAATTATGACATTCTGCTTAATTAAAAAGAATTCCCAGTGTAATCAGATTACCCTGATTTCCTTCTCTTTAGTGTGGTGGCAGAGGGTCTGGATTTAGGTTTTAGGATTTGATATCAGGCAAGAACTGCTTTAAAAAGGATACCAACATCCATGTAGCGGGAAGAATAAACGGGGGATAAACCCCAACCCTATATTTTAATGTTTGAGTAGTGTGTGTTACATTTTTGTATGTAATACTGCTTTAAAAATCTTTGCAAAGGGGAGCTTGCAGAAATGCTGGGGTTCTTTGCTGTAGTCACATTCCTGTTGCAGCATGTTGTCAGAGTGTGAGGTGACATCAATCTAGATGTAATAGATACATAGTTAAGCAGTTTATTTTAGGATCTGAAACTCTTCTAAGAATAGACAGGCTCTCCTTTCAACAGGAAAGGACAAATAAATTAAAACAGGATACCAGGGAAGGAAAAACAGGAAAAAAACAGAGAGGAAAAAGTACCTAAGGAGAGCAAAAAATGGAAAAACCAGCAGACTGGTACTGGTGGGATTCAAGGCTGGGGCGAAACACGTGGAGGGACCATTGCATATGGATTCTTTCAGCAGTGCAGTGGCAAGCAGGTGATGTGACATAGTGGAAGGCTGAAGTCTTACAGCCTAGCCTACCAAAATAGACTCGTGTAACTTTCCTCGCTAGCAGTCCATAGGTTTGATTCATCAGAGAGGGAAAAAACTAAGCTTTTACATTTTCTAATGTAATTTCTTAGTTTTGTCTTAATGTTGACAGATGATTTTTCATAGTGCCCCTAAAGCTTAGGCTCTTCAGTATTTCCCCATGATTATGTTAGTGGGATCACTGAACCATGGGTAAGGATGCAACTTGTTCTGGTGGTGTCATGTTTACGCCAGGGATCTAATCATAGAAATTTGTATGGGAAAAACTCCCCGGGTCAGCCAGTCAGTTCATTTGCCAGTGCATCATAAATAACTACAGCAGCATACAAATCAGAATTAAGGTTGTTCAACGTTGGTGTGTACTGTATGTTTATTTTTCTGCATTGTTGTATGGAAGCAACAGATTCCAATAAAACACTGTGCCAGACACATATCTGTTGGCTATGAATCTAGCAGTAGATTTCAAACATAGAAGTATTTAAATCTAATTTTGTTAACCAAAAAGTCTCTACTAGTGTAACCTTGAGAAAGCAGATTTAATTTCACGTATGTTAACCCACCTGCCCCAGTTGCTGCTCTGTTTGTTTTCTCTCATAACTTTCTTGTAACGTTTCTATTATTTTTTTTCCATTCAGCAGCTGACATAGCTATTAAGTGATTAGATAATACTTTATATAGGGAAATATCCAAAGTAAAATGTATTCTGGTGTTACATTTACTTAGTGAACAGGACACGAATCTCCTATGTGGAGCTAAGGCATCAGTAGTTGACTTTTTGCTAGACACTACTTTTTTTTTGTGTATCCTTTGAATATTTGAATTGATCAAATGTCTCTGTTAATCCAATGTGATTCTTTTTAAATGTTAATTTCTCTTTTGCTTGTTTCTCTTTTTAAAATGAAACCCTGATGTCATGTTGTCAGTGTTTAATTCTCAATTTGACAATATTTTTATAATCCACTATCACTACATAAATATTCTGCAATGAAAATACCGATATTTTTCTAAAATTAAAAATTCCTTTTTTTTTTTTTTTTCTTCTGACATGTTTTCTTTGAGGGCAGGATTGTGTCATGGGCAACAACTTTCAGTCTACAAGTCAGGATAGTAAACTGTGAAAGCCTTATTCCAATGCTATGTAGAACATTATTAGGAAGGTAAATAAGATAAACATTCTAGTTCATAGGAATACAGAATGATCTGGAGGTCTGAGAGAGATGAATGATGTGACATCGCTCTGCCTGTTCAGGAACAATTGTTTTTATTTTTGGTGAGCTTTCTATAATTAAAACAATGTAATTTAAAGTCAAAATTTATCAGTCTGAATTGCAAAATTTCATCAGAATATCACTTTGCATCATCCAGATGGGCGAGACATCAGCAATAAAAAAAAAAAATAAACCTTTTCACAATGGACAAGGATGTAAGCAGATTTTCTTACCTTCTCAGGTATCTATATGGGGTGTTCCTTTCTCGTGCGGTATGCCTCAGGATGCCTACCTGAAGAACTGTTGTGCAACAGATGTATGCTAGAAAATGATTTCAAATAATTTCCTGGTTTCTTGAGCTCTCGTGGCTGAGCTGCAGACCTGCAGCAGGCAGGCCTGTGGTGGAGAGAAAACTCTTTTGCAAGTGTTGCTGCAGAATAAAAGGAATTTTCCCTTGTGTCTTCAGGGCAGATTTTCCTTTGGCCTTGTTTGGTTTTGGTTTTAGTTGTAGCTAGCTAATATAAAGTAATATGTTATGATTCACGTGATTCTTGACATAACAGCCATATCCTTGTGCTCTGTGGTATCTTACCTGAACTATGCCAAAGCAAGAATCCATTTAAATACAAATAAGTGAGAAACCCCCATGCTAATCAGTCATATCAGAAACTGATACCTCTTTCCATTCCTTTGTGTCTGGTGGGAGTCCTTTGGTAGGGTTGTTAGAGCAGGATCAAGCTGCTCGCTTCTTTAGGACCACGCGTGACTTTGTACTCTCTGCTCAGATGCAGGAGTGTTGTCATCAGATGTGAAAGCACAAGAAGCCTTCAGACAAAACTGACTTACAAGGTCTTCCTATTCTTGATGAGGATGCTACAAGCAAGTGATGCCCTGCTTATGACTCGTTTGTAGAAATTCCCTACCTGTTCTTCAGCTGGTGTGTTGGGCCACTGCAAGTCCATGCAGACCCTTATAGAGTTAGAAGTTGATATTCCCACAAAATCAGTGCTAACGAAGCAAAGTGGGGTGGAATTAAGATCTGGCATCTCTGATTCAGGAGGACTTTGTCTCCCACACAGTGCTGTTCTCATTTTTCTCTTACGCTTGTTTAGAGCTGGAAATTCTTGCTAGTGTTTGATCCTCTCCTCAGGTGGAGGCCAGTTTGTGGTTGCCAGCTGCCCCACTGCATGGTCTTCCACAGTTACCTGTGCTTGCCCTGACTTCTATCTCGATTCCAAGCGAGATAGTTTCAAGATAGGTTTTCTTCAAAAATAATCTGGACAGTTCACCAGCTCAACCTGGGGTTTTGTTTTGGCACAAGATTTTGAATGTTTTCATTTTCTAGGTGTTGTTTCTTTCTTTTTTTTTTTTTTTTTTTTTTTCCCATCTGTCCCTCCCCCTTGCCCCAAAGAAAAGAAAAGAAAAGGAGAGGAAAAACACCAAAAACCCAAAGGCGGTTGTAGCACATAGAGAGGCATGTCAGGAAAACCACACTATAGCATAGAGACAGTCTCATTAAATTAAATGCGTAGGCTGTTACTGCAGCTTGGGAAATTAGTATGACTGCTTGCAAAACTGCAGAAGAAAAGGTGTCTAGGTCTTTCTAGTAAGAGACATGCGAAACAAGAATTTAGACATTTATACACATACATAGGCCCCTGTAACAGCCTATAACTCCCTGTACTCCGGGTCAGGGTTTGGGAGGCTGCGCACGCAGCTGTGTACTCTGCAGGAAGGCAGGAGATGAAGAAACTCACCTGTTAGAGAAGAAGGGAGTTACCTGTCATGGATGACTTCGGTGTGCCATCCGAACAGCGTGCCTCATTCCCCGCTTTGAGGTTGTGGGTAGGAGCGGAGCACGGCGTTTAAGCAGAGCACGCTCCCCGCTGCAGGGCAGGGCAGAGCCAGCGTCCCTGAGAGCATCTCTTGCGACCGCTGGCTCTCAAGGATAAAGCACTGCAAGGTGGTTTCAGTGTTACAGGGGTAGAGCACACAAGTGCAAAGTACATGAAGGATATTGTCAAAATGCAGATATCGGTAAGTAACCTAATTTGGTGCTTTGAATATTGACACTTTGCTATCCAAAAAGTAAATAAAATGCATTCAGTTGCAGACGTTATTTACCAATAAAGCATCTGAATAGTTTCTCTGTACACAATTTTCTTCATTATATTGCTACATCAGTATCTACTTTGCTTAATTTTCATGTAATTCAAAAACTGCTTATCGTATCAAGTACATGAATAAATCACTTGGTATGTTGCAGTCTTTCTAAGGAGAAACAGAATAATGAAAAGGCAGAAGCATAAACATCTTCTGGTTTTAATAAAATCAGTATCTTATTTCACTAGAGATAGTGAATAAGTGGAAAAGAATCTGTTGAAATCACTTCTTATTTTATTATTCTCAGCTGAAAAAAATCAGCAAGGAGTAACTAAATAATCTTTAGTACTTCTCATAAGTGGTAAGAGAAGGTGTATTAGGTTAAAATTTGGGATGGCTCTTTCAAAACAAAACTCTTCCAGTATCAGGAAAGAGTTCTAGCATAGTTTGCTTGTAATTTTGTTTTATTTGATGAAATTACCTAAGATTTATTTGTTATTTGTCTGGTTTGATTTCCTGTTGTCTTTTTTTCTCCCCCTTTAGTTGTGAGCCCTATGTTCAAATTAACTCTTTCTGCAGTGATTGCTTCTTTTTGTAAGTAGTTATGTATTTGGGCTACTCTCTGTATAAGGTTTTTAAACCCTATCTCCTTTTGAAGGTCAGATCAGGGTTCAAAGTTAAAGCAGCAGCTGCATGTCGGTCTGGTACATTATATATAACAGTGGAAGGCTGTGGTGTTAAGTAGGGCTTTTCTAGCCATTGGACGTGGTGTAGTTCTATGAAAAAGTTTTATTTCGCTAAAATGAAGTTTTTTTCTGCCAGGAAATGAGAATTCCTTTTGCGCAGCACTGTGGACACCACCACAGCAGTACCATGGCCTTAGAAGTTTACAGGAGATACGGTGACTCATTTCCTCCTGTCTTCACTATCACTTGGCACGTGAGGGTCTGGTACCGCACCAAACTCCTTCAAAGGAGGAATGAAGTTATGAATGAGGGGATAACCTCTCATATCTTCTTGAACATATTTGTTCTCCCTGTGTTTTATGATATATGGTGACATAGCTGTAAATTACAAAGCGATATTTTTGATTCTTTCCTGCCACCTCAAAGACAGAGATGCTTGTGTCCAGCTTAACTAATGTTTCCATGAGCACTTGCATTTTTACTTTCAGTTTAAATCCTCTTACCTTCTTAGAGTTTAAAAAAAACCAACAAAACCCAAACCCAATAAATCAGAATTTGCTAGTTATGTACTTTCTAATGCCTAATCTTAGCAAAGTTAAAAGAACACTAGAAAACTGTACAAGAAAAGACAGGATTGTGAATGTAAATCTATAATGCAAAACTGCATTATAGACTTACAGCAACAATCCTTTCAAAGGATCAGGAGGATAGCTCGTTGTCTGGCATAGTCTACCATACTTCCATTTCAAAGACCAAATGTACGTTAATGCATGACATTACCGATCTGTATTATAACATCTCAATGGGCTTAAAAGCAAGAGACAATTCAACTATTGAAATGTTCTTGAGAAAAAAATCACTCAAGTGAACATCTTCTCTGTAACACGACTTTTTAAAAGACTTCTATAAATTTTATTGACATAATTCTTATTCTAATGAAATGGCATTATGAATAAAAATTATTCTGACCATGAAGAAGATTGTAGACACTTTTTAGTTTGGATCAAGGGATTTGCTTGAGTAAGTCTTATCTTTGTGCAACAATAGTGATTTTAATATGTAGGAAGTGAGCAATACATACGCTATGGATACATGTGCTATCCAATCCGTGTTTTGTGTGTTCTAGTATTTTGTCACTGGAGAAAATTTAGCATAGCAGAAGGTTGCACTTCAGTGTCTTTTGATGCAACTTTCTTCCAGCTCTACACAGCTGATGACTGTTTTTATTGTACTTTGGTATGAACCTCACTGTTTAATCTACAGCCATTGTGGATAATTTTTCTGTTGATCCATTCTTAAATACTCTTAATATTTTTACCTCAACAGTAGCCCATGATTCAAACGCTAATTGTATTCTGGCTTTAAAAAAACCTCACTTTTATATTTACATCAGTCTTTAATCTCAAAAGGAGCGGGGGTTTCCTTGGTTTTCTATAGTGAGTCAGAGCACTAGAAACACCTGGCTGCTTCTCTTCCATTATTTTATATATAATTTGAGTAATGTTACTGATCTTTCATTCTTTCCTGAAGCTTTATAGTTGTAACCAGGGTTTCTTCTTGTACCGAAGTCTCTTCAAGTCTTTAATTTATATTGTCCTTCTTTGCGTCTGTTCTATTTGATGTATCCTTTTTCAGATGGGGGTGACCAAAACTGAACACAGAATTCAAAAGTGAACACACACTATTCAAGGTGAGGGAATATCACTAGTTTTATACGAGGCATAATATTTTTTGTTATGTCTTTGTCCTTTAAAAATAAATACCAATATCCTGGTTATTTTTGCTCCCAATTATAAGATATTTTTCTCAAGTAATCTGTAAATTGTCTACCTTTTTTTTTTCCATTGGAATGTTGGTTAATTTATAACCTAATAATTCTTATGGATAATTTAATTAATGAAGGAATAATGTACATTAATTTTCACCATGGTTTACTATATGCCATGTATGGTCTACTGCCTGTCATTGTGTTGATCTAATTGCATATTTGAAAATCCTTGTGAAGTCCATGAGAAATGCATTAGCAAACCAACTGTTCTTTATATCCTTCATCATCCAGGTTTTGTCATTACATGGTTCATTCCCATTCCATCATTCAGATTATTGAAGGGTACTTGCTTGTGCATTTTTTTTCCTGAGTATTGCCAACCTTGGTTTGGATCCCTCTAGCCTAGAGCCTTTCCTGTGTTCTTGCAGATCTCTTAAGAAAGGTCTGCAATCCAACACATTCATGATGAATACCGGTAGTGAAGAAAATTAATTGTATGTCAGAATACTTTTTAGAATGCCCATTACCATCTCTCATTAACTTCTTCACTGCATCTGATCTTTATCTTAGACCTCCTTTCTTTAGAAGAAGAGTTGCACACATCACAACCCATATCTGGTTATTTCTTTTATGAAGTATATGCTTGTGTTATGCTGGTAATGGTTAATGGTAGTGGGGGGAAAAACTGTTATTCTTGGGTTTTTGACTATAACTCTTGCCAATTGGATTCATTTACGTGAGTTCTTTTGATCTATCGGATGGCTTTGAACAAGTCATCAATAAAAAAAAAGATAAAGATGCTACCCTTTTGACGACATCTTTGCATAAGTATTCATTATAACGACAACAGTGTGCTGTATCCTGAGCAGATGAAGTAGTAAGCATTGTCACAATAAACAGTGGTAATTAGGGGTAGCAATGTTTGTCTTATATGAGAATAGTATAAATTTTGTGTTGCATGCTAATATTAGAGACGCTGTCTGCAGTTACCTTCAACTATATGAATATACAGCAGTGAAAAATTATGGAGAAACAGTATTAAAATTCTTACTCGATGTGTTTTAAATTGCAAAGTCAAAATGGCTTGATAAGGTTTATGTGCCTGTTTGAAAGGAATTTTACTGCAAAACCTATAATGAAGAGGTAAAACTACCAAGGATATACCAGCATTCCCAATGCCCAGCATCTTTGGAGTAGGCAGTAGCACCTTGGGGGAGGGGAAGTAGCTCTGTGTTCCTCATAGGCACTGTTCCCTTCCGCTTCTGGCGTGAAAGTTGGTATAGGTGGTGGCTAAGGGTTTTGGTCTTGGAGAGAAATCACATGGATGTGCTGAAATGAGTGGGAGCCATGAGGGGAGGACGGCTATTTATATAGTCTTCTCTCATCTGGAGAGTGGAAACTTGGTGGTCAATAAATAAAACAATGGCATGTGGTAGGCAGTAGATACATTGACCCTTTTATACTGCCAGAAGGGAAATAGAAATAAAAATTTGTGCAGTCTTTAATCTCATTTCCTTGATGTGTGAGGGGCTATGTATAATTGTTACAGGACCCCCAGTGGGAACATCTTTGCGAAATTATTTGTGCATTCACCAGAATTTTTTGTAAAGTTAGCAGTTCCAGAAAGTTGTTAGTTTTATTGTTTTATGCTGTTCTTCAGTTGTTATTATGTACATTAACTGTTGGGTTTTAGCTTTTTCATGTACCTTTTGTTCTAAGTTGGATTTCTGACAGAGGACTTCTAGGTAGTGATCATTTCAAATGGCTTGACTTCTTATGCTTTTTGTCATGACTTATTTTTTTAATATGGCTAATTCTTGCTCTTTATTCTTTGTTCCCCTAGTGTAAAGGTTGGAAGAATTTTTCTGTTACTATGCTAAGGTTTTGATTTTTGTGTAGTTTTTGGTTGTTTGCTTGTTTGTTTTTTAGCTCTCCATCAAGGAATTATTTCACTTTTCTTCAAATGTGTGTATTTTGTTGCTTCATTCTAGGCTGGCTGACATGCTGAAGCTAAATTATTTTATGAAACGTTCTGGTCTTTAAGCAAGTTAACAGAACAAATTGTGCGGTTTCTTTCCTCGTAAGCTTACAAAAACCTATAGTATGACATCTATATTCACTGTCTGTGATGTAGTAACTAGAAATGTGACTATCCAAACAAGCAGCTGAAATAAATATTTGTTTGTCTTTCATCATTTTAGATATTTCCAATTGATAAGTCTGACTCAAGAGAGTTGAATTGAGCTGTGCTGCATCAAGTGAGAAAGGAGGATTTCAGATGTGTTAATCTAGGAACAGTTGCTTAATAAAGTGCATCTTTACGGTGTAGTGGTATTGCATTTCAAATTCTAAATGAAGTTTTCTGTTAATTTTTTTAATTAATGTTTAATTAATATTTATAAGAAATTAATGTTTAATTAACATCGATAAGGAATTAACACGGATAAGAAGGAAATAGATGCTTATTGTGTAAAATATTGCTTTTAATTTCATTTAAGTACGTTTAAGTAAGATTTGGTATTCTTAAGTTTAGAAAATTCTCCTTGTTGATGTCTGGAAAACAGATGGTATTTACTAAGTTGGGGAGCATCTTGTCGTCTGCAGTAGATACCAAGCAATAGTGTGTGTGTGGTGTTGTTTTGAGAGATAGAAGTACTAAGTTACAGTCTTTTTTGAGTAATTTGATGTTAAAGTGACTGTGTTGGGACATTTGGAGTTCCTACCACTTAATTTAATGTCTATGGTTATAGTTAGGAAAGCAAATACCTTCTTTTTAAGCTGTATGTAAAAATATTTCTTACATGAAAAAAGAGCTGTGGATCATCTTAAAAATAAAAAATAAAATTGAAGAATTACTGCCTCCTCTTTAACCCTTTCCTCCCCAGTTGTCCAAATAGCTTTTTAACTGAAAGTTTAAGAGAAGTGGAAAGGAAAAAGAAGGTTCTTTTGAGCATAACATTAAAAAAATTTTTAAACAGTTTGTAAAAATTGTAAAACAAAATATTTGAGCTGATTAAAACCAATCTAAACGTAATTAAACCCAATACAAGTTCTCTTGTAACTTTGTCTGCTGTGGGAGGGTTGCTCCATTTTAAGGACCAGCATGAGGCCATGGTAGGAGACACTGAACCTGAAAAGCAGGGAATTTGGCATCTCTGTGGAGCAGCAGCTCTTCACCTTCCTCACTTTAAGGTAGCCTGAAAATTATTTTTATTCACTGTACTGTGGTAAGGTGCAGGTAGCCCTGTTTTGGAGGACATTTATTTCCTCTTTCTTTCTGGGTGGTAGGTCAGGTGTTGGGAATTGTGGAGCACTGCTCTTGCCTCTCCTTAAATACACCCCTTTTCCTTTGACTTGGTAGCTCTTCTGTTGGTATCGCAGAGCAACTTGGTACCCATGAAAAACTAACAAATTACTATATTGTGAAATACAGTAAACGTTCTTTTTATATTTTTTTGTCATCATATCTACCTTTATCCTTCTTTTATTTGCAATCCTGTCCCTCAAAAGAGACAAGCGACAGACCGACCGACTGCGACTATTTTTATACAGTGCACATATTAACTGTTGAGTAAATGTATGAGGTTTTAAAGAGCTTATTTTAGCAGAAGCATTTGTTAAAGCCCCTATATCCATAGGCTGTGTGTATATTCATTAACTATTCAGAGCTGTAACATGATAAAACAAAAGGAAGCGTATTTTAACAGAGATCTGTAACAACCGTACGCAGGCTGGCACCCAGCCAGCGGCTGAAGGCAGACGTTTCTTACGGCTATTTCTAGTCTGGTGGCATCTAGATATATTAAATCTATTTCTCGGATAACAGAACTAGCTAATACTTACTGCAATGTCATGATCCCGCATTACATAAATACGTCAAGTTAGATCCCTAGAAGTTTATTGTAATCAAATCTCTGAAGGCAGTGGAAAACTGAGACTCTCCAGTTTCACCCCCAGTGTGACAAGATTTATCCTTCATATAATCGCATCCGAAACAGTTTGTGAGAAGGATGGGAAGAACTGAAACACTGGCATCAATGGAAAGTCTGTAAATATTTAACAGAATATCCTGCCCTGTAGGCTTTCTTATCTGTGGAAAGTCTCAGATTTTCCCTGTGGCAGAGGCCTGGGAGGTTTCACTGGTCAGGGATGGGGCAGAGCATCAGGAGTCCTTCCCCGATGGTGAATGGGCATCCTTGGAGCTTGGAGTATGTCTACGTACAGCTTCTGCCAACTACTTCTCATGAAAAGGGATGGAGATGCTTCAGCTCTTGGTCTACTGTATACTACAGAATAGTTTCTCTGTCCCAGTGTAGCATGAACATAGGAATTTGTTCCCAATCCTGTACATTTTGGTGAATTAAAGATTATTTTGATAAAGGTAAATGTCAGAGGAGAAGATAAATGAGATATGTAGGAATTTACTGTGGTCAGAGATTCTGTTTTGTATGTGGAATGTCAATATGATACAGCAGCATGTGCTGAAGTGTAAGATTTTTAAGCTTTTACGCAGGTGAGAAATAGCAATTTTCGCCACCAGCGTGTTACCTGGTCAGTTGAATCCTGCTGTTCTGTGGCATATTAAGCTGACAACAGATTGTCTTTTTTTAAAAGTAAATCACTTTATAGTGTGATGCTTTGCTTTATGTCTCTGGGCGTCTTTCTGTATTAGCAAGCAGATGTATTTTAATTCTTTTTCCTTTTGTTAATAGCTTGAATGAACTGGGAGGGAAGGTTTAAAAAAAACAAATGCAATTAAAATGGGTATCTGTGAAATACTTGAGTTTTGTTCCACGTGAACAGAAATGTTGAAAGCCCCTTTAGCAGTTGTGTCAATACCAATTTTTCTGGTTCTTGAGAACAGAAATAAATTCAAATGCTGTTAGTTAAATAATTCACATTTGTTTTAGGTGAAAAATGAGACCTGGTCTCTTTAGTGAGTGCAACAGTTTCATTTAAGTGATTTAAAAATTGATCCCGTTGAACTGATTTGAGTGCATTAGGGGATTTGAAGTTATGTAATTAAATTGATATTTTAAATAGCTTTAAGTGTACTGTCCAGTTGGGAAGTGTACTAGTGTATTTTCAAATTAAACTTTTTGTTTATTTTTGAGATAAATGACTGTATTGAGTTTAGAACATAGTTACAGGCATATGACACTGAGTGGACAAATCATTTGGGGGACATACTGGAGGAAATAAAAAAATTTCGAGTCAGTGACACTCTGTTTTTCTGGCATATCAATTATTTTGATGTACGTAGCAAACTGATACTTGTAGGGGAAAAAAACCAAACATCTCAGAGCTGCAAAATTCTACCATGGATTATCTAGAGAAAGAAAAATGCGATTTCCGATGTTATGATTTTGTTGAAATAATTAGCCTGTGTTTTCAAATAACAGATTTCGGAGGGTTTTTTGTCATGTTGAATTGTTGAATTACCTTTTTTTCCTAAGGGAAAAATTCAGTAACCATGTTTAATTTGCAGAGCACCAGAGATCATACTGGGATTGCCGTTTTGTGAAGCCATAGACATGTGGTCGTTAGGGTGTGTGATTGCAGAGCTGTTTCTTGGATGGCCACTGTACCCAGGAGCACTGGAATATGACCAGGTAGTAGAATAAATTTCACAAGCATATGCACACTTTCTGCAATTTAAGAATTTCAGATCGTTAAATCCAGGATTTCAAATGTTAATAGCATCCCCCATTAAGTAGCATTTCTTCAAGTCTGTTCAATGCTTTTAATTTAGTCTTACTGATTGTCCTAAAAACCTCTTTCTAGACCAAACTGTATATTGTGCTGCTTTTCTGAATTAAAGTTCAATTTTTCTTCTTCTTTTTTTTTTTTTTTCCTATCTTGCAAAATAAATGTTAGTATTGAAGCTGCTTTTTCTGATGGAAGTCAAAGTTTGTGGCTACTATCATTGCATTGTAATCTCTCTTTTGCTTGCCATGAACGGGGTTGACTCTGGAATGTCTGCTCAGATGTCAGGATTAGTTGCTTTCTGAATACTTCCTCATGCTTTCTGCAAATCCAGCATAGCTCAGAGATTTGAGAGCCTATACTTCATGAGGAACAAGGATCAACTGTTGCAATAATACTGTATATACGCAATGGTAAAGCTTAAAGCTGTTGAAGCTGTCAGGAGTTTTCAACTACTGACACCATTGGCATTAGTGAGCTGACTTGAAAAAAAAAAGTTGTTTCTAATGAAAGGTGTAGAACATTTTCTGTTTAAAACACTCAGAGAGAAGCCTTTAATTTTCTAGCATAATGTGGAAATTTGGAAGGAATATAATCAGCATTGACTATCCCTGTCAGAGTCACTATCCCTATTTTATCTTTAAAAGTGAAGAAATCTCCTGAAAATCCCAGATGTGACAGCACTGGCTTGTTCCTAATTTACACATCTTTGATTCACTGTTCAGTTTAGGGGCAGTTCCTCCAGCATGTTGTTCAGCTTATTCAAATCCTGATCTGCATGTAGCGGGCTTTTGGCTCCCTGTGCTTACAGAGCAGACCTAATTTTCTAAAAATGCTTTTGTTAAAACCACTGTCAGGGGATATATTGATTTTTGTGTTGATTTTGGTAATAGTTCATATTTCAGTTTCCTTAATTTACAAAAAATTCAGTGTGTCATGGGTAGGAAGTAAGCTATGAGTGGAACGTGGGTTGAGTCCTTGATGCATTTAGAAGACCTTTGTGCAGGGTATGGCTGTAGAGAGAACAAAATAGAGAACGAAAGAGGAAACTACTAACAGCCATCTAATTCATTATGTTCTTCAAGGAAAAAGTGAAGGCTTTTTTTTTTTTTGAAAGAATCTGTAATTCCAAGAACCTGGCAAATTTATTTACTTCTTATTTTGAAAGAAAATGCAGGAGAAGATCTGGACTTTCAAAAAAAGTGCCAAAATATGTAACTTCCAGAATTGCTTTCATTTTGACCCCATACTGCTGTTAAATAGCTGTTAAAAGGGATGCTGCTGCAGGTGAGGAAGACCTGGAAGCCCAGTTCATGGTCTTCTGATCATGGCCTCACATACAGGCAGATGCTGCTTATGGATGTGGAATGTGGCTTTGGACCACATCTTCAGTCTGTTACGGTGCAGTAGGCATTTGAATGGTGGAGAATAGTGCCCGTGTCCCAACTCTTTCCTCAAATTAACTTGTGATTTGTCACGATGGCAGCAGCCCAGGCTGTTAACGTGTGCCAACGGGCTTACATAGCTGTGAGCCTCTGACTTTTGTACAGAGAGCCAGAACAGTGTAAAGCTCAGTCTCATGATTATGAGGATGTTTTTTCAGGCTAATACAGAATCTCATTTGAAAAGAAAAGACCTTCTTTCCCCCGCTGCACTGCAGCCATCTTGTTGTGTACAAAACCCAGGCAGATGAAGGCAGTTCAGTACAGTGCACAGAGCACCTACCTTCATAGTGATCGTTGGCTCATCTTTTATCAGTTTTAGACAGCCAGGTCCTTATGACAGCGTATCACTTGTTTTTTGCTGTTGTAGGCCCAGGGCCAACAAGACTTGACCTCTAGATACTGCCGGACAGTGCAAGTAAACAGCATTGTCCCCAAAGACAGCCACCTTCCAAGGTGCTGTGCTCCATCCACATGCATGGGTTGGGGGTTAATCTTGGTGCTCGTAAGATTTTCTGCTTGCTTTACAAGTGAATACTGAGTTTAAAAGACATTTAGTTAAAGACTGACATATCATTCAAGTTTGCTGGAAGCATCAGTAACTCATTAACAATTAATAACTCATCTAGCAACTTTTCTGATCTTCAAGTCAGAGAAGTCGTGGTGGAAGAGGAGCCGTAACCTCCTCTGCACCAGCAGGAGTTACCTTACTTCAGTCAGCCTTACCAAGTAGGTTTGCAAAACTTGCTTCAGAGAAATTTGATTCAGGGTTTTCCTCAGTGTACACGAGTACAGCAGTCGTAGGAGATGGCTCCCAAGGAAGCTCCTTTCCTCCTGCTACATGGTGTGTGTCACCAAATAAGCAAACAGGCAAGGGCTTTGTGCTGCATTTCCCCCTGGCATGTGGCAACCAACATGCTAGCCCTTGAAAGAAAGCACTTAGTTATTATATTCATTTGTGATTATATCCAGTAACAGCTGTACTTCTCAGTGGAAAATAGCCATGTCTTCTGAGCTTTAATACACATTAAAAACAGGCACAGGTGCTTAACTGCTAAATTTTTGAATAAATGCATTGTCTTTCCCCCCCTAATTTCCAAGACTTTATTGTGGGCTTAGAAAACAACTAAATGATCTAGAAAGAGTTCTGGTTAGAGTGGGATTCTCTTTAGTCTCTGATGTAGGGAATTATGCAGGATACCAAATACCAAAAGTTGGCAACATTGCATTTAGTTCCTCCCCACTTTTTTCTGTCACTTATACTTTGGCAGAAGCCTTGCCTGTACCTTCCCTCTCTACTGCCCATCAGGTTTTCTCTTCCCAGGTGCTCCTAGCTCTCAGGTCCTCTGTCTTTTATTGAATTCATCTTACCTCCCAGTTCGGTGGTATTTCACCGAAATGGTACACTGGTTCGGTGTATTTCACCTCTCTCTCTGTTTGATTTTTTTCCTTTCCTCCCTTCTTTCTCTTATTCCCTGGCTGCTCCACCTTTTCCAGGGGCTGGCCCACACCAGCAGCCCCTCCATGGAGATGTGTGGCACGGGACCCTGACCGGTGCCCATCAGCCCTCGCTCCCCTCAGTCCTTCAGCCTTGGCTGCTGGAATCCATACTCCCTCCATCCCAACCTGCAATAAGCTCAGTTTTATTGTCAATTATTCTTCCAATTAATCTTTCTTGAAGGTGTTTTTTTAATTTTTAAAGAAGCATTACTTCTGGGATATCTCCCCCCTGGTACAGGGAGTTAGCATTGCATGCACATGCACGCTAATTAAAAACACATCATACTGTATTCTTTCAACAGATTTCTGTTGATGCCTTGAATTTTAACTATTTTAAGTAACAGTTTGTGTCATCAACTATATAAGAAAAGTAATGAAAAATGCATAGTAAATTATCTTTTAAAATAAGTGCATGTTAATTATTCCAGTGGAAAAGTGCATCTGACCGTTTCAGGCATAAAGCCAGTCCATTCCCATTGCATCAGTAACAGATTTTCTGAGACGAGGACAGTATCTTTTCCTGGATGCCTAGAGGTTGTACACACGCTCCCTTTCCAAGTGGAACATTGGCTTGAAATGCAGGTGTGTCAGACGTGTAAAAGACTGATACACTGGAAACAGCAAACGGGAAGGATTTTTATAGCATTGTATAATAAGAGTACGCCAAAAAAAAAATAAAAAAAAATCATCAAACTTCTGTACGCAAGCAAAGCACTCCTACTAATTTTCCTGTTTAGAATGAAAATACTACATTTAGGATTGGAAAGGTTTGAGGAGGTACTGACAGCCACTCTCCCCAGCTCCTCATTTCTGTCACTGAACTTTAAAAGCTTGCTTATATAGGTCACTTCAGAGGTTTGTTTATGTATGGCTTTCTCTGGGAGATGGAGAGCACAGTATCAAGCGCTCAGTGTTAGGTTTCTCTCCTTTGTATGATGTAGTTGTCGAGCTACAGTGCTCTGAGGGTGGTTCATTTTGCCACTTTTTCAATGAAATGACAAGTTTTTGGCTATGTGGATCAGATTTTGAAAATCAGAGGTAAATTATTTCCCTTTTTTTTTGTTTTTTCTTCTTCCTTCCTCAGATTCGTTACATTTCACAGACTCAAGGTTTGCCAGGAGAGCAGTTGTTAAGCATGGGAACGAAAACTGCAAGGTTTTTCCGTAGAGAAACGGATGCACCATATTCTAGTTGGAGATTAAAGGTAAACGGTATAATATAGTAGAAAACAGTGTATTGTTTTGTGAGCAGAGAAGCCAAGATTCACTATGATACTGTTAGCTCCCTTCCACATCTCCTGTGTTGGTTTTTTTTTTGGGTTTTTTTTTTGTTTTGTTTTTATCAGTTCCCGCTTCCATTTTTCCCATCCCCCAAACCAGCTCTCTGAGCTCATTCCCACCATTCCACCCCGACGGCTGCCCCGCGGGCAGCTCTGGTCCAGCTGCCAGACTGGGTGGTGCCGGGCGTCCAGTGCGTGGCTGCCAGGTGGGGGGAGAGCCTTGAATTCAAATTAAGCCTTTTATCTCCAGAGGTGCTAAATAAGTTATTGTTTTGGTTCTTCTCTTGCTTAGGCACGGCTTTTAACGCCACTTTAAAGAATTTTTCTCTGAGGCCTGAACTGCTCTGTCAAAATTTGTTCAAAACTGGCTTCAGGACCACAAGTTTGTAGGAGAAAAGGAATTAAGAGACAATATGACTGTGTACAGCTCATTTTCTTCAGATCTCGTGCTAAAACTGTCTTTGTTGGCTGAAAGCTGCATTACAACAAACGCAGACAAAATTTTAAAACTGTACTTTTATGGTCTGCACGCTCTAAGCAGCATTATTGCACACTGGCCATAAGCAAAGCTTTAACTTCTTATGCAAATATTTTTTTATTTTATTTTTAAAATTGTACTACTTCGTGGTGCTGCTTCACCAAATTTACAGAGGGTTTTGGGGGGGTCAGGACACAGTTACAGTTGACTTAAAACTTCAGTAACAAACAGCTGAGGAGCTCAAAGCACGCATTGCGTAACTTTTCGCAGTAACTGGGTAAATCCCTGGCGCGCGTTGGGCCAAGCAGCCGGGGCCGGTGCTGCCCGGCCGGAACGCTGCCACCTCCGCTTATGTAAGGATTCTCCAATTACACCCTCTTGATTATTCCAGTTTTCTGCTTTTTCGGCCGGTTGATCGTTAGGCGACAGTTTACGTCTGTTCTTGATGCAAACAGCCCTCCCCGTTTTCAGAAGTTGTTCCCTTCCAGAGGTTAAATCTCTCACAGCGGACTAAATGCTGTTTGGGGGGGAAGAAAGGAGTTTTGGTATGGGCCGTTGGTTTTTACTTGCAGTTTTTGTCAAAGTTAATTTTGGTAACATTTCTGTAATGTGTATGTTAAAAATTTTTTTTCCCAGCAGTCCTGCCTTACCTCCTGCAACATGGACTCTTAAAACAAAACCTGCCTCTTGGTGCTGTCTGTGTTGAAGGAGGAAAAATGTAACAGAAAGTGGTATTCCAGCTCATAAATCACTGATAGGTGATTCATTCTCTGGGATTTGTTTGTTTGTTTCATACTTCAGTATTTAAAGTACTTACACCTACTGTTGTGTATGCAAATGAGCAAAAGTATAAAAATAACGAAAGAGAAAGCAAAGAGAAATTGAACAGAACCTGCCTGGTTTTTGTTTTATTTTTTTACAGTGATATGATGTTGCTGCTGTTCGGAGTTAAAAGTCTGAGTTTGAGGAAACGTGTAAAA
Source organism: Numenius arquata (assembly GCF_964106895.1). Taxonomy (NCBI): domain Eukaryota; kingdom Metazoa; phylum Chordata; class Aves; order Charadriiformes; family Scolopacidae; genus Numenius; species Numenius arquata. Next base: position 24,870,012 of record NC_133581.1, on the reverse strand, counting down.
TACAAGTAATAGAAAACCTGTGATATATAAAAATATAAGCACATGGCAGAGTTTGATTAAACAGTGTTTTGCTAGGCTTTCAGCACTTCCTGTGAGATTTATAAACCACCTATTGTAATCCAGTACTGTGGTCACTCAGACATGAAATTCAGTATTTTTTGTATTTCAATTTAGAAAATGAAAGTAGTCAGCAAAGCAGCGTACAAATATACAATTGAAATATTAATTATTTTTAAAAAAACCCACTAGATTTATTAGACCAATAAATATGTAAAGTTACTTTGTAGCTTTAAGTGTCCTTCATTGTCAACTTCTAAGCTCAGTTTTCCTTTTATTTTTTGAGACATTGGAAGAACACGAGGCAGAGACAGGTATGAAGTCTAAAGAGGCCAGAAAGTATATTTTCAACAGTTTGGATGATATAGTGCATGTAAGTATTAAACCATTCTTCCTTTGCAAAAGGAATGTATGATTTTTAAAACATTCCACTAGTTCAAAATAAACACCTTTTAGTATGTTATTTATTGTATATCTCCATTTTTCTCTGTATTTTGCTCTAAGGAAGATGTCTATAGCTATGTCAATCCTTGGGGATTTTATAAAGATCTTCCTTTGTCATTGCTTGTGTTAAACAATGGTACTTGTCCTTGTGGTGGGAGGAACCCTCTTATGTATAATGTATACTTTCTCTTCTGTCTGATCTGCCATTCTGGGTAAAAAAAGAATGCATATGGATCCTGCTATCTTAACTATATAATTTCCAGTATAATTCTGCTATCTTAACAATATAATTATCAATATAATTATTTTTTACCTTTTTAAAAAAACAACTTGTTTCCGCACTTCTCTTTAGCTTTATAGCTCTCTAGTCAATAATAAAAGGAAAGTTTTTATTCTCTGCCATATCCTGAACAGAGATTCAAATTTTTTCACAAGGTTGGCATTAATAACGTTTGAAATTCTTTTTTGAGGACTACCTCTGTAGTTTAAGTTAGACCATATAAATATCTTTATCCCAAATCTTACTTTTGAAATTCCGAATCCCAGACTAAAATAAAGCCTTCAGGGGTTTTTAATTGGGGTGTGTGTGTGTGTGTGTGTGCACGCGTGTACATGCAAGGGGAGTAGTGTGTGTGCAGAAAAAAGTCACCAATTCCAAGCCAACTGTGCAGGGATAAACTAGTAAATTCACCGTGCCCCACGTGATAAAATCATTGAATATTAGTATTTTATAGCAGAAAGCAATAACAAAGAGTTAAACCAATATGCGTGTCTTTTATCTGTCTGTTTTGTTCAACTCCAGGTGAACATGGTGATGGATTTGGAAGGAAGTGACCTGTTGGCAGAGAAGGCAGATAGGAGGGAATTTGTCAGTCTGTTGAAGAAAATGTTGCTGATCGATGCTGATTTAAGAATCACTCCAGCCGAGACCCTGAACCATTCTTTTGTTACCATGAAGCACCTCCTCGATTTTCCTCATAGCAACCAGTATGTAGCACATAAAAATTATTTTTTTTACATCTCCATTGTAGTGATCCATGTGTATGATAGTGGTGTTTCATCTGCTATCAGAGAGAAAAATCTCTTGTCATTTTTGTAAAGTCTTAGAGAATTATTTCAAGTGCTTGCAGTATTAGACACATCTGCTTGGTCAAGGAAACTTGGAATAACTGTGGGTTTTTTTCTGAAAGTAACATTTGAGAGCGATATATTTCTAAGTTATTATTTATATGCCTGGTTGATAAAATTCCAGCACTGCAGAAACTTGGGCTTGATTTTTGGAAGTATGAAGAGCCTTACTTCCTGTCAGTCATTGAGAGCTAGGGTGGACATTTCCTCTTGAGATGAAAGTCTCAGATAGCTTCCTTTTATGCATTGGTTAATACGGAATATATTGAACGTTTTCTTGCAGTTCTGGAATTGCGTATTTCACTGTGGATTGCCTAAAGGGCAAGCATTTCACTGAAAGAAAGAGCTTTCCATCCATTTAGTTAACTGTCCTTTCTGCTTCTACGCAATTGTTAGAAAATGGTGTTAGATACAAGGAGCAGGAAATAGTGGTATTTTTCTTGATTTTAAAATACGCATTACAAAGGCTTGATGTGAACATAGTAACAGCAATATTTCTTTTCTCTACGTCTGTCTGTGGTGCCGTTCTGTGAAACCAAACTGTGGGCTTTGAACTTTTTTTTTTTTTTCTTGCTCTGGGGAATTGTTTTATACATTTTAACAACATGAAATTCTAAATAAAGCAACTTATTTTCCTGTTTTGATAGAGTGAAGTCCTGTTTTCATATCATGGATGTTTGCAAATGCAGATCAAATTTGTATGACTCAAGTAATCGCAATAAAACATCACTTATGAGACCAGTTGCCTCAGGCGGTGCAGCTAATCTGACTGCGAGCTTTACCAAAATTGGTCCAGTAAGAAGTCAGGTAAAACCACATTTTTAAAAAATTATAAATTCCATTAACGCAGTTTCTAATTAGTTTCATAACTGAAAAAATACATCTACTAAGTGACAAAATCTTCTTTTCCTCTCATTTTTGCCTAATGTTTTTTTAAACAAACAAACAAACAAACCATTTAGAATTCAGTGTTTCAAAATTAAGTTACAAACTGGCGTTGCCATAGCAAAGCAGTGCTGTATTGTAGTGCCCTCCGGTGGCCAAAGGAGATTACTTCCTGTGAAATGTATTTGAAACGTTAATTTTTATGTTATTTTAGTTGTTTATTATGTAAGCTGTTGGGAGAAGCGTGTGAGAGGTTTAGATTCACAGTTGTAATGTTGCCTGTATTGAATCTGTTCCCATAGGCATTAACTGCATCTGCCCATTCAGTTTTGCACCAAGGGATACCACTGCAGGCAGGAACTGCTCAGTTTGGTTGCAGTGATGTTTTCCAACAGGCGTTGATTATATGTCCTCCAACTCTTCAAGGTATGTTTAATTTTACAGTTCCTGAAATATGAGTGTTACTGTCTGTCGGTTACCAGTATTTGAGTTTTCTATTATACCACTTAAGCTATATATTTATAGAACTTAATTATGTCATGAAAAAATTAGCATGCGAGTCAGATTGCACTTTTGTGAAAGAAAAAACAAATCAGCATCTGCAGAAAATCCAGAGCCCATTTTCATATTCCTCTCCCAGCCCCAACGTGTATATATACATGTATGTATATCTTGGATAAAATAGAGGGACACAATGTGGAAGCTGAAGCAAGAAAGGAGGGTATTCTGAAATAAAATTTGAGAGGAAACAAGAAAGTCGGGGGGAATATCAGTGTTGTGGTAGGTTTTTTTGGTGGTGTGGTTTCTTTGTTTCTTTTTTGGTGACTGTGTGCGTTAGGCTTTGATTTGTTGGTTCGGTTGTGGTGGTTTGTTTGGGTTTCTTGTTTGGTTTTGTTGTGCCTTCTCGATTGTAGTCTTTGTCTCTAAAGATGCAGTTTATCTGTCTTGGTGTCGTTCAGCTTTGTGTTGAGATCAGATCTTGAAATGATGGAGTTTATAGGAAGTAGGGTTTTTTTTTTAAGAACGACTTTCAGACTCCACCATAGACCTCCCTCCACGATTTGAAGTTAGACAAATGACACTAGATTCACTCTGGAAAAAAAAAACCTACCCCCAAACCAAACAAAACCCTAAACAGTTTTAAGCTAAACTTAGAGCCCAGGAAGTCTTTATCTCTGATAGAGCAGACTTTATCAGTAACGTTATTTGTGGCTGCCGCATCTATCTTGGGTTCTGGAAGCTCATGAAAGCTCTGAGTACTCACCATGTGGAGTGTCAGAGGCTGTACGAGCTAAATGCATAGCTTCATACAGATTTCCTTCTGAGCACTTAGTATTGCTAAGTAATTTCCTATTTAAATTGTATATGTGCTTTACACAATGTGATAGTCCATATTTTAAAAACCCTACTGTTTTGATTATACCCAGATGAATAAAGCGATTATAGAAACGGAAACAATACAGGCAAACACTTTATCTGTGATCTGTACACTGTATTCTTAGTATGACGATAAATTTCCCAATTTAAGTTCTGCTACAGCTTGAATGAAGGCAATATATTGTTTTCATCACATAGGTGACAAGTTGAGTTGCTGGCACAGAGGGAAAGGGATATTAATGGTATCTGGCACTGCTTCAAGGTTTCCCTGCTCGGCTGCTCTGTCGAATATCTGGAGTGCTAAAGCTCGCTACTTCTGGCAGAGTTAAGATGTTGCTGTTCTAGATGGCTGTATGGAAAAAATTAGTCAACAGTATTTCAAAATTAAAAGCTTTGGAGTGCATGGTTATAACTTAGTATTGTGTTACGGCATGAGAGAATTACATCGAATGAAGATTTTCTTTCATCCTTTATTGTAAAGATTTTTTTAAAAAGCCCCACTTTTAATCTTTAGTTTAGTAGTTCTTTAGCGGTCACCACCAAACACCCATTGCTTAGTCTTTGACTAAAGCACGAGACGCGAAGTGCAGTTAGAAGATGAAATTAGTATATTTACCTAGCCTGTATTTTCTTCTAGCATGGCTGTCTGTTGCAGTATTGGTTGAAAAAAATTCCTCTTTCATTTTAGTTTAACATTTTTATCTTAAAAATTATTATCAGTAGTAAATGTTGCAGCGTTGCTTTATGTCGGTTAGTTCCCTGTGACAATCTGTAGAGAGCATGAGATGCATCTTTTTCCTGTTATGCTCTTGTGCTAATATGCCAACAGTGCTACGGTTTGCATTATTTTGGTGAAAGGAGGGATAGGATTATGGATTCTACTGCAATCTGATGGCCTAGACAGAAAATTTTACATTGCTTCCTATAAAAGCATTGGTAACAAATAGGGGCTTTATAGATGTGGCGTTGCCAGCTCTAAGAGTTAAGAGGGATGGGTTTCAGCTAGCTGGAAATACAGAGCGTGAGATGTGCAGGAGTCAGCTATGAGAAGCTTTGAAATTCAGTTCCTGCTTACTTTTGTCTGCTTCCTTTCAAATTCTTTTAATGTAATTTGTGATAAAGAGTGAAATGCTTAGCTTTGCAGAACTTTCTGCCAAAGTCGTTCCGCTTTCTAGTAGTCTCTTTCCAAATAGTAGCTGTTGGCAGTGCTTTCTGGAAATGACAGCACCAAATATTTGTGCAGATACGTAATAGAGTAAAAATCTTTTAGGTGTTGATTTATTTGTTTTTAAAGTCTAAATTATGCAATTAGATCAAAAACACGTCAAGAAAAAAAAATAGTAAAATGTTGTAAAATTAGCCTTTATGTTTGCGTTCTGCTCAGAAAATATATGCAGGACCAGTGTTTTGCTTAGAGCTTGGGTGTGTGTTTTTTTCCCTGGCAGGAATTCCTACAAACCATAGTAAACCCACCAGCTTCTCCCTGAGGGTGGATAATGCAGTTCCGTTGGTGACCCAAGCCCACGCAATTCAGCCACTACAGATTCGAGCAGGAATCCTTTCTCAGGTTGGCTTACTTTAAAGTAAAACCCTTGCTTGTTTTGTTATTAGTTGGTAAGTATTTTTTGCCCCGTAGAGTTCTGTAACAGTCCCTCTTCTGTCTTGTGCTGAACTACAAGCGGCTAGCGTCAATTCAGTCGTTCTTTGCGTCGTGAAATCTTCTCTGCTTTCACAACAGACGTGGTCGAATCAGACCCAGCAAATACTGGTTCCTGCGTGGCAGCAAGTAGCGCCAGTGGCAGCTCCTGCTACATCTCTGGCCTCTGATCCTGTGGCTGGCCCACAGAGGCTTGGAGACTGGGGGTAAGTCCACGTATTTTTGTGCAATACCTTAATGGCTTTGGTTTAACAAGATCTACGGATGCGATGCAAATGACTTGCAATTTAAAACTGCCTTTATTTTTCCTCAGGAAGATGATTACCCAGGGCACCCATTACAATTCAATGATACCGCAGCCTCTTTTAACACATCAGATAACCTTGTCTGCCCCTCAGCCAATTAGTGTGGGTATTGCACATGTTGTCTGGCCTCAGCCTGCAGCTACCAAGAGGAACAAGCTGTGTCAGAACAGGTTGGTAGAACATTTCTAACATTCAGAGATAGTGTACCTGTAGTTGCCGTTTGGTGGGCAAGGGAATAGCCTGTACAAGTAGCACGTTTGTTAGTGACAACTGTACTTAGATGTTGGCTTTTGGGAAAATCTGTTCTTTCTGCCATAAGTTTTCAGTGTTATTTTGGTAATGCAGACTAGGTGGAAAAATACTTGCAATAGTAAGAGGTTTTATTTCCTGTTGATTAGTATGCGCCTGTTATGATAGTAAAGTTGTCTTTTGGGACAAAAGCTATAAGCCTCTGGGAAGGTACAAAAATATATTGAGGTAGCTCTAATGAGATATTCCTAAGCTCATGTGCACGAGGACGTATCAGCTTTAGACAACTAAAAATAAAAGAGATACTATATAACAGCGTTGCAAAATGCCTTATAATCGTCTTAAGAACAGTCTGTCTTTCAGTGGTGGCCAAAAATACTCTATCTGCCCTCTGAAGAAAATGTGTCCCGCTGCCATACAAAGTATTTGCGAAGGTGTGGGATGCTCAATGAAGGGGAAAGTGAGGGTTACAGAGGGCAATTTCAGCAGTCTTGTTTTAAGCAAGGATTTCATCCAGAGACTACCAGCTTTTGTTTTCAGGGAGAATCTTTGCAGGAAATCTGGCTTTGTTTGCCTGTTTTTCACCCAAATGGGATTTTAGTTTCTTTTTAAGAAAATTGGATTTTCAATGTACTGTATTCAACGTTGTTGCAAATTTCTGCTTTAGATATTACTTTGGGTAATACCTTGGATGTGGCAATGTAGCTTCTTACTAGCATGTTTCTGGATTTTTTTTTTTATTATTAATATATGATATCATATATGCCAAGTATTCATGACTGCTTTTCCTGTTTTATGTTTCTCTGTGTATTAGTTTAGAAAATTGGTGTTTTAACCTACATTGCTTTCGCTGGTTTGTTGAAAATAGTACAGTTTTCAGGTCTGTTGGTAGAGATTCACTAAATGTCAAACGATGTGTTTTCTTCACAGGAGCAATGTGTTACAAAATACCAATATCCAAAATTCAGCCTTTCTGTCTCCAAAGATACTTAACCTGAAGGCTGTAAAGAGTATAAGTTGTATAGAAGCACAGGACAATCATAACTCAGAAGGACAGGAAAGTAACTGTTGTGAAGCATCGGTCAGGCTGGACCCTGATTCATCTCTTCCAAGCAAACAGCGGCAGGCTATCTTCATTGCTGGCTCCCCCAGCCCAGCGGTCAGCGTCATCACCATCAGCAGTGACACGGATGAAGATGACATAGGACGAACACATTCACTGAGAGAGTAAGAATCGATGTTTACTTTTATTAAGGTGTTACTTAAATATAGCTGGTAGTATGAATCGGGAGTTAGAAAAAGGCAAACAATGCATTTCTAATCAAATTTCACTGCGAAGTTAACTGTAGCAGTGTTTGAAAGTGAAAAATACTTTCAAAAGCCTGCCTCATTAATCTATGTACGTTGAACATTTGCAACAGGAAACAAATAATTTGTTGTCCTTTTGTAACAAATTTGGTCAGAACAGAATACTTTTAGCTCCAGCATACTTGATTTTGCTTAATGCTGTCATACCCTCTTTTTTGTTGAAGATGAGTCTTCCAGCTTCGTATAATCAATGTTACCATTCTAGTGATAGCATCTAGTAGATAACATTACGTACCCATGGGTAAAAAATACTTCTCTAACAGTATGAAACGGTGTGCATTTGGTATAAAAACATGCTGAGCGTGGTCCCCCAAAGGAGTTTTCTTTCACAAAGCTATCAAAGAAACGTGTCATTTTAAATGAGGGCTTAAAAGTTTTAATATTTGCTCGACTTGATTTTTACTTATAATGATTCTGAACTGGAGTAACGTGGATTTTAAATATAAACTTTGTCAAATGTTTCAGGGCTCTGAACTGTTGTAGTAAAATCCCTTTATCTACTTGTTATAGTATCGATTCAATAAAAAATTTATTCACTTAGTAGGTTTCAAAAAAATGCACGCTTAGTCTTTGCAGAATTCCAAAAGAACTCAGAAAAGATTTAAAATCTGGTTTGGATGTAAAAGAAGCAACGTTGATTTACATTTAAGGGACCTTCTCTAATATTTTCCCCCTTTTTGTTCCATAATTACATCTCAGTCAGTGGCACAGGGAAAGAACGTGCAAGAGATGGTATGTTTGCTGACTTTCTTTTTGTGTGGTAGGTGTAAAGGTAGCCTTGACTGCGAAGCCTGCCAGAACACCCTGAACATTGACCGCGTGTGTTCTCTCAGCAGTCCTGATAGCACTCTGAGTACTAGCTCCTCGGGACAGTCCAGTCCATCTCCTTGCAAGAGATCCAACAGGTAAAAAGCTGTGCTCCTTTCCATAAAAAGAAAGATCCTAGTATACAGCAGACTCAGTTTATAATAAAAAATGCAAAATTTTTGTCATGTTGCCATCTGGTGAGGCTAAGTGATGTGTTTAAACATTAATTTACTGGCCTACAGTTGCACAGCAGAGACTGTTCTTTTATCGCCTCTAACAGATCCGTCTTGCTATGTTGGAAGTTTTCAGAATACTGAATGAATGGTGTTTATACAGAAAATATAAACATGTCGCATGCAACTTCCTTTAGAACAAAATTCTTCTGAGGTGGCAAAATTAGTTAAGCCAAAGTAGGATGTGACAGATTTTAAGTTACCAGAACATCTTTAACTTTTGCTCATTCTTCAGACACAACTGCTAGATCCAACAACAGAAGTATAGTAATGGAGCACGTGGATAGATTTTTCATTTTTTAGGGTTACTTGATGTAGAAGATAATCCCAGACAAATTTCTGCCATTTCTGGGACTTGGGAGATACTGATATAAAAAGTTGCCAGTGTTATATAGATGGAATAAACCAGGTATATTTCCCTGGTCCTGTTTTCAAGCATTTGTCATTTCTGACTGTAAAACAAGAGAATAACTAGAAGCATTTGAAAAATTTCCATTCAAATGGCTAAATTTTAGTAAAGATTTAGGTAACAAGGTGTGTCTTGTTCTAGGAGGCATCAGGTAGATAGAATTATCAGACCTGGTTGATAGAATTATCAGACCTGCTTATGATATTTTTTTAATATCACAACATCAAAACTTTAGACAAATTTTTATAAAGACCTGCTTGATTTTACAGTGTTTTCTTTGGATTGCAAGGAACTGACCTGTAATTCAATTCCCCTTTGTAATTCAACTTTATGTCAATAGCAGAGGAATGCGTCAGATTCTGGTTTTGTTAGCATTCGACTTACAGTAAGTCATATAATTAGTAACTTGAATAAAAATTTAAGAATATAAAAATATAATTATTGCTCAGTAGTTGTCATAGTATCACTATTTGTTACTTAAAAAACTATTCAGAATTACCTAGCTCTGTTGACTAAAACTTCAGATTTTTGTGCTGACCCTCATAGTGTCAAAGTATTTTTCACAAAAATTAAATGGTTTTACTTATATTGTCTTAATTTAATCACCGCGCTATAAGGACATGTTACATTAGCTATAAAATGAACAAAGGACTTGACCATATGGTTAGGGGTTAGTGAATTCACTGCTGTTCCTTGCTTGTTTTAAGTTAAGCATGCATTCCACCAATTTGTAATATAAACTGGAGTTTTCATGTTTTTCTAGTTTATAGAAATTCCTAATTCTCATGTCTATCCTGTCTAACCAGGAACTTTGTTTGCATCTACACTTATTTATTCATCACCCCATACCGTTCTTTATACCTCCATTAAGTGAATGATGTCTCTTGCTATCTATATAATCCATACCTGGCACAGTCCCAGTTGAGGACTAGTCAAATTTCTTTTTTTGTTGTTGTTAGTGATGCGTCTGTGATGTATCTTTTGCTTGTGTAATAAATAAGACATAAATGAGATTAATATCTTTTCTGGCAATATACCTTGTTGTAAATTAGTTTCCTTTCCCAGGTTGTTTACTACTTGCTGCCTAAAAGGTATTTGGTTCTGGTTCCACTGATTGAACTGTGGTCTTGCTTCTGGCAGCTGGCGTTTACCGTCTTCTTAGCCCTTTCTTCTTCTGATACAAGCGTGGACCTTCAATAAATGTTAGCAAAGGCTATTATTACGAGTTGATTTCTCCACCTCTTCCCCCTTCTAGCTGCTTCGGTAAAAACAATTGCTGAATAAATGAGTTTGCACCACCGGACCACCATGGATTTCACAGATCACAAGTGCTAAAATAGCCGCCGTGTAAATAGAGGGTTGCATTTGTCTCCTTAGACTAAATCTGTGAAAAAGAATCTGACAGTCACGCACAGGCAGTGCTGTCTGCAGGAGATTCGGAGAGACCTAATTTTTCAGTAGATAAGGTCTAGTGTGGCTGCTGGTGGTTGATATGCAGATGAGAGGGAGCTGCCTGCCGCTGTGCAGATTGCTTCCTCAGCGCTCTTATCCCATCCTGACTCTGGTGGGCCCCAGGGATGGCTTTTCAGAGGCTTCGGGATGTGGCTGATTTCTAGGAGGAAATTAGATCAGTATGTTCTCATTTGCTGGTGTAATAACCATCCGGAGAACTTTATGTTTTGATTCAGGAAGAAATGAAATAATCTTCTTCAACCTTTTATTTGAACTAAAAATCTAAATTTTGGGTGGTTTATAAGTACAAAATTATTTAAAAAATAAATTACAAAGTGGATGCAAGTTGAGTTACACATCTAAGTCTTTATGTAGAAGCGACCTCCTCTCTCTGAGCCTTGCAATTTATAGGTAGAATGAGTTTGAATATTGAACTGCCAGCTGAATGTCTGCTCATATAATTAAAATCTAACATTTTTAACCAACTTTGAGTAGTTTCACTTTCATAAATTTTACATGGTAATTTAATAAAATGCATCTATGTTATGAAAATGTATTTGTTTCAACGCAATAGTTTTATTTTTTGATAGTATGTCAGATGATGAACAGGAAAGTGGATGTGATACAGTGGATGGTTCCCCAACTTCAGACTCTTCAGGACACGACAGCCCATTTGTGGAAAATGGCTTTGTAGCGAATACCAATAAAAATAAGGAAGCAAGCGCATCGGTTAATCCTGAAACCAAATCAGCTCTTTGCACGGTAGTAGTACCACCAATGAGACTTGAAAACAGGTTACATCTTGATGAACAGATGGTGAATACAGGTAAGTTAGTTCAGTTTTGTTTTCTTTCTATACCTAGAAATTCTCTTCTAGAAAATTGAGTATTTGTTCAATGACCATAAACATGAAGATTTTGACCTACTCATGTATCTGCTAATCTGTACTAAACATTTCTAATTTGTGTTGGTTTTCTGCTTTTATCATCAAATTTTATTATTTCTCCCTGTATGCTGAAGCAAATGAAACTTTTTCTAACTTTTGTTAGAAGAGAATAGTGACAACAAAACCGTAACATTGTTCATTTTTCTTTTTTCTTGGAAGATGCTTCGTGCCAGCCACTGAAAAAGGGTCGGTCTGTCCTGGGAAGAATAAACCAGTCTTCTATTGTAGGAAACCGTCAGCAAAAACTGACATCAGCATTCCATCAGCAACATATAAACTTCAGTCAGGTATGTGTACTTACTCGCATCTAAGAAGTATTTTTTCTGTCTTGAGGTTCCAAACATGCTGAATGCTCACAATTTCAATTGCTGTCAATGGCAACTGCAGGTTTTCAACAGCTTGGTTACAGAAGTGTTCAAATCTTGAAAAATGGATTTCAACTTACTGGGCGAGTCATAAGTATCTTCCATTTTTGGTCATTCTCTTAAAGCAGCTGACTTTATTTTTAAAAATGATAGAAAAGCCACACTGGGAAAATTATCAATACCTACAAAAAATCAAAGCATGAGACAAAATGAAAAATATATCTTTTTTTTCCCCTATATCCAAATGCTAAAATGCTCGTAGTGTGCAGTTGAAAACTGGGGCTATATTTCAGTCTGGTTACATTAGTAGTGTGCATGAAAGTGCTTGTAGTTTGAGTATCCAGAGATGAGAGGGAGCTTAGCAAACCCAGGCTTTGCTACCAGGTAGCGGAGCTGGGGGGGAGAAGAGGTTGTGATTGTAGTTCAGTCCAATGTTGGAAGATACCCACAGTTAATCTAAAAGCTACTTTTATCGTTGCCTAACATAGAAAATGCATCTGCTGTGGCTGAGAACTGAAGTTAACACGGCATCAAGTTTAAGCCCCTTTGTAATTAATTAATATTGAGCTATAGCTGCATTGAGCATTTGGTTAGATATCTGGAGGTACGTTTAATATAAAAGCAGTACCTGTTTGTCTAAGTCTAGCAGAGTAGCTGTGAATATTAAATTGTAAGTTAAATACTAAATGCAAGCATGCTATACGTAGATAAGAGGATTTACCAATAATGACTTCAATAGTTTAGATTGAAAGAAACATTTGGGTGGGTGACACAATCTTCCCTTCTGCGTGATTATGCAGAAGGATTGGTTTAATTAATTCTAAGCAAACCTTAATATGATCAGCATAGTATTAATTTTTAATCTTTTTAATGACTGCAGCTCCTCAGCCTCTTGGCAGAAAGTGTAGAACGTTATTTTCATTACAAAAATTTATGCTAATCCTTCCTTCTTTGGTAGATGCCCTATGTAGTTTGAAGTCTGCATCATGTAATAGGAGTAATTGATTTTTAGTCTTTCTCTTTATAACTGTTAATGATTGCCACATCTTCCTGTGATCATAGCCCTAGACTTCTGTTTGCCTAGTTGTCTCAGATATTTTCAATCCGTTTATTATTTTTTCTGCTCTCCTCTAAAATTTCTCTCCTATTTGTCCTCTTTGTGCCTCATTATGGTGCCCAAACTGAATGCAGCACTTCCAATTGATGCCAAGCCAGTGCTGAGTAGAGTGGAATAAGCACCTTGCTCATGTGATACATGGTATTTCTGTTAAAACAGCCCAGCATGGCATTTTACCTTTTTTTTTTTTTTTTTTTTGCAAGAGCATTAAAATAACTTGTGTTCTGTTTACCATCTCTTATTGTCAGATTTCCTGTCTGTGCTACTATCTAAATAGCTAATTTTTTTTTTTTGTTAAGCGTTTAATTATTCCTGTCTCTATATTACTCTCGATTTTAAGTTGACTAGTTTTAGTGCATTATTCCATTTTTCAAAGTCTCTTTATTCTTGGAAATACTAAGACCTGCCCATTTCTGTGTGTGGACAGGTTCAGCACTTTGGGTCTGGGCCGCAGGAATGGAACGGAAACTATGCTCATCGGAGGCAGCAGGCTTACATCCCAGCCAGCGTTGCCGGTCACGCTTTCTCCCTTCCGCAAGGAAGTCCAAATCACACTACCGTGCACGCGCATCTCTCTGGAAGTACCCACCTTGGAGGACAGCCTGCTATTCTTCCCTACCCGTCGTCGGCACCCCTTAGTACCGCTGCCCCTGTCGCCCACCTCCTTGCCTCGCCATGTACCTCAAGACCCTTGTTACAACATCCAGCGTACAATCTGTCTCATCCCAGTGGTATAGTACACCAAGTTCCAGTTGGCATAAATCCCCGTCTCTTACCTTCCCCAACCATTCATCAGACTCAGTACAAACCAATTTTCCCACCGCATTCGTACATTGCAGCATCACCTGCTTACACAGGATTTCCATTGAGTCCAACAAAACTCAGCCAGTATCCGTTCATGTGAGAACTCAAATACAGTATATTGAGGAAGCTCAATGATACAGAAGTTTGATTTAAGAAGAAACATGGTATTTATTAAATATTAGCCATGGCACAACAGGAAAACTATTTTTTTGATTCGTGTAGACTTGGGTGCAATTTAAACAACTCTGAGCTTTAAAAAAAACTCACTTTTAATGTGTTTTGCACATTTGGTATAACTTGTCTTTGGTCATGTTATCTTCTTATATAGTAACTTTAGACAGGTGACTTACGGGAGCAGAAATCTGGTTTTGCTCCTGCTATTTTTTATAAAATTGCCTTCTAACTAGTGCAAGACACGTCTACATTTGGGAAGCCATTCAGTGTACAGAACTAGAGCAACAGATGCACATATGTCAGCAGTACAGTGTAGAAGTAAATTGTTTGTATTGCGTATCTTGGTGTTTAAATGTTGAGTCACTTATCTAAAAGTTGAGCTGTTGTTCTTCACATTGCATGTGTCTTTTGCATGGGCAAAAAAAAAAAAAAGCCTAAACATTGCTCTTAAATGTTGTTGTCCTAATAATCTCAGCTGCATTGTAAACTGTTCCCACACATAGTGCCTTAAATATTTGAGGTTGTTAATGTTATTACTTATATATAAATGTTGAGGACTGCAGCACTTAAAAATTCAGATCTGCTGTTTTTTTGATAGCGTGATGCTCATTTTCGGTTTTGTGTGGTATGATTTTAGTATTGGGTGTGTTTTCCTTATCAAGAAGGCAGCATGTTTTGCTGTAGCCGAATTTTGCTGTCTTTTTTTCCCCCAGAATGATCTAGCTTCAAGACAAGACTTTAGTAGTGCTTAAGAAAAGTTGATTCAGTAGCTATTGAGTAGTGACACACAACACAGTATTTCATACTGGTAAATGGAACTGCAATACAACCTAAGTAGTTTATTTTAAAAGTGTTTGTCTAATTGGATATAATAAAATGTTTAGAGGTGCGGTAGGCATGACTGACTAGCTAATGAAAGAAAAAGCCAAGTGCTCATTGATCCATGATGTGGTTTCATCTTAGCTTGAGCAAACCATGCAGTATTTAATAACTAGTAGCAGAATATTTACTATTGAAGCTTGAAAAGATGTGAGTTCTTTGTGTGCAATCTTTCATTTATGCATGGGAGAGATTTTAGTCTTTTTACATGATAGTATTTGTTTTAGCCTGTTGCGGGTGTTTGCTTATTTAATACATTCCGTCAGGGACGTAAACTACATGCTTTTTGCATTTTTTTTTTTTTTTTCCTTAGGAAGTGTGTCTTTTTCGTTTTTTGTTTTGTTCAAATGAAGTTGCTTTTGCAGCACCAAAGACTTAATCATCCATTTCCTATAAAAGGTAGCTACTTTTTCATAGACCTCAAGTATACTGTAGTGTAGAGATGGGATTTACGGAAGGTATAAAGCTGAGGCTGTGTTTTAGCTTATGGGCAAGTAATAAATTGTATCATTTATCTTGAATGTATCATAGATAAGCTGCTATATAATGATTGCCACTTCAGATAGCTGTGAAATTAGGTGATTAACTAGTTCTTTCTTAGCCTTCTAATTTCTGTACAAGTCTAATTATATGAAATAGAAACCGGGTTTTGGGTTTGGTTTTTTTCTTTTTCTAATTTTATTTTGTTTTCATGTTTGAAGTGTCGTAACTACTATACTGTAAATGATGGAAGATGATTGCATATGTTTTTTTGGGGTGTGTTATTTGCATCAGTATTTTATCTCCATTAACTTTGAGCTCATCACTGCATATAAGTGGATGTATTGATGTAATTTAATTTTTTTTATGTTTTCATATTGGCATTGTGTAGACACTTAAAAAGCTGCATCTTGCAGGCTTGACTTAACTTTTTTTTAAAACAAAATCTGGAATACAATCCTTGCAATGTTGACTGGAATAAGAGTGCAAAGCATTTGAGTTTAACTCTGTCAATAAGCTAATAACTGGTAATTTTCTTTACTCCACTAACACAAGCAGTGTTTTATTTAATGAATGTCTGAATGTAATAAATGTGCCTACATTTGATTTATTTTTTAAGTAATAACTAAAATACAACAGTATTAGATCATAAAAAAATAATAAAAATACCAGCAGTACATTTTTAATCACACTGAAAATTAAGAAACCTAACTTTTCCCAAAAGTTTCAGTGTTTTTAGTAATCAACTCTATGCATTTTGTACAAGCGTGTGTATATAAAGTATGCATTAGAAACTAGGAGTATCCTGATGAATTTGAAATCTTATCAACACATATATAAAGCCTAAAGATAGGGAGTCAAGAAAATGCTCAAATTGGATATCCACCTCACCACTTCAAACTTGTGCTATATGGTCCAGCAGATAGTTTTCTGTTCACTCCCTTGTGTTGGGGAAGCGACGTTTTTTTGGTGCTTACTCCATTGCAGGCAATGGACACACCAAGAATCACCAATGCAAATGGAGGAAATGAATTTTGTATTGTGATAACAACAAAAAAAAAATTGCATTTTTTTTTTCCTGGGGCCATGGGGATTTTCATTGGTCTAATGTATTTACTGTACTTTCTTTTTACTGTGCTTAAGGTTTTAAGCTAACGTGCTTGTTAAATCGACACAATTATCTGTATAACACAAGAGTATCCTATCGTATGCAGGAAAAAGTTGCTGTAAATGCACCCCAAATTAGATCTGCTGCTCTTCCTATGTGTTGTAATTCTAGAAATGTCTGCATTTCAAAGAACGAAATATTTGGGATCCCGCCACAGCTAAAATTCAATATACCGGGTGACTTTTCTCCCCCATCCTGCAATACACTCAGAGAGAACGGACTCTTGTCACTGCAAGTGTCCGGGGCCCATCTGCAGAAAAAAATAAAAGCTTTCAGGGCAAAGGCCTTTTCTGTGAAAAAAGTCATCCTCTGAGATGCATTTATATACATTACCGTTTTAATGCCTTTTTTAAATAAAACACTGCATGACTACGGAATTGCATATCTGCATATTACTTTAATTTGCAAGATTTTATATTAATTTCTTGTGTTCGGTTTTTAACTTTACTTCAGGGTGTTTTATTGGTCAAATATGCTACTGTATTAACTTTTTTGGTTTTAATTTTTAAATTTTCGGTTTTTACTGCTAATTAACTTGGTTTGTGTTAAGTAAAAGTTAAATCACACTGCAAGCTGTAGGAAGACTTGTTCTAGAAATACCCAGTGATAGAGACTTGATTAATAAGTTTGAACTGTTACTGTTTAACAATTTGTAGACTTGTGGCTTTTTTTTTTTTGCTTTGGATTTCTATGCTACACTAGTTGGCCATGTAGCAATTGCACTGTGCAATATTACAATATGAGGACTGGGAAAATTTTTTATGGATGTAATGTCTCTTACAGTTTGCGATAGTATTTCTTTCTAGTTCTCAGTGATTTAAATGTGACCAAGCCTTCTGTACTTTGTCACAAAAAGCGGGTTTTCCAGGTGACTATTTTGGTGAGTGTCAAAATAAGAATTTATGGTGTATTACTGTCGAGATTCACTTTGAATTAAAATATATATTGCAGCAGATGACTTTTGGTGGCTTTCATTTTTTGCTGTGTTACATCAAGTCTGGATTAAGGTATTTCCCAATAGAAATTCACAGGGAGGGTTCTAAAATGCTGATATAACCATTTGACTAATCAGCTCTTCTTTCTGAAATTTTAAATTTTATTAACTTTCAACGTTTGCTTAGGAGGATCTTGAGAATCTGCCTTTAGCGTAGCCAGACCTTGAAAGTTCTTTGTTCTGGATGTCCCACATTTACGACCTTAGGAAGAGGTTATCTGGCCCAGATACCAGCAGGTACGTTGCTGCTGCTGAAGCTGGTACCGAGCCTGTGGCAGCTGCTGCTTGGCCAGCAGGAAGGTGCTCCCGCTGCCGCAGGTGGCCCCGCGCGGTCAGTGACTCCAGATGGCCAGCCTGGTATGGACCAGACGTCCGTGGAAGGCACATTTGCTGGTGCCGTTGCCAGCCAAATGTGCTCCTTCTGCCATGGGGTTGCAGCGCGTCCTGAGATCCTAGTGCTTTGGAAGCTGTCACGACGCAGGCTTTAGGGTACGCATATTTATGAAGTAGCACCATTTCTGTGCGTGACATCCCGTTTCAGGTGCTGTCGTGAATGAAATGTAAAAGACTGAAGTGACGGTGCAATGTATCTTTGATACCAAAATATTTCAGAATCGCCAGAAAGCTTTTACTTTGCTACATGTGAGGTGCCGCCATTACGGATCTTTCACCGTTGTTTGCTCGTTGGTGGAAGTTGGTCGTGCTGTCTGCAGAGCTTGTCCTGCAGCACTGCGCCTTCAGCTACAGGAAAACGCATCTGTCCAAATTCTACAGACACCTTTGTTGCCATGAAAGCTGCTTCCTTTTAATTCTTTACACTTAGACTTGCGTGGTGTTGACTTTTCAATGGATGTTGATGTCGCTATCTATGTCCCACATTTCCCGTAGAAACTAGGGCTACTGCCTTGGTGCATTTTGCACTCTCGATTTTGGCAACATCTAACAAGGAGAAGCTGCCTGAGCCTTTCAGAGGGAACGCGCTGTCTGTGCAGTCCTTTCTGTTCTTGCTTTCTATTAGTAATAATGCCTGGCTTTCCCCTGTGCTCTTTCCCGTCCTGTGGAAGGCTAGGACCAGGACAGAGCAAGCAGTCTTCCTCTCAGCTGCCTTAAGGATGACTAACACTGGTTTAAAATCTGCTGCGTGTTTTCCCTGTCACTAAAGGCAAAGGACAAATTTATACTGCGGTTGTGAGAGCAGATTCATTCAAGGAAGAGCTTTCAGAAGTCAATGGGGCTGTCACATGCTACAGATCGGTAGTGGGACAGACTGGTTCAGGGTGATGCTGTGTTTTCTCAATGAATTAGCCTAGGTTTTCAGCTGGAGAGATGATCGGTCTCTGGGAGGCAACAGAGAAGCTACTGTTGGTGTCGCTCACAAAGCAGGACAGTCCTGACGATCGTGGTAGATTCCCATTAATCGCTGCAGCTGGTGCATGCAGTGACTTCAGCTCCTGTAATGAATGGAGGCAGCGTGAGTCAAAGCTTTGGTAGGGTTGTGAAACGCGATTGCTCCCCGCTTACAGAGCTGTAGCTTCCTGATAGGCCTGTGATGTTTGGCATGCCTGTCTCCTGTGCTGCAGAGCTCTGGGGACCGCCGGCAAAATGCTGTAGCCCCTCCAGCCTCTCTTTCCACGCTGAACGACACGGTGACTGAACTGGTCAGTCTGACATCCTGCTGTGCAGGAAGGCATATTGAATCACGGGTAAGGTTTGACGGTGATTGATGTTAATTATATCTTCCTACCTTTCCCCTGTAAGAAGGTGCATTTTATCTCTAAGGAGAGTTGGGTACATGCTCTAAACAGATTCAAATAATTCTAGCTGGCCCTGTCTTGGGGAACAGCACCGACTATTCCTTGTTAGATCTATGAAACTTTGTGCTGAGAGGCTGAAATACCCACTTGAATGGATTTTTCTCCTTAAATCCTGAAGTAGCAGATTGGGAGCATCTACACCCTGTAGGCAGAGGTGTCTGGAGACTGGACTCCAATCTGTGGTTGCATTTGTGGACTGAGATGTTAATAAATTTGGCCTGTTTATTCATCAAAATGAAAAATGCTGACTGTTCTGTTGCAACGATAGAGACCCTGGCCTGCCACCTGCTTCATGGAGAAGTCACTACATGGCTGCTAGTCTCTTCCTATCTATGGATGAGATTCTGACCTGTGGATATCTTTGTAAAGACAAGCAAGACTCAAAGCGGTTGTGGTAGGTCTACTGCAAGCAAGGCAATTTTGGATCTAGATTTTAGCCTCATTTCAACCAAAGTCATACAGATGATGTCAATCTATTGCTCTTGGGCAAAGGTAGGAGAATCCATGCAAACATGAATTTCAGTCTCAGTGTGTGTGGTTTATTGTTATGCAGCATGGTAGAGTAGTACTCTTCCCCAGCGAGAGACATATTGGTCCTATGGAGAAATACTCAATACATCCCCTCGGCCAAGTAGGGTAGACCTTCATTGGCAAAGCTCATCTTGATTCTTTATCCATAATGAGACATCTTTCCAAAATCTGCACTACTTTCTGGCATGAAGGATTCCATAGCTGAGAGGAAACCAGGTTACAAGTATGTGCACTTCACCTCCCTGTTCCACGCGTAATCTTGGAAGGGACTATATTGGCAGCACATGTGTAATGCTTACAAAAAAAGGGTACCAGGTAGCAAGTGTACAGGGCATGTGCACGCTCTAGCAGAACACCTGTGTAGGAAAGAAAATCTCAGCGCCAAGCCTGGATGCACAGATACCTCCCAGGAGGCTGAAATTGCCTTTCTGGAAAATGAAGACAAATAGGATTGGGAAAGGTAAGTTTAGGAAGTAGTTAACTGCAGTTACTTGGTAAAGCTGAAGTGTTTTTTCACTAGCCGTAAGAGATCTTATCCAGACATCATTCTGGAAAAGATGCATTTTTTAAAACCCTTTGAAATAACAACTAAATCTGCTAGGGAAAAAAAAAAAATGTATTTTATACATAATACATATATCTTCACACACATATATGCTGTGTAATGGGAAATTAAGAGGCGACTGTAATGGTTCAGAGTTAGATCAGGAAAAAGCGCTGACAAAATTAACTTACTGATGGTTCTATTACAAAGATTGTGTTATGAGAAAATCTAGAAAAATATGAAAATGATGAAATGGGTTTTACACAGTACTCCATAAAATTAACAAAAGGTACCACCAGAGGGCCCTGCACTAAATACATTGGCCCTAAATAAACTGGAGTGATGAGTAAGCTATCCATTTTACTATAATAATCATACAACTGCCATCTTTTCTCTGTGGATAGTCATTAGCAGTCATCGTATGGAAGCTAATTTTGCATAGAATGAATTAGTGATTTGAGGGAAAAGTGAGTAAAACTGCACAAATGGGACATATCAGTGGCCGAGTAATTGTATTGCTGACATTTGGAGTGTGCTAAACCGGTCAGATAAATACGTAATTATGGGTCATCATGACTTTGGGGGTACTGTGAGTAGCTGGGCGGCAGGATGTCAAGCTGTGGCTAGCCCATGCTGGGGCTTGCTCTACCTCAAACCTGGCTTGTAAGAATTTGTCAGAAAGACTACTTCTTGCTTTCTGCTGGAATTTCTGGGAGGCTGAGACAGCTTTCCTTCACGTAAGCGACGCTGCACCCTTTCAGAATCAGCTCTTGGTGTCCTGGGGAGCACGTTCTGCCCCAAACCCACCTTCACTTTGCTCCTCCTCCCACCATCACCATCTGTTGCCCAGATACATGGTCTGGTAACTAAAAGAACTCAAGAATGCAGTGCCAGGAAAGAGAGTGACATTAGAATAAAAAATTTACATTACCTCTGCTGAAAATGCTAATTAGAGAAAACACTAAACAAATTGCCATGGTATTTGGTCTGGCTGTGACAGGCAGCTTCTGCCTCTTGCTGGGGCTCATCTCCTCTGATGTGCATAATACATTTTATGTGCCAGTTGGTCCCCAGGTGTATCTTTAAGCATCCCAGAGACAAACCTTTGTCCTTTGAAGCTTCCCTTTCAGGCTGAAGGTCTGAGCACGGTCATGGGCAGGGACAGGGTGGCCAAGTGAGTGAATGCAGAAGAGGGGTGACAGGAGAAGACCTTTCCTGTGCTTGCGTACTGAGTGGCTGAAGGTGTAGCTGCCCATTTCACAGAATCACATGGGGTTGGAAGGGACCTCCGGAGATCATTTGTTCAACCCCTGCGGTTTGCTCCAGCTTCTTCATTCTCAGTGCTGTTTTCTGCACTCGCAGAAATGCCCCCAGTGGTGCTCTGCGCTGTGGCAGGGCTTGGGCTGCCTCCCAAGAAGAGGTCCTCGCTCTAGAGGTCCTACCTCAAATAACGAGGGTCATCTTTGGAGATGTCCTGGCCCGGAGACTCACAAGTACATCAGCCGGCAATAAACGGCTCCCAAGGTGAGCGGAGAAGGACACTTAGTTTCGCCAGGTCTCAGGACCACTGTGAGCGGGCACAGCTTCGTTTACACCCACGAGGTAGCGCTGGGCACAATTGCTCCAAACAATTAGGGAGGGAATCAGGGCCAAGAGCTGTTATCGCGTTCAAGGGAAGGCATGGAGTGGGGGAGGCCTTCCCCCACCACCCGTCCCCTCCGGCTGTAGAGGCCGCTGGCCCGGGGGACCGGCACCCGCCGGACAGAGCCTGCCCGCCCGCCCGGCCTCTCCTGGCTTCCCGGGGAGCGGCCCCGGGGCGGAGCAGGCGGCTGGGGGTGTTCGGGGTGGGGGTGGGGGGTACCGGGCACCCCTCGGGGGCGGCGGAGGGGGGTCCCCGCGGCCCCGGCAGCGCCGCCTCCGCTCCCCGCCTCCCCGGCGCTGGGAGGGCGGGGAGCGGGGGCCGGGACTGGCGGCGCCGTGAGTGAGCCCTTTGTGGATGAAGCTGCTTTCGGCGGCGATCACCGCGCCGGAGCCGGCGGGGCCGCGCCGCCGCCGCTGAGGGGCACCGGCGCCCGGGCAGAGCCGCCGGCAGCATGCGGTGCCTCCCGCTCTTCCTCCTCCTCCTCCTCCGCCTCCCCGCACAGCCGCTGCTCTAGAGCCCGGCGCGGCGGGGCGATGGGCAGCGCTGCCCGCTGAGCCGCGGCGGAGCCCCTGCGAGGCGCGGGGATGTGGCGGCGGGCGGCGGGCGGCGGGCGGAGCGGGCTGAGCCCCGGCGGAGCGCCCGGCACCGCTCCCCCCCGCAGCCCCCCGCCGTCGGGCGGCGGAGCGGGCCTGGCCGGGGCCGTCGTGCTGCTGGGGGTGATCGTCGCCCTCCTGCCCAGCGCCCGGGCCGAGGCGGGTAAGGAGCGCGGAGGGGGCGGCGGGGGCGCGGGGGGCCGGGGCGGCGGGGAGCGCGGCTGTCACCGAGCGCCGCTGTTACCGCCCTGCCCGCGGAGAAAGGGCGGCTCTGCGGGGAGGCTGGGGCTCCCCTGCACGGAAGGTGCCGCCGCCTGCGGAACAGCCTCACCTGCTGCAATGGCAGAGGGTCCCCCCACCGTGCCCGAGCCCCGCTTTCAAAGGCGAGGGATCGCAAACGTGAAATCCGCCTTGTGCCGTGTGGTACCGCGAGTGGGGGGAAAAGCCAGGCTCTTCCTCATTGTCTCCCGCATCTTTTTGTAACCGCTCTTTGAACAGAGGCTCATCCGTGAGCAGGGGATGCTCGCGTTTTCTGCCTTCTCCTGGAGGCAGCCTGCGCTGCATTCATCTCGCTGGGCTCCCTGGCCAAGGCACAAATAACAGCTTTTCTTATGGGACAGGCTGGCTGGGTCAGGGCTTGTTCCTTGCCGAGAAAGAGGGACGGGCAGAGGCTTTTGTTAAACCAAAGGATCGTCTCTAGTGATTCTGTCCGTGTGTGGCGGGGAGGAGGGGAAGATAAGGAGGGGTTAGGAGAGGGCAAGCTCTGCCGAGATCTGAGTGCTACATCTCAAATGCAGCTGAGAGCTCCAACAATTTCTGGGTTATATTTTTCCCGTTTCCCTTGACTTTTTGAGTCAGGCAGTATTCTGCGCTCTCCCCACTTCTTACAGCAGTCGATATACTCAGTGACCTCAATGCAGAGAGGATGATTGTTGCTAGTAGTTATTGTATGTGCCAGATACAGATGCCAAATATAATTCTAAGGCTATGCTAAAATAATAGAAAGAGGCTAAAATTGATATATGGCTAGATTAATCCTATGGATTTAAGGAAAGAGCACGGATGTGGATCCACATTTTGAAGCTGTTAACATGAACGTACAGTAATCATATACAATTGATGTCAGTTTTATAGCCATAATATAATACGGGTTCTTGTTTGCAGGTTGTGGGTTGGTGGAGCAGTACCTCATACTTCATTACTTGTTCTGAGCATGTAAATACTGTGGTTTGATTTATCTCTATAAGATAAATTGACCTGTGATCAGAGGAATGGCTAATTTTTTACCTGTGCTTGACAATTCAGTCTGGGTTTCACATGAACTCTTTCACCACATCTAAATTATGAAATTTATCTTGGAGGTAGCCAGTCTCCCAGACCTGAATTTTAAAAGCTGAGGCATTTCTGACAATGGAACAAGACACTTCTTCACCCTTGACCACTTGATTCAGTGGATCAAGAGTAGAATGAAAAGTATTGATATTCTGTTTCTTCCTTTGTGTCTGTATGTCTTTATGACACAGCCATTATCTGGATTTTAAGTGAGTAAATCCAATAGAGTTAAAAAATACATTTGTAGGTATCTCATAGCCCTACAGCTTGAAAAAAGAGAGGTGAGAGGGTAGAGTAATGCCAAACCAAATACATAATGCTAGTATGCATAGCACACATGGTGAAAAATACTGTCACCAACAGGCGCTACCCGGGAATTTTCAACAATAAAGTACTTACGTTAAGGTACTTAATCTGTTGTAGTTAATAGCTTTGAGCATTACAGCTGAGATTGCAAATAAAACTTTATTAGTCCTATGCAGTGTTTATCAGTAGTTATGATTGCCAGGGTGGATGTAGATCCACCTGAAAATCTCTGTCTTCCAGTGAGATAGAGCACATGAAATGCTGTCTGCCATTGAAGTCAGGGGCAAAACATGTAGTAGAGACAGATATTCAATCAAGAACATGAGATTTTGTCTAAGAAGTTTAATCTCTGTATGTTTATGTAGGGCGGGCTACATATAACTCTGGATTTCTGTTAAGCAAACGTGCTTCTACTGATTTCTGTGATTATTACTGTAATGCACATGGTCCATGGAGCAGGTCTACTACCACAAAGTCCAAGTGGTGTTACATGATGCGTTACACACTGGGAAGAGCATATCATGCACTGTTTTTACTACAGCTTTCTCCACTGCCAAATATTTGCATCTTTGGCAAGATTATGTCTGTACATACGTACCCACTTACAGATAAACACCTGGTTCTTCTGTTGGGTTTACGTGCAACATGCGGCACCACTGTGTGTGAAGGCAAAGCAGGGGACTTAGGGCATGGAAGGTAAAGAGAGAAGTTTTACTAGTTTTGCTAGTGCTTCAGAAGACAGCACGTAAGTTTTCTGATCCCTGAGTTGACTTGAAATAGCTGTGGTAACAGTATTTCCTTTGACCTCGATAAAAATTCAACACAAAGGAAAGAGAACTCCCTGGAAAGAGATCCTGACAGGACGAGGCATTAGGCTACCGGAGAGTAGAGAGATTGATTATCTCTGTGTTGGGGGTTGAGAAACAGACCTCAGGGCTGGTCAGTGCCTCCTTGGGACACTTTCATCATCCAGTGCAGAGTGATTAGGTTTCAAACAGCAGATGAGAAGCTTTATTTTTGATTTTAGAAGTATTTTATACTTCTTTAGCTGGATACACACAAAACTGCTCAGTGACACACAGAGTTAATAATTAATTTCCACAGTATGTCATCCCCAGGACCACCTCTTGAATTTGGGTTGAAAATAAAATTGCATTGTCCACCATAATCAGGAGTACATAACTGTGATTTGTGATGGTTTATAGAATAGCAAACATATAGAATGTGATTTATGATGGTTTGTAGAATAACACAAATATATAGTGCTTTTTTCCTTTCTGTCAAGAAAGGAAAAAGTAATGAGCCAGAAAATGAATGAGGGAACGTGTCATTTTTGGTTGCCTCCTACCATGCTCCAGGTAAAACTCCCTCATGAACCAGAGGCATGAACTGTGGGCAACCATTTTCCTTGGGGGAAGAAGAAAGAGATGGTTTCCGAAATGGATGTAACTTTGAAAGGCAGCTATTGAAAGCTGATCTGGTCTCAGTGGACCATGTCTCAGCCAGTAAATTCACATGGCACCATTGTGCGAGTAAAACCGAGGAAAAGGGAAAAGGCACGATGCTCGCAGTTCTGTTGCCCCTGAGCTTAATCAACTGATCAGAGGGCTGCAGTGGGGGGCCTGGGGAAATAGAAGTTTTAAGAAACATTAAAATATACCTTTTACATTTTCCATCATCCTTTATGCTTGTTTGTGTAGCCTGTTTGAATGATAAACTTGTCAGGGAAAAGTCCATTTCTTCCTGCATTTGCTGAACACTAGCACTGTGAGATCTCACCTTAATTAACAATGATTTCAAAAACACTAACAACACCTCCAGTGCAGTGGCTGCTTCTCGCAGCTGGAGTTTTGATTGAACAACTCTGAGAGTGCTCCATGCCAGCTGCTAAATTGCCAGTCCCACCTCCTATGGACTGTGGCTGTCAATGGATGGCAGCTACCTGAGCTCAAAGCCTCTCAGCTCCTGAAACACTACCAAAAGCACCAGGACTGGCACATCTGGAAGTGTATGGCTTGGTGTGCCCATTGCCAAAGTAGCTGCCACAGAGGTGAGGGACACGAGCATATTGGGGAGCGCATCATTCCCTAGGTCCAGCTCCATGTTGAGGACGTAGGGAAAGGTGCTCTACACCTCCTGTGGTTGCTCTCCAGGACTACCAACCCAGCATTTTAGGAAATCAATAGTTTCAGGTTGGTCACATTGCTCTTTTATTTATATTCTGTCTGATTATCTCAATAGGATAAAATGCGTGCAGATATCTACCCTGTGAAAGAATAGTGAAAAGTTCAAATTCTGACTCATTCTATTCAGAACAAAACATGAATCTCCAGCATGGGCTGGAAGAATTAGGCCACCAGGAGCACACAAAGAGGGGCTTCTTTCGTGGATTTGAAGATTTGATGGGTATGTTTGGTATGGATCAACCAGTCAGGAGTTACCTTCTTCCACTACATTCTCGGATCTGAGTCATTCCTCACATTAGCCGATGACAAATAATCAGGTTTTAGAATTCATATAGATACAAGGTATTTTAATTTCATATATACTGAAACAACTTAAACAAAACTGTTCTCTGTAGATTAAGGTAAGGAACTGGTATCTCAGATGAAGTTGAAGGTTGTCCATGTTTTGCCTCTAAGGAATGCTGACTGGCTGTTTGAGACCTATGGTTAGAGAAGAACTTTTAAATCTTATTTGCAGTCATGTTCAGTCATCCAGTGGTGTATTGGATATCTCGCATCCTCTGTACTATTTTCTTCAGTCTTTTACACTTGCTTGAGGTCAGGCTGATGAACAAGAGGAAGAGGACTGTAAGTAATTTTCTGTTTATGGCATTTTCTTAGTCATGTGGGAATGGTTGTTTCTGCCGAAGGAAATACTGATGGTATTTGCATATGAATTTAGGCTTCAATGTCCAAACCTGTCAACATTTCATTAAAAAAAAAGAGCATTTCAGTGGTTATTTACTGTTTTAACTTCCTTCTGCTGAGTCCCAGGAAGGAACTGCACTTACCGAACTCATCTGCTTTTTACTGCTAATCCTGAGGGCCACGGGTGAGACACAGCCTTTCTACTAGCAAGGTGAGACAGCAGTGGTGGGCTTCAGACATAGGGCATTTCTCAGCTAAAACACCCCACAGAAAATCATTCCTAATGAGGGTATTTAGTCAGAAGAAGTGCAGGATACAGGAAATACAATTTCTATACATCTCACGCAGAGTAGGTTGTAGTATGGCACAGCTGGTCTTCGTGCCTGAGATTGCCTCTTGAATATTAAGTGTCAGGTTCATGAAGAAAAGGCAAACTCAAAATTAGTTTTAAAAAAAATCAAGGAAATAACACTTGTATACTTGAGTTGAAGGAGCGCAGGAGTTTTCCTACCAAAAGAAAAAGAACAGGAAAAAAATCCAGGTCAAATTGGTTGGGACAGAGCACAGCAGATAGCACTATACCTGCCTGAGTGCTTGTTCAGAGGCTGCCTTTGGGCAGGTGAGAGCACAGCTGTACAAAGGACCAGAGGTGAGGAACTTCCACCACTGTAGCCTGGGTGATACACCTCCTTTCTCTGCAGCCTCCTCCGAGACTGGGGAAGCCCTCCTGTCTCTAGGCTCGCGCTAGGTGAAATTATCCTTTATCCACCATTCACACAAACAGCTTCATTTTTTGGCCTTTGTCATCAGAGCATTTGATACATTTGTAGTTGTGGCTGGATCACATAGGTATAAGGTAAGAAAGACTTATCCTTATTTTTACAGTAAATGCTCTCGCCTGTGACTGCTCTTGCAGTGCCCTCTTCATTCATGGTTTGAGGTTAGGGGGGCAGTGCCTGTTTCCACATTCTTCTCCACCACGCCTTGCTGTAGATTTGAAACCATCTACAACACCTTGTCTACCATTTTATCACCTGTGAGCAATATACCAGTGTTGCTCTTTTAAGGGAAATACCTTAGTTGATTCCTACTGACTTTTAATAGGAAGAATACGTGGGAGAAATTAGAGGAAAAAACTATGCAAGACTGTAAACACAGAATGTAAGTGTTCTGGAAATATTCTCCCATTTTCAGGTATTATCATCAAGTTTGATGTGTCAGTTGGGGAAGCAGCAGTAGCTCCTCTCTTGAAATTTCTCCTGAATCGCCTTCATGTGTATGTGTTTTTCTTATTATAACTAAAAAGCCTGTATGTTGAATGTAGAGATTTTGGTTGCTCTCTAGGAAAGTCTTTGTACACGATATACCTACTGATCATGTGTTTTCCTAAGTGCTCATGCAGATGGGTGATAAAAAATTCCTGAAGCAAGCCAATATAAATTAAAATCCATCTGTATACCAGGTAATAAAAAAGCAGCAGAACTATCCTGCATCACTCTACTGTTTAGTGATGTGATGATCTCACTGCAGTGTCTTTAGCTGAAAAGAAGTAAAAATCCTTTAAATAAATTGTTGCCCTGTGTTTGAAAGGTATGGATTTTGTAAATTAAACCTTGTATAGTTATTAGCTTGGATAACACAAGGAGATTGTTACATAAATATGTATAATTCACAATGCTAAGAGACAGATTTTTTTAAGTGTTAGTAAGTCAAAAGAAAGGCTAAACATTTAAATGCATAGAAATTAAAATGTCAAAAAACAGATTCCAAAGGAAAGGGAAACAAAGATGTATTAGTTTTCTGTGGTATTTCTTAGACAATGAAATAACTGAGGCCAGCAAAATATGTTGGCAACCAATGTGAAAAGGGTAAGAAAAGAGTTGAAAAATGGAAGTTTATCCTTGGAAACAGTTTGCTACCAAATAGTTGTTCTTTGTTTTGAAAATAATAAAAATTACTTAGATTATGTGATGTTGTTTGTCACTGAGGTTCTGAAAAGCTGATTTAAAAGAAACCATTACAGGCTTGCCTAGTTCTTTCTTTGCATAGTGTTCTTTTAATCTGATGAGTAGCTTTCTCAGATGAATGTATCAGTGATGAAAGGCTGGATTTTTATAGGGGTCATGGCTAGTTAAGAAAGGGAATGCATTTTTACAGTTTTCTATCATTGTAGTATGTCTGATGCAAGGTCTTTAAGCTGAAAACTTTAGGGGTAGTTTTAAGAAATCCTTAAAACTGATGGTTTTGGTTTTATTTAGTATATTCTGGTCTGGCCTTCCATGATACTGTAATTTTAAAAATACTTCTCTGATCTTATGGTAAAACGCCTTGGCTGAATGATTTTAAGACCAATATGGGCTTGATTGTTGTAGCAGTTCAGTATTCTCAGCTGGGTTTGTCTGAAGTTCTTGATGCTCACCAACTCTGAAAGTCTCAAACCCTATTTTTTTTTTTTTTTTGTACTGAGTGTAGCTGCTGAATTAGATATTAACATAAAAGTAGACTTGAAAAAACTGTCCATTGTTGACTGGCAGTCCATAAACATACTTGAAATTGCCCAGCTTTTGACTGGAGTTGTTGGTAATAGTGATGTTTTCAAAGTTGCAACCTGCTGAATTTATCAATTTATTTCCCCATCCAAGGTTTGGTATCCAAAATTCATTGCTATTTAAAAATGAAAGTTTGACTTATTGGAGAATTAGAGCTCAAGCTCTAAATTGGAACAGGCAGTGGTCTTTTGCTAGGTGAATCAAACAGGAGTATTGATGAGACATTTTATGAGGTGCTCTTTTTGGCTCTACTGCTATTAAAAAAAGCATTATTTTCTGTACCTACCTTTTATTTTCTTTGGCTAATGAAACACCTATAAAAAGTTTATGGAGCCCTGTCACATAATTAATATGAAATTATTGAGTTATTTTCAGAAGGAATTTTACCAGATTGTCACCTACCAAGAGTTCTGAGACACCTTTACATTTTACTGCAAAGCCATATACAAAAAACCTGATGACCAGCTTAGGTCATTCCTAAACATGTGCAGCATTTCCTCTGGTCATCTCACATCCAAAAGAGTAGTGCAAGTTGGAGAAGGGTAGTGATCGGCCATAAGAGGGAGTACAGAACATGGGAATAAATGTATTGGTAAAGAATTTGTAGATATTTTGGTCACAAAGAAGTCCCTAACATCAGATTTCTCTCCTGCATAATATGGACCATAAGATTTCACTTTATTAGTGACTGATAGAAGTGTGGCAGCTCTGGATAAAGAACAACCTTTAAAACACTATGCAATCCTAATTAATTTTTTTCAGGGGCTGGCCAGTTCAACACAAGTGTTGATGAAGGGCGTTACTATCATGTTTGGAAATCTATATACTTCCGAAACCGGATTTGTCCCACTGTGTTTTCTGACCGTCCTATCTACTGGACTGAAGAGCTCTGAAATCTCTTTTCCATGCACGGCTACTCGTACACTGTGATCAAGTCATGCCTTTCGCTTGGAGTTCTCAGATGGTTCAATCAAAGGCATATTTTCCACATCTTTCATCATTCTTGTGAGTCCTCTTTGAAGTCTTTCCAGTCTGACGTCCCTCTGGAGCTGCAGCCTCCAGAGCTGGTCTGGTATTCCTGGTTCATCAGGAATGGGCATCAGTGTCAGGTGTAATAAAATCTTTTGTTGATGTGCTGGTCTCCCAGTATGTAAGGATTGAATTAAGGCGACTTCTGTAGGAGTTCCCATTAATCAGATCATTCACCTCTGCTCCTAAGCTTTTTTTTTTTTTTTTTTGAGTAAGTTTACTCTGCAGACTGGTATAATTGGGAGAAGCTACAAAGTTTCTCCTCCTTGTGGAAGCTGCAGTCTGCGCAGTAGACATCATCAGTCTTCATCATTGCTCCCCTCCGCAGACACTCTTATCCTGTGAAACTGGCCTATAGTCTTTATTCCTAGATGTGTGATCTGATACTTGACAGCATCTGCCTGCCTGCTTCATCGTTCATTGCTTTCCCAGTCGTCGTCTGAGAACTTTTATCAGAGATAGTTTTGACTTCCTCCAGGTTACTGATAAAAATGTTGAGTGCAAGGCTGCGAATCAGTCCCCATGGGAGTCTATTAGAAGCATTGCTGCTCAGTTTAATCATTTAAAATCTATTGCATATGCACCATATTAATTTTATATTTTATTAATCAAAATGTGAGATATAAAGTCAAGTGCCTTATTGAAATCTAAGAGTATTAGATCAAATTTGTAGTCTGATAGAAATATAAAATTAAAGTGATTCATTGTCCGTAAAAATTCATTCCTGGGCATTAATTATTCCATCCTCTTTTTTCCGTCATTAATCAAATCCTTTCTCTGCTAATCCAGTCCAGCAGCAGCAGCAATATCAAAATCTCTATTTGACAGTTTCCATTTACCCTGTTTAAATGTTACAATATTATAGAACAAAGATAAATACTGTTCTTTGTTTGCTTTGTCTCCTAGCACTAGGAATAAGGGGACAATCAGCAATTGAGAAACAAAAAGGTCTAATTCAAAACCAGTCAATGCTGCTTCACACTTCCTCTAACTGTAGGACTCACTGTTACAAAAATGGGTACTTTTAGAACCTCCAAAGTGTAGATCTGGCCCACTCTTTGGTAGCACCTGGCTGCATTGACTGACAGAGACTGGACGGATCCTGGTTGGTTCAGGATGGTATTTCCTATGTTCCTGTATGGACAAACAGAATATCCATAATTTGAATAGGTAGCACAAAAAGAATATAAGCTGGAAAAGGAAAAATGCATGGAAAATAAACTCCTGGAAAAGCAAACTCTACTTGGGCATAGGGGACACTTCTCTGGAGAGCTCCATGCCGCCTCTGTTTCGTGAACCACCACGGAGGCACCTGGAAGTCAACGTGTGTCTGTGTGTCCCTGGTATCTGTACACAACTGGCGCTTGGGGCTGCGCTGCCTTCCCAGTGTGGCCGAAACTTGAGAGCAATTTAGTGCTGAGAGCTGTGCATAGGAATGAGTTTAAGAGAGGTGCGGATTAGGGCATAGGTAAAGAGAAGAGGAGAAGCATCCCAAGTTGAAAAGGCTTTCCAGTTGCAAACTGACTGATATTCTTTTCTTTGTAGGTATTTCAGGCAGAGGTAAAGGGATGCTAGGTGAACACTGTTAAGACTTTATTCCTTGAATCCATCTAAAGAGTTGGGGTATTAGGTCTGTATTAGATAGAGCTCGACCTCTTGTGCTTCTTGCAATAATTTATTTGGGAGTTGGAACTGCACTTGTGAAAATCCTGGCCAGGGTGGAGCCCCCAGAAACCCAACCACTGGTTTTCATGTGCGCAGGATTTTGGTTGGTTTGTTTTCCTTTCATGGTGACTTTGGCTTCCTTCTTTTTGCAGTGTGGGTCTCGGTGTCCTATGCAGGAGACTGGAATGGCACTTTAATATTAATCTCCTTTTCGTCCTCTAAACGGCCCCAAGCCAGCCACTGCAATTAATGAAACTCTTGGAATGCTCATAGGGAAGCACATATAATGCTTATCTGAAACTAGACTGCAGTCCTCCACCACGCTGCAGAATGCTGATCCCTGTTAGATGAAATGGCTGGGCAGTGTGTATTTTGTTGGAAAGCCAACAACTCATTTGAAAAATCAGTGGTGAATTAGAAGTAATAGATAATGAGAACAGGATTGAGAATTAAGTAAGGAATATTCAAAGTTTATCAGATATTGTAATATATCCAATAGTTTCAGTGTAATGCAGATAATTAAAATCAGGCCAAAAAGATAATCTTACAGGAACATATTCTGGGAATGCGATTTGTTTTCAATAATATTAACTGTAGGCTACAATAACGTAGCATATTATGCAGAGTGTATGTAGGATAGACTTCTGTAGCTATTATTACAACTGTCCAATCAAAGAAATCTCTCTGTATAATTTCTCCAATTATTTAACTGCTAATTTGATTCTAAAATTGTCTTTCTAGGCCATTATTGCTGAAATCAATGCTATCTACTTGTGCACACAGAAAATTTCTTAACATTGTTGCAGCCAGCCTAAATTCACTGTATTGATGTTGAATTCTTTAAACTATTCGGGCATTTCCATAACTAATTAGGCCTAGCCATGGGTATTTTAGCTTTCAGATCTGGACTGGTCCTGCTTACACGGGAAGCTAAAGGAGGAATCAATGGGACCTCAGTGGGTGTGGACTGAGTCTCTGCTCTGCGAGTTGGGTCTGCCGTATTGGCTGTTTCTCTTGTGAAATACCACTCAGTTCATAGAGCCTGGGACAAGTGTTTTCAGAAGAGGGAATTTTACCTGTTTGTACAGTAATTAGCAAGGAAATAAGTGAAACTTATGAAGGGCATTAAATATATAGGATAACACTGATGCTCTCCTAAAGTGCATGCTTAAACAACTTGAAGTTGCCATTTTAATGTGCCCAACAAGTTGTACTGCTAGTCCCTTGAGCCTTTCAGTGACTAGGAAAATGTAAATAAAACACAGTGAACAATAATCTGGAAGCTAAATATGTGTAGTGTGATATTTGAGTTATCTATGCCTTCTTAAAATCAGTTTTCCCCCTTAAATAAATGGTGACTTTTTTCAGTAGGTATGATCATTAGCTGGAGAGCAGAATACAAAAAATATCTATATTAGTTAAACTGATGAAGTACTGAGATATCGGTGCCTCTGCTCCATGTGGATATGACATTTTCAGGAATAACATGAACTTTATTTCAGTTCGGAGTGGCACGTAATTGTTGTTTTGATATTGTTGACCTCTTTCTAGAAGAAGGAGGGAAAATGCAGTGATGTGGGTATTTTAAATCTTCTCACGCATGCTTTTTTTTTGGTTTTTAAATCCAAATATGCTTTTGTTGAGAGTGAAGACAATGAAGTACATTGATTCACACTGCTCTCTTTATAAAAAGTTTGGTGTATGTTCTCTCTTGGTTCCTTTGCTTTCGTAGAAAAATAGGTTGGGAGCAATTAACTTCAAAAATGCATACTTCCTAGCTCACATCATCCACTAGTAAATTACCAGGTTCTTAAAATGGTAAGTCACTTTGTGTGTGTAAAAGCTGCTGCGAGCAGCAAATTCCACCTTTTCAGTATCTGTGCATATATCTGGGTGTTCCAACGCTTCTTAGTGGAAAGATGGATTTGCCTTTTGAGCACTGAGTATGTACTTCTGCAAAGATTTATTAATTACAGAGCACCTTCCTCTTTTACAGTCTTTTTAATGTCGAAGAATGTCATTCTTTTTCTTCATTACTATTTAAACATATGAAAAGTTGAAAAAAACACCATGATAGCAATTATATAATGAAAATTAATGCTCTTTTATTACTCTGTTCCTCTATGAATTAAGACTTATTCCCATCAGAGTAGCACTTATAACCCTTATGTTATAACAGTACTTCTCAATTATAATATTGGCATTTATTCTTGTAAACAATTGAAGGATTGCCATTTTAGCTGATGCCAGTCTCCTTAGGGAAACTATATTTTACAAATATTACCACTGGCCCTTGATAATTTCCATGTGTAAAAGGGAAACATAATCTCACTTTGGAGCAAAGAATGCAATTTATTTGCTTTCTATTTAATACAAGTGGAGTCTTATAAGTGAAGTGGCAATCGGATTTGGAAAACTTAGATTAAATGAAGTTTTATGCACAAGTTTTTTTGTTTTTGTTTTTTTTTCTCCTTGAAATATATACTAACAGGGATGGTAGACTGGCATTTAAATGAGGTTTCTGGTGCATATTTTTGTCAATGGACTATAATAGGGATCATTTTTAAGTACTTGCCAAGATGTACAAATCCCATTGTGTAGTAAGAATTATTCTTTGGAGTATTTTTAGGCTCACTGGTTAAGCTATCCTTGCTAGAGTAAACGTAGTAATATTCAAAAAGGAGACAGCAAAGTCGCTTAAATGTTCTGGTTTGGCTTTACAAGCATCTCCCTTGGCTCCCCTGGCACTTGGATGGGGCTTTGTATTCCCTCAGCTGGGAAACCAGGAGGGTTCTTCACCTTCTTGAAGAAATAGTAAATAGAAATTCTATCAATATTTTGCAAGAAAACAGATTA
Source organism: Numenius arquata (assembly GCF_964106895.1). Classification (NCBI taxonomy): domain Eukaryota; kingdom Metazoa; phylum Chordata; class Aves; order Charadriiformes; family Scolopacidae; genus Numenius; species Numenius arquata. The sequence continues at coordinate 24,834,980 of NC_133581.1, read as the reverse complement.
ACATAAGCAGAATTTGCAGGACAGCACGTCCTTTTTATACTGAGCCTTATGTTTAATCCTGCAGGTCTCGCTTCCCTTCTCTAATTGTCTTTGTGTGGTACTAACACGTAGCGTAATTCCTGCTGCCAGAGCAAACCCCTGAGGAGAGAGCTGGGGCGAAGGAGCGAGTCCCCGCTAAAGCACCAGCAAGCCCTGAGTGAAGCCCCAGCAGGGGCAGACACTGTCCACGGGAAGGTTCACCTCCTCGGAGCTGGGCTGAGCATGTCCCCTGCCCGCTGAGCTCAAAGCCAACGTGCCAGGGAAGGAACAGGCAGCGGGCAGAGCGGGTCTGCAGCCCGGAAATAGGCACTGTCTGCGGCACAGTGATTTGTTTATTCGTCTGGAGCGTGTCAACTCTTCTTCAGCGTTTCTGTGTTGGAAATTGTGCTGCGTGTGCTATGCATCTAGTTTTTCGGTGCTTCTGCAGAGTAAGTACTTTCTGCATTGAGGGCCTGCTCACTGTCCCCCAGGTGCTGTATCGGCACGTGTCAAATACTTTATGGTCCTTATTGGAGTGTGCAAGTGTCTGAAAGGTATTAGTTACACTGCTTCTGGTGTCTGCTCGGGCTTTGATGCACAGCGCCTGATTAGAGGCTCTAAAAGACAAAATTACATACACTTATTCATATCAGCAGTTTTAAAGAATTAATTTACTTTAACTTGCATTTGTATTTGCTGTGTTGACAGCAGTATTTATACTCAATGAACTCTTGCTTTTAAAATCTACGTTATTGCACATGTTGCTTCCAAAATTTCATGAAGTGTAGGAGCACCACCAATGCTGAGTTAGTAATACATTCACAGATCTTGCTGTATTGAAAACCGTTTCTTTTCTTTGTGTATTTATAGTGAAACAGTTATCCTGGGATAGTTCTCTCACTGTAAATCCAGAGGAGAGAGAAGGAACCTATCCTTTTTACTGTGAGTTATTTCTCTACCCATGGTTGCTTTTGCTGAGTTAATCTCAGTGTAAAACATCAATTTTTCATCTCCACTTTATATTAACTTTGGTTGACTCAGTTTAGACAATCTGTGTAGTCCCAGTGCTATATTCCTGCTGCAAGTTTACATTGTTAGTCATCTCAGGGTAACAGCACTTTTGGGGAGTTTTTGCAGAAAAGAGGGAATATGGATCTGAATGTATTTCTCCCCAGCTCCACCTGCAAGCAGCGATGCTCTGTGAAGGCAGTGGGCCACAAAGACTTGGCCATCAGCACGGTAATATCAAACACCTCTGTAAGACCCAGAGAGGCTGCTCCTTTCTTGGGATCATGAGTCTCCATTTCGGCTTTGTGTTTGTACATTCACTCGGGCAGAAACACGTTATGCATTTCTAAATTGACATATTTACCTAATTAAGAGCTGGGTTTTTTTCCCAGGCTAGCTGATTCGTACATTTTCCTGAGCATTTAATGTGATTCCTACATTAATTCCATATCAGGGAGTAATTAGAATAGGCAAAGAAAGAATAAGTAGGACTTAAGTTATGAAACAAAACTGCCACGTGAATTTATTGCCTGTGGTTCTTCGGGACCCAGTCATCTGCTACATCTTCTTATAATAGCTCCTTCTGACTTTAATATGATCCAAACAAATGTAAGCGTTTTGTTTTTGAGTTACATTTGGATTCTGCTGCTTGGTTGTTGGCACAAAACCCACTGAAAAGGGGTGGGAGCACTGACCCTGAAGTTTGGTATATCCAAACCACTGAGGATGTATCGCAGAGCCTGCCTAAAGCCCTCTGATGCATGGTTATCTTCCTTTGGTCCGTTCACTAAGTCATGGTGCTGGCAGAAATCTTTAACAAAAATAGTATTGAATTATATGGGATTGTGTAAATGCATCAATTTTCAGTACAATTTGAAAAGTAACATGCAAGAAGAACACTAGCTAACATTTTGTAATGTTTTGCTTCCTTTCCTGGGGAAACAAAATGAAAGCAATGGCTTTTACCTTCCTTTGTTTTTCCAGTCCATTTGAGAGACTGACAAACGTACAACCCTTCTCAGTAACTTCTTTATCCTCTGGCCAGTTTCCATCAGGTTTGTCAGAGATAGAGGTGTCTGCTGTCTCAGGTTCTTCCTGCTTTCACAGAAATCTGTGCCTGCAAAGATGGAAGGGAGCCGATAGCAAACACTCTGCCATTATCGGCTGCTTCCCAATGCTCCCAACCAGCAGAAGTGTGTGATGGAACCAGCTGTCTCAGGGGCAGGCAGGGAGCCTCCATCCGAACACGGGGGAAGGGCTGGGGTGTCTGGAGTACACTGTGGGGCTGTGGGGTTCGGAGGCGTGGGTGGTGGGAGCTGGCAGGACGGGAGAGCCAGGTGAGAAGAGGGGATGAGGCTTCTGAGGGTGTGGGGGGAGCTGGGATGACTGTGCTAGGAGGACACCTTTCCCAGCAATTCCTGTTTTACTGCGGCAGGAGGGGCACGGCCCTGACCCTGGCAAGGAAACCTGAATTTTGCCGTGATGTTGGATAGGGAGCCATGGGCTTAGGGACAGTAAGCAATGACAAGCATCTGTCATTCCTTCCATGGAACCAACCGCTATAAGTGCAACTGGAAAGACATTGTAAACAAAGTTGTTGATTCATTCAACCAACAGAAGGTACCAAGAAATACAAATTAGCTCTTAAAAGGTCTGACCTATTTCTCCAGGCTTTTCTTATTTGAAACAAAAATCCTGTCATCCCACAGTCTTGTTTACAGAAACACATATACACATGCAATAGTCCTCTTTTATTCCATGTGCATTATCATGCTGAGTACCCACTTGCAGCGCTAGGTCCTGTATGGACTGCTGTGGCAGTAACTGAAACTTTTCAGCGGTTTTTCACAATGCTATTGACCAAAAAAATCCACAAGAAAACCTCAGCACACATTTTTAGAGAAGACACAAAATTATATTCTGTCTTCTAAGATATCTTGCAGTGTAAATATCAAGTGTCAAACACTCAACAAGGTTTGTTCTTTTTCTTCCAGGGATGCCCCATTCCTGGAGGTGTCCAAGGCCAGGCTGGATGGGGCTTTGAGAAACCTGGTCTAGTGGGAGGTGTCCCTGCCCATGGCAGGGGGGTTGGAACTATATGATCTTTAAGGTTCCTTCCAACTCAAACCATTCTATGATTCTATGATTTTTTTTTTCTCTGAGGGATTGTTCAGAAATTGCTAACTAGTGTCAAGTTTATGGGTTAATCCCATAACGAGGTGATGCAGATCACTGGTGCTCAGCCTTTTCTTTGGAAAGAGAAAAAAAAGAGGACACATTCCAGGGTGTAGTTTTCAGATCAGTGATTTACACTATAAAAAAGTGTGATTTAAGATTTTATGGTAAAACAAGATGAAATTTACGTAAACTTTGGTGCAAAACTAGTACTATGTTGCACTTGGATCTTGCAGAAAATGCTTAAAGGTAAATAGCAAGTCAGGCTCTTGGAAGCTTCTCTCTCTCGGTCATCCCAGGTGCTGCCTCCTGGAATGACACTAAGACGTGCTCATCACTTTCTGGTCAGGGCTTCTGAAGATGCTCCCATGGCTACAAGAGAGAAAAGGGAGGATGCTGTCCTGGATTGGGGTGGAGCAGAGCCAACTTTCTGCTCAGGGGAGAGGCTCTTGCTCTTACTTGTTGCTGTGGCAATCAGGGTCAGCTGACTTGGTTGTCTACCCTGTGGAGGGGTCAGGCCTGTGGGGAGGTGTGGACAGGTCAGGTGACCCAAACTGACCACTAGGGTATTCCATCCCATCTGCCATGCTCAGTATAAAAGCTGAGGGGTTGAAGGGGTTAAGTGGGTACTTCTTGGATGGTTGTGTCTTTGGTGGTTTGTTTTCTTTGATGGCTGATGCTTGAGGAAGACCCTGTGAGTTTGCCTACCTTTGATCCCCATCAGAGTGTTCTGGAATTCAGTTCCCATTTGTCACTGACTCCAGTCTGAAACTTTCCTAGTGCCGACCAGTAACATCTCCCTGGGAGATTGATATGGTTTTATATATCTTTATATATATTGTATTTATTTCAGTATTTGCTTTTCATTTTATTATTAATATTTCATTAAAGTAGTTTAGTTTTTCCTAAACTCATAAATCTCTTTATCTTTCTTCTTTCTCTCCTGGGAGTGAGAGGTGGGGGGGAGCATCTGTCATCAGCTAACTTGGCCCAAACCATGATAGATGCCACTAAGAAATCACTCATTTTTTGAATTTGCTGAAATGTCCCTGTCCTCTTGATGTGACAAACCGATGTGGCAACCCATGGTGTTACTCTCTGTGTCCTGATATTAGATGTTTTAGATATCGGAGTAATACTGCTCATTAGTGGTTGTAATATTGCAACTAAGATTTACATCAAAGCTTTCATGGGCCATAAGCTGAGGTTTTACAATATCTTATTTCTTCTCACATTTGTCCTTTTTGGCCTTCTGCCAAAGAAAAAATACTCAAAAGTTCCTGAGGGTCTCTAAGGCTCAGTTTTAAAAGCACCATAGGCACTTCAGACAGCAGTGCTCGCTAATTTCCAGTGAGACAGCAGGTACCAGAGCCCTGACTGGTGAGAGTTTCAAAGGCGTTTAGGTCCCTACGCTTGCAGATGGGAGCCTGCAATATCACTGGAGTAACTTAGGCACAGGAATTGCATTGCCTTTTCAAGGGGCTGGTGGCTTCTCAAGTGAGTAGGTGTTCGGCAGCTCTCGTAGCTGGCAGCTCCTGCAAGTCTTACGAGGCACTTACATGCATCATTTGTAAATCTGCCCCTGAGGCACTCATGATGAATTGTTCCAAGTGCTGTATTAGTTTCGTGTTTGTTTTGTCATCCGTGCAGACACTGGCTTCTCTGATCTTGTTTGCAAGGTTACGTATTGCATTATTCTTTTAGTAGCTTTTGTTCAGCTCGGAGTACCTATATCTGCCTTTAGTGTAAAATACCAAAAGCATCAGCCCTTCATGTTGCTGCTACTAAAGAATTAAAAATAGTTGGCACAAAACAGCATTCATTTTGCAGTAGTTAAGCAGAGCTAATACAATATGCTTGGGTTGTTCAGTATTGCCAGTGAGCAAAGACTGCTGCTTACTTCTCTGTCTCTGACCTATGGCTCTTGAGATGGTGCACAAGTACCTTTTTATAGGTGAGAAGAATCTTTGCCTTGTGCATGTGTATTTCTTGCTCTTTCATATGGCAAGGAATGTTTTGGTGGCTAAAATAGATTGGCATATTAAGTAGATAGATGTATTTCTATGTAAGTGTACTGCTTGTATGCAAATGTATGCATTTCTTGATGTCCCTCCTTTTTTTTCCCTGTGTTTCTGTAAGGCCAGCACCTGTTTATCTGAAGGTGAATAGCTTTACAGTTGTTGGTTTTGTGAATATTTGATCTGATATAGGGTGCCCAGTTCCGTGATTTATACGTTAATGGATTAACAATCACTGCAATTTCAGAATACATGAAAGAAATGGAAACTAACTGTTTTTCATCTTTATTTCCTCAAATTTTTATTCACTCGTGATTTACATTTGACTTCAGAGTCCCCCACAGTGCTTCACACAGGTTGGTCATACCGAGATTGCCGCTGGAGCTGCGGGTGACTGTGCAGCAACTGTCCATAGAGCAGGGTTTCCTCCTTGTGCTCTGTGCATGGACGTGTGTTTGCCTTTCACCCTGCGATGAGAAGCAGGGCTGTTCTTCCAGGTTGGCCACTGAATGCCAAAAGAGTTATACCTCTGCAAAACACTGACTCGGGATGTTAAATTGAACTGTCTGTAGGATTTCTTCATGCTATCAAGATATTTAACCTCATATTGCTCCTTTTGTTTTCCAGACATTGTCTTCCTTCCACACTACCCTTTATTTTCTCCATGCACAACTGCATTGGGCATTGCCATAGAAGGGATGTGTACATCTACCCGGTAGTTCCCTGTGCCTCCTAATACCCCTTTCCTTGGTGCTCAGTAATGGAATTAATATGACAGGAACATGGGAACAGTGACATGTTTGTTAGAGGAGATATAGATAGATCAACACTTCTGTTTATCCTGTCTGCCCAACTCTCTGTATGTCTCCGTCACTGTCATCATCCTTGGGTAATGGCCTTTGCTTCATGAGGAAGAAATGTATTAAAATTCTTCAGCCTGAAAAAAGGTGAGCAAAGGGAGATTTTTGAAATCACTCATGGAAGCGATTGTGGCAGTGAATAGAGAATCATTACTAACTATAGTAATTTATTTGTATTTATTATATATCTCTGTAAGCCTGAGCTTCTTACCACTAATAGCTGTACAAATACCAGACTAAAAGGCGGTCCTTCCCCAACAGCTCATGATGCCTCTGTGTCCTGCTCAGTCTGCTGCTGATGGTGCAAAGCCTTCCTCACTGCTTTGAGTTTGGTCTGGAGTAGTTTTCTCTTCTGCTCAAATTTCAAAATAACTCTATGGGTATTTTGTGCCATCCAGCTAACGTATTTCCTAAATCAGGTGTTCAGGAATAAAATGGGAATATCTTACTTCTAGCACCACAGAACTGATTTTTGCTCCCTTGCCCCAGTGATGTGTTCTTTGCTGACGTCTGCATTTGCAAGTGAGAAAATGTCTTCCACTTTTCCTGGCTGCAAGTACAGCCAATTTATTTTGGGGAACTGCACGGGACATTTCTTAATTAATCTTTTTCATAAATGTTGAAATTGCATTACATGATTGAGATCATGGGAACTAAACTCAGTGGCTTTGTTTTTGTTTTTTTTTTTTTGCAATTATCACTGTGCAAACACAAAGGAGAGATAGTACAGGAAAGTTCTCTAAAAATGCCTTTTGTTCTGCCAAGCTAATATTTTATAAATCAAACCTCTTTGAATATATTCTGTAAAATCTATTTTTCCAGCATTCTTAATTCATGGGAGACTCCTGAATTCTGAATAGATATTATAAAACATGACATAAAGATAGGCTACTACTTACCCTCAGGAAACGTATTCGATTCTGCTGGATTAGGGTTTTCAGAGCTTTTAAACTGTATAAGCATAGTTTAAATCTTGATACTGAACAAGGTACATTGAGCGGTGTCTGTCAGCCAGCAGCGAAATGGAGTCAGCATTTTATTACTTACAGAACTGAAAGTAATTTAATGAAATTAACAGAAAAAACCAATTATATCAAGTTGCTATGGCAGATATTTGGACTATAAGTGCAGTATAATAAATTCATATTCATATCAAAATGGAAAGTCATATGTAGTGAAGCACTAATCATTAACATTTTTGCATCTTTAATGAGTTCATTTCTAAATACAGCTATGAAGTCTCTTACTAACTTTGTTGCGGTGTTGATTTTTCTCACCTTCAGTGCACTCACTGGGCTATTAGTGTCATTTACGATATGAGTAGTTTACAGTAATACCTCGAGACATTACAACTGTATGTCATTGATAGTGATTTTTAATGATTTATTTTATTTTATTTTAATGATTTATTACATTAGGAAATCTGAACTTAGTACACACCTGGTAATTTTTTGTCTTGACATCTGAAACCTGTTTTGGCACTGGCTTCTTTGAACCTCTCAGGCAGCTCATCTCGTGGCAGCATCTGGACAGGCTCAGAGGGTGGCATGTGTAGGTGGGGTGAGGCACATGCAGCACTTTCCATGGGGTTCTCACCAGCTGAAGTGTGCCCAGCCTGGAGAGTTTCTGCACCGCAAGCAGAATTCATTTGCTATTAATTTACCAAAAACTGCTAAATGTTGCTGACCAAGATAGGAGAAGCCCCAATGTTTTTACTGAATTGCTGTTGACAGCTCTCCAGTTTGGTCCTAGCACTACAATGATATATCGTGATTTACTAACTATTGTCTTCTTTACATATTTAGCAGAATTTCCTATTAGAGAAATGAACTAGGTGAGCTATTATTAAACTCTGTTTGTTGATAATTAACTGGTGAGGTGACTGGATTTTAAGTTGCAAATGTAAACAGTACAATTTACAGCTCACACTAAACTGCATTAATTATAGACAAGGTAAGGAGTTTTTAGTAGTTGCTTGGGTAACTAATCTTTTTTTCTTGCTTGGATAGTATTATCAGACAGCATTTCAACTTGTGGAGTAATATCATTTAACTAGATCTGTCTTAAAGCTTTTAATTTCTTGTCTCCTAGAAATTACTATTTTATTTAATGTGAAATTAGTGTTTTATTTGATGTGTTATGTGTGTAAGTAAATAAGGATTGTTCTATAGTTAGTACTTTAAAATAGGTTTATTTGTTTAGTAGATTGCTTATTCTGTGTATTTCCTATGAAATTTATAGTGGTCTGACCAGTAGTGTTGTAAAATGTAAAGTGATGTATTAATGCTTTACAACTCTACTAATAATTTTTACCCTTGTATAATTCACCTGCCCCTTTATGGTCATATATTTGGAAAGAACAAATGCCATTACCTTAATGTACACTATTGAGACTTGAGAACCATTTGGCGGCGGGGGGAAGCTGCTGTTGCTGTTGTTTTATTTGTGTATAACCAGAGTAATGGCACTGACATAGCAACGACTATAGAAGTCTGGAACTGATAAGCTAACGTTGCCGTTTGAATGCTTACAGTATTTGTAGTCTCTTTTCTTATTTATTTTTTAAGCCCTTGAAAGCTTTTATCTATTTCAGTAAAGAATGGATCAAGGAATGAACCAGGGTTGTGAAATGAGGGTTGTTATCTGAGAGACCACTGCCTCAGTTGTGGGATTTGGAAGATGTTTTCTGCTGCGGACAATGAACTGCAGGAAGGGAAAGGTCTCTCGGGACAAGGCAGCTGAGATAGGCTTTGTGCTTTTGAATGTAAAGAGTGAACACAAGAGAGTTCATTCGTGATGCTAATGCAAATAATTTAAGTTGAATTTGAAGGTTCTCTTTTTCTAAGTGCCTAGCTTGAGAAATCTAAGGCCCAACTTTGAATACATGTTGAGAAGAGGGAGTTTTGACAATGCTGCCAAATTCTAACCGGTCTTTAGATGAGTGAACTGTCATTTTTCAGAGGCTTGTAAAGAGTAGATTTGGCTGGATAGTCACAGGGACAGTAAAAGACACATTTCTTACAGTAAGATAGTTCCATTTCTGTATTTCACACCCCTACTTAAAAGCATCTGTATGCTTATATTTGTCAAAGAAAGAGCTCCAGTAATTTTTGAGAGGACAAAATAACAATTTTGTTTTCTAAAAAGAACACATTCTGTTTTATTGAAAACCCACATCCTTATATGTCCAAGTTTGGTTTAAGAATCATCTGGGTATAAAACCTCATCTTGAATATTCCAGTTTAGCAAAAATACAAGGAAGTGAAAATCGGGCATTATGGAAAGAACTCGGCAATCTCAGCTACAGGCGTCCCCACCAGTGATGCCTCTGATAGGGCACCGTCTCCCCCATTGACTGAGTCAGGATCAAAGCTGCAGATGAGATCTGGGAGTTGAACTTGCATGTCCCGAAGCCCAGTCCAGTACAGCAGTGGTAGGGTATTTCTTGCCTTTCCTTCATTTTAGGTCTTGAATTGGTTGTGATTCATGATGCTCTATAAAAAAGGCTTTACAGTGTTAGCTCTCCTTTTAGAGGGAAATTTTCATTCCCCTCTAAATGAGCTGCCGAGGTGGTTACCTGGCAGGATGCAGTGTGGCAGAAGTATTTCAATCTTGGAATGGTAATAAATATTTACAGCTATTTCTCTGGAGCTCTTTAGTATTGTTAAAATGAACAACTCTAATTACAGAATATTTGTTGATGCTGTGATGACTCAGCCAATGGTGCAATGAGCAGAGGAACAGAAACACTGTCCTCTGTTTGGAAAATGCTCCTCCTGTGGTTTTGTGGCATGAGTGACTAGTTAGCACCACAAATGCAGCTGTGATTTTGGCTGCCCCTGGCTGATCAAGCTTCCTGGTGCATCAAAAGCTTGCCTCAGCCATTTTTTAAAGTCTATTAATATGCAAGAAAAATTAAGTAGTATTTAGCTTTATGGAAATGTCTAGTTCATACTGAACAATTCTGCAGTAGTGGTTTGCTGTGCTCAGAGTAGATTGTTTTGGTTCATTTTTGAAACAAAAATCAGAGTATCACCTGCAGTGCTTGCAACGGTAGCAGTACTGCTGATCAGGGCATCTGTTTAACTGCAGAATATGCTGTGGAGAAAAGTTCAATTTGCAGACATTAAATAGTACCTATTCCAGTTAGTTTTGAGGTTTGGAGTGAGAGGTAGATGAACACTACTCTTGACCTGGATTTCTGGGATAATGAACCCCAGGAGAATAAGCCTGTAGAATTTTAGAAGGGTGGAATTGGTGGGTTTTACAGAAATTAAACTTCTTTTAAAAACCTCTACAGCTCAGCAGAGAGCACTCTGTGTTCCTATAGGGTCATTTAAGAGTTCTCTAGAAAACAGATCATTCTCTGTTGAGTTTCATAGTATCGTACCATAAAAGAATAATTTACAACCTCAGCTTATTCATTGTGCCAAAGTATCATTCTTTTTGAGAGAAAACCCTTTTTTACTGTAAAGGTGGTCAAATGCTCCAACTTTGCCCATGGAGGCAAAACACCTCCGTTCTTGGAGGTGTTTAAAATCAGATTGGACAAGGCCCTGAGCAATCTGCTCTGGTTGACCCTGATTTAATGGGTGGTGCTGGACTCGGTGACCTCCAGAGGTGCCCACCAGCCTCATCCATTCTGTATGACTTTCTCTAAGGCATTCCCCTTCCAGTTCCCCGACGTGTACACAACTGGAACCATAATAAGGGAGTAAAGTGCCAGGGTCTGTTCCATAGGATCTGCAGAGACCTGTGGTTATTCTCAGACCCAAATGCCTTCATAACAATTCTATGTCTATTAGGACAGATCTGGTCCACAACCTGATTCTCTTGAACAACAATCCCCTTTCTCAAAGGCTCCAAAGAATGAATATTAGTACTTAAATAGTGACTAAAGATAATCTATGGAGTCATTGCATTCCAGGTCTTGTCCATGCAGAACCAAGAATTACCTGTTCCTCTTACCAGTCTACTCCTGCAAGGGACTCCATCGTTCAGAGCAGAATCCAAGTGTACCATGCTCCAACGCAGAAGACCCATGCATGGGAGGTGATCCACTACTTGTAAGTCTTATAGACATGGTTATTGACAAACAAGTAGAGATGAGTGTCCTCTGCATTGTGATTCCTATATGTACAGTGGCACAGCTAATACCGTATCTGTTTGTGACTTCAGAGGAGCCCTTTGCCATGCTAAAAATGACCTTTTAACACTTCCTTTTTTGAAAGGCACTAAATCAAAAATGAGCTGTATTCTTTCCTATTTCATTCTCTTTGCCAAGGATAAAAAAACCTACATCATAGCTCTGTGCTGCAACATTGCACAGAGTCTGAGGCAATGATTCACAAAAACCCTTCCGGAAGGAGAAACTTTATCACACAATCAGCAATGGTCTCAGCCATGAACACCCTGTGGGGTACCAGGACCTGTTCTCAGCCGCAACAGCTGTGACTTCTGCTGCCTTGCTTGGAAAAAAGCAGTAGCAAAGAAACAGCTTCAAAAAGACTTAGGAAAACAGTATATGGCAGGAGACAGAGGTGGAAAAAATAATTAGCATGTTAATAACAGAAGCTTTTGTCCAAGATGGTGTCCTCTACAGAAGGTTGCATCTGCCAGAAAGAATCGAACTGAAGATTGTTCAGAAACATATGGACTACCTACTCACTTCTTCCCCTGCCGGCAGCTAGCTCCTGTGCTACACAAGTGAACATTACGCCTTCTCCAATCAATGCACCAGCCACCACAGGTGCTGCTCTGCAGCAAAACCAAGTCCGCCATTTTGTGAAGACCTGAGATTGCCAAATACGTTTGTTCCCCAAAATGTGAGAGAGAGACTGAAGAATTTCTGGAAAGATATCAGGAAAATGAAAAAGCAAGGTTTCCGCTAAATGAGTGCAACTGTGAGAAATAGGCTTTGTAGATGTGGCCAAATGGTGCAGAAGTTTTTTTAAACAGCATTATAAATTGCAATTTGAGTTTAGATGTCTCTGTTGTAGCTGTGAGAAATCAGAGTCCTTTTGCAGGAAAAAAATTGAAGCACTATATTGTTTCATTAAATTCGATAGACATCCTAATTAAGCAGGTCAGCTCATTTCAGACTTAAATTTATAGTAATACACCTAAAAGCCTTTGCAGAATTGGATGTCACTGGCAAAATAAAATGACACAGTATATGAAACTTAAAATCACAGTAATCTCTCCTTAGCAGTTTGTGAAATTATTAGCAAAATTATATTTAACATGTCTGTTTATGGTTTGCTTCATTCCCAGAAAGCAATATTCAAGTCCTACATCAGAGAAGTTAATTTAAGGTTTGCTTGCACTGTGCTTAATCTCAGTTTGGTGGGTTTGAAATCCCTAAACAAGGAGGCTGCAAACAAACCACTGCGATGAAGCTGGTTCCCCAGCTAACACGGCAGCCATCGCGTCACCCAAACCTGTCCTTCCTCCACTACCTGTTCCTGGGAACTACCTTGAACCTCAAGCAGGAAGAAAACATGTTCGTGTTCACCAGCGTGATCTTCTATCCAAAACTGTATACATCAGAGTCCTCTCTGGTTTCACAATCTGTGAGGACACTTTTGAGGCTGAGCTGCCTGTGCCCCTTCCCTTCCGTGAGGCAAGTCATACTGATGATATGGATGGAGGCACAGCTACAGGCAGGTGGTCTTCGTGGCATGCTTAACCAGGCACTGCAAGCCTGCCTCGGGTGGTCTCTGTGCAGGGTTCAAGGGTCTGGCAAACTTTGGGAGGGGAGATGTGTGAGCTAGGCAAACCTTTGCTTGTGAATAGCTTCAGACGGGCATTCGCTTCTCTTCACCCGTAGAATAACAGCAACCACTATGATCTCCATCAAGTCAGCCTGCTCTCTAGCCAGCAGTTTTGTAGCCTGCTGTTCCTGTGGTGACTTTTCTTGGGAGGCATGGACAGGGACAGCAGCCTGCGGCCAAATAGAAAGCATGCATTTTTTTCAAGGATTTATTCCAATTTCATGACTCCTTGAGGCCAGCTGTCTTCCTCCTCAGTTAGCACCTGAACATCTAGTAATGAAATACAGTGGAAATACTTAAGTACTAGTGCACCAGGACAGACAGCTAGCTTTACTGATGGAGAATTCATATCCTCTCTGGGCAAACTGACCACCCTGACAGTAAAAAATTTTTTTTCTTATGTTTAAATGGAATTTCCTATATTTCAGTTTGTGCCCATAACCTCTTGTCCTGGCACCACTGAGAAGAGTCTGTCTCTATCCTTCCCCATCAGGTACCACAGAAGGGAAAGATCACCTCCCTTGACCTGCTGAAATTGTGCTGCCTAAAGCAGCCCTGGAAGCTGTTGACGTTTTCTTCTGTTTTGTTTTGGAAAGGGTAGCACAGTTTGTTGTCATTAGTGCCGTCCCTGCAAATGCTTGACCCCATCCGTCCTCCATCCCCCTTCTTCATGCATGGGGACAAAGGGAAGAGTACAGGATCTGAGACTGAAAGTCAAGGTTCCCTGATGGGTATTTTGAACCTGCGGAGCAGGTTGGATGTACGTTATTAGAACTGCTAGAGTGAAATGGATGTCTGAGACTGGACATATATGATTATATTATTATGGACTCAGCTGTTATACATGATTAGCCCAAAAAAAGGTAGTGTTTTATAGAACAACTCCAAAAACAATGAGTGGATTCATTCAAATTCAGCCCTTACACCGCTCCTAGTGGTTTAAATCAAGTTGCCTTGCATCCTATGCAGGCACGCAGGGGTAAAATTTGGCCTTATAACTTCATTTTCACCATCCATATGCATATAAGAATTATTCCACAAAATAATGAAGTAAATTTCTAACTCAGACTGGAAGTATCCCCATGTGATTTGGCTAAGGCCATTAGAAATAAAGGTAGTGAAAAATAAAGGCAGCTCTGAAAAGTCACATTAGCTCTGACAATGGAGCAGGTAAATAAGACACAGTTTATTGTGTCAGTCATTAATGTAGAAAATGTTGAACTGTTTCCTAATGATTTCAACTGGGTCATTACATGGAGTGATCCAGTAGCACATAAAAACTACTATCAGCAAAACTGAGAGGGGAGGAAGGTAGACATTATTGCTGCCTTGCAGCAAAATGCTTTGCAGTAAATTGGCTCTGCACAGCTCAGGCCTTTTGTGATGCTGCTCACAGGATTCAGCCCGCAGCCACTTCCAGCCTCCCACTCTGAAAGGTCTCCAAAGTTTTGGTTGTAAATACAATGCAGAGTTGTGTTGCTAATGTGAGTAATCTCAGGAGGTGAAGCATCTGTGGTTTTTTGATTTTGGGGTTTTTTTTGGTGTATTGCAGTTTCCTGAAGCCGTTGTTTCCAGTGACACTGCTGAGTGATACCTTACATGGTTTGTCAGTGCCACAAACTCTTACACCTGCTCTGGTAGCTTGGCTCTGCTCCACTGCAGTGCAGTGGCTCGCTTGGTCAAAAGTTCTTTACTGATACGACACACTGGACCTGATTGAAGGTCTAAGTTTTTATGGGCATTTTTTATGGCTTCCATATCTCTTTCTCTCCTGCTGTTGTCTTTAGGATGTCAAGTGATATCAAGGGTTTTGCACCCTGCAGGCCTTCCTGCTCCAGGGGCACTGAAGTAATCTCCCTCTTGTACCTTGCTTCCAGTTTTGACTTTCCTCAACAGGCCAGTGCTCTTTGACAAGACAAAATGTCAGTTGTAATTCTTAAATCTACTGAAATATTGGAACAGTTAGTGCACAGGAACAAAATTACATGAGTTTTCAGATGAACTCCAGTAGACAACAGAGGAAACATGAGATGATGCTGACCATGCACACATGATCCTGGAACCTAGTCAGGATGTCTTTTTCAAGCTCCACCAAGAATTTCTCCATCTAGACTTCTTTTGAAAGGACTCCATTAATACTGAAGATTCATCAGGGTTTTAATTACCTACATCTGATAGGTTCTTATTTCACACTAGAAATATAATACGGCTATTTCCCAGTGACAGCTGATGGTATTATTACTGGCCAGGACTGATTATGCTGCAGTCAAGCACAGTGCAAAAATCATGACATGGCCTTCTCATTCTCTGTCTCTTATGAACATACTCCTTTGCTGCTGTAGTCCTACTGTGAATTAGACCTGACTGTATCAGTCAATCTGCTTGACTGTGTGAATATCTCTTGTGGAGACCATCACTGTAACTCTGCTTACTCCCATCTTCCCCCTCAATCTGTCAGTAGCTACTGTGATGCTTCAGTTTTAGTTAGAGTTGGCTGAGTCACACCTGTCACTTGTTATTTACTTGTTCCAAAATGGTGTGTTCTTAGATAAGCTGCTACCAGCAGGAAAATTCAGCTATCAGGGTTGAGGGGAGAAACATGGAAACTTTCAATACGCTTAACAAAATGTTCCCTGAAATGACTGATTGGACTTGTTAGCTGTTTCACTCAACCCAAGATTATATTTTAGCCAGGTAATTACTTTTCCATAATATTTGCTGACTGTTTAGTGTGAGGGTGGAGGTGAGGGGCACACATTTTATAGCTTACTTAGGGCTCAAGAAATCCTTGACAGTACTTGTCTGTGCTTCCCTAGTGATGGAAAAACCTTTTTTAACCACAGCTGTGAGTATTTGAGTTGGCGTCTATTGGGAGTGAATCAGTACAGAACCTCACACTTCCTTCTCCAGTGTATGCGTGAAGCCATAATTGATACTCACTTATTTTTTGTGAAATGTCCTCTACCCTAGTCTGGTTCAGTATCAGTTACTGTCAGAGGATCATAGGGGATGTAGCAGATACTACTGGAAAATGCTTATTGGCAAAGGACATCCTGATTTGATCATTTGACATCACTCATAAATCTACAGAGAATCCTTTCCAGTTATTATAGGTACGTTTACACTCTAGTATGTCAAATGTTTTCAGATTTGGTTCCAAAAAAAAGTAAATTTCAGGGAGATCTTTTGCATTTAAGTGAGAAATGGAACAGTATGGCACATAAATGATAGTGCAGTTGTAGAAAAGCAAGACACTCCTAAGAAATTCTGTGTTGCAAATGCTTTATGTGAAATTTATAAAATCCAGTGCTGGAAATGGGACAGGAAAAATTTATACAACTTGGACCTTCACAATTAAGATGAACTGTGTTTAGTAATCCCATTAAACCAGCCTATAAGAATAGTCTGATATAATCTTGGAATAGGCCTTTTGCTTCTATTTAAATACTCATTGTACTATGGAATAGCTTAGCTGTTAAATTTCTCAGCCTCATTCTGTATTTTATTTTAAACATATCTCTATTTGTTTCCAGTGTGATTGTGCTAAGGGTGTCCAAGTCAGTGGAAACATTCAGTGTGTCCTTTCAAAGCACTTATTGGGTCCTAAGCTTTTTTTTCAAAGGCCAATGGCATCCTGGCCTGTATCAGGAATAGCGTGGCCAGGAGAAGGAGCGCAGTGATGGTGCCTCTGTAGGCCTCACCTCGAGTGCTGTGTTCAGTTCTGGGCCCCTCACTACAGGAAGGACATTGAAGTGCTGGAGCATCTCCAGAGGAGAGCCACCAAGCTGGTGAGGGGTCTAGAGAACAAGTCATATGAGGAGAGGCTGAGGGAACTGGGCATGTTTAGTTTGGAGAAGAGGAGGCTGAGGGGGGGACCTCATTGCCTTCTACAACTACCTGAAAGGAGGGTGTAGAAAGGTGGGTGTTGGCCTCTTCTCCCTAGTGAATAATGGCAGGACCAGAGGAAATGGTGTAAAGTTGTGGCAGAGGAGGTTTAGATTAGATATTAGGAAGAATTTACTGAGAGAGTGGTCGGGCACTGGAACAGCCTGCCCAGGGAGGTGGTGGAGTCACCATCCCTGCAGGTATTTAAGGAACGTGTAGACATGGCACTTCAGGGCATGCTCTAGTGCCTGAGATTGTTGGTTTGTGTCTGTTTGTGGGTGGGTGTGGTGTGTGGTTGTGGGTGTTTGTTTTGTGTGGTTTTTTTTTTTTTTTATTTTGGTTTGGTTTTGGTGTTTGTGTGTTTGCCTTTTTTTTTTTTTTTTTTTTTTTTGGTGGTTGGACTCGATGATCTCAAAGGTCCCTTCCAACCAAGAAGATTCTGTGATTTGTCTAGGTGGAAAAAAATATTACTGTGTCCTGCCTACTGCTTTTTTTTCAGGAAATTGGAATTTTTCAGGACTATTTTTTAGGAAGTAGGATTTTTTTTTTTAGGAATTGCCATCCGAAGAACCATCTCCTAGACTAGCTGTTCTCATACCTTATGAAGTGAGAGAAGCAGTGCATCTTCTGGAGGCTAATCCAGAATTTATCTGGAAAGCACATCTGATTGTTATAGGTACAGCCCATGAAATCAGTCCTGCCAACACTTCACAACATGAGAAGAATAGAGATGGGGGGGGGAATGTTTTTTGTTTGTTTTTTTTTTTTTTTTTTAATTATTTAAATGTAATGGAAAGGGAGCCAAAGGAACTGTTGTAAGAAAGCTGGGCTGTAAAGAAAAATATGGAGTTGCTGATAGCTGTTGGACAGCCTGACAAATACACTGCTCTGGTCAAAAAAACTGAGAGCTTCTCCTGCCGCCAACTTAGAGTGAGAAAGGTACATTATTATACTGCCTGTGAGGGTATTACCTAGTGCTTCTTCTGCATTTCTTGCCTGTAATAGTCATTTTGATAAAGTAGAGAGGTTTAGAAGAATGAATCAGTGTTAGGTACCTGAATAACCATTTTATTTATTGCTCCTAACTCATGAGTCCTTTCACAACTTACTTTTACCTTACGGATGCATTTTCTGTGACATGACTCACACAGGTTTCTCCATCCCACTGTGGCTACATGCCAGTGCACCACATAATGTGGGTTTTCTGACTGGATGATAATTATGTACTAGCCCGGGGACAGAAAAGGAGCCATAAGGCCTTTGGGAAATAGTGACAAAATGTAACCAATATCTAATCTTTTCACTGTAGAGTTGCTGATGTAGTTTTAATGAAACATCTACCAACTTACTTGCTGTTGCCTAGCAGGCAACCTCCCACTCACCATCTACCCTTGGTGTTAACCTGTGCTCATGGGAAGCACTAAATCTATGCTAGCACACCTTTTTGTCTTTAATGTCTTTCATTGCTGCAGATTTTTTTTCCTCCACAGAATAGATAAATACAAATTTAATCTATCTATACCATACAGAGCATTGTTTTGTAATGCACATACAATATTTTCAGACAATGTTTACCAATAGGGAGACTTAATGAGTAGAAGGGCAGCCAAAAAAAATCAGTGGTATCGTAAAACTTCCATTAATCCATGCACAACTTTTGTATAAGCTGTAAGTTACAAGTGGCTTGAAAGGAATCACTGGCATTGCTTCTTATGAGCATTGTGACTGGATGGTTGAAGGTATGGATGAAATTAGGATTCCTTCTCTGTCAAAACAGGTGGATCCTGCTGCACAAATGAGCTTATGGTTGATGGGGTCCAGACCTCTGTAAGACTTGTGCTGGAAGGGGAGAAAATTCAGAGCTCTTTTCCCAGAACAGCTTAATAAAAATATTTTCTTAGCTGTGGGATTGGAGGGAAATATGAAGATCTGCATCTTCTCAGCAGGGATCTTGACTCCATCTCTTGTCAGTAGCATCAACAGTTCTCATTCAGGAACAATTACATTACAGCAAACCCAAAGAAAGCCATCTTGGAATTGCTTTCAAAATGAAAACTAAAACCTGTCACTTTCTTTAGTTATTCAATATTTAATTTTTTAAGGCGATAAAATAAATCGGTTTTGCTTAGATCCTGCATGCTGTAAAATGAGTCCTTCCATGCCTTCCAATACTAAATTATTACTTTCTTTTATCCAGAGTAGTGAATACTGTTGCCTCAGTCACAGCATCAAGTGTCCAACTAAACACTGATTTTTAAATTGTGTGTTGCAGTTTCTATACCCTTTGGTTAAAAAACAGTGAGCTTCATTATAGGAAGACCACTTCAAAGACCCAATTTACATTTTTTGATGATACCAATGTTCTAAGCAACAAATCAGAGAGAAAAGACCCGAGTTGTTAATCCCATCACGATAGACCTCCTATAGCCTCCTGCAAATTCCAGATGCTTTGGGCAGATTCTTTTTGTCTGAAGCAAGCTTTGACTGTTTGCAATGGATTTATAATAGCAGCTCTAAAACTGTGTGTGATGCCAGTGAATTTCCTACAAGATATGTTTATTTTGTGCCTTATTTATTACTGTGAGCTGTTTTCCAGGGAACTGCACAGAGGTGTTTGCTATACTAACTGGTTATCTAGGCTGTTCTGGTAAATAGAAACCCTCCAGAATAACTAAATCTTTATCTGAGTTTTGTGCTGGTGAAATTTTACACACCTGTGTTTTCTGCAGTAACATTGAAAGCTAATTCTAGATTTAGGTTTTTCTTTTTTACCTCTTTCTCATTTAGTGTGTTGCACTATCACAATGTTCGTTGGAAAGGTCTCTAATTCACAAGACCTTCACAAAGGTCTCTAATTCATCGGCAGACTCACTATCCTAACAAAAACCCACTCGTCTCATATCTGAAATAACTTGCTCTTCTGCCTATTCAGGTAAAGCTTTTTTATGATGATTTATGCCAACCTCCTTGCAGTTTTCTTAGGAAGGGAAATAGGGATAGCATTTCTTGTTCTAATTGGCATCCCTTTATTCAAGAATTTCACTGAACTTCTGTAAACATTAAATTAATTCAGATGAGACCGCTGCCTCTCAAATGATCACTTTTTACATACACTGCAAGTGGGGCACAAAAGCACAGAGATTAAATACCTTCCAGAGGCTCACACAATGAATTATTGTCAAAAGCTGAGCCCTGGAGTCCTGAATCCGTTTCAGAGTTGCAGAAATCCTGCACACGATTTCCTTGGGTGCTGAATATACAGGATATACAAAATGCAAGTATCTTTGATCTCTGATTTAACTACTACATGCTTAATTAAAGACTGTAGTTTGTAGGAAAGATATCAGAATTTTGATATATGAATCTCGGGTTTGTAGGAGCTGATATAACGATGTGACAAGGTTATATATTTGTTGCAGTACTGAAGCATTCTGTGACTTTGATGCAGGTAAGTGAGTTTCTAAGACCCCCAATTAAAAAAAGCCTTTCTCAGTGGAATATAATTGCAGCACATGCACCACTAGCTGGTAACATTCAGGTGAATATCTGCTTGCTCTGACTGTCAAAATGCAGCCCAAGCTACTGCCCTGAAAATCTTCATCTTACAGTCTCATTTTTAGAGAGTCTCTTCACATTCTGATTTAGCTTGTTGCTGATATATTTCTATAATTAATATTTTAGTAGTTTTATTTTTTTAATACTATGTATATACATTTTGTGAAAATGTCTACTTCCGTCTGAGCTAGTCTTAAAAAATTATCCTAGCCTTTCTCATGTGCTCTGTCAGCTGCTTTTTAAAGTTGCATTCATTTGATCCTTTCAGTTTATAATAAATCTACATAAGTCTTCCGATGTCAGAGAGCGCTACAGTCCTTTTTCAGCTTCCCAGTTTAAATCTAAAAATTTCTCCATATTTCATGATCCACCCAGTAAGATTGGGTTTAGGGCTCTACTGTCACATTGCATAGACGAAGCATTGCTTCAGCTTGTACTTAGAAACAATTTGTATAAAACGTGTGGATGCATAATTTTCACTTTTATGATCCTGCCGCGTCAGTTCTTTTCTCACACTTTTCCTGCTGGCACACACCACCTACGATCTACCCATCTCCTTCTGGCCTGCCTGTCCTACCCGCTTTCCCCTGGCTCTGGCTCAGGAAAGTTCCCGTTGGCTGGGCACAGTCTCTGCCTGCTTTTTTGTGGAACCTCTTTTCTGTTCTGAGAGTAGAAAGGGACCATAACCACACTGGGCATGCCGCTGGTGCTACTCCAGTACTACAGTCAGCGTTTACTCCTAGGAGATCGCTGTTCTTTTTCTAGCCATTTACATCTGTTCCAAAGAGAAATCACAAGTTCTCCTTAGAATAATACTTTCCAAGCGAGCTGATCAGAAATAACAAAATCATTAAAATGCTAAATAATTGCAAGAGAACATTATGCACTAGTTTCCATTGAGAATATGCACTTCCTTAAGTGATTATGAAATGATATTGAAGTGGACAGATCTTTCCTTGGCGTGATTTGACCGTTACATCACTGCATTTACATTGATTTATAACAGATAAAAATCTGACTAATTTGACTTAGTGTAAGCGATTAATGCATATTTCAGTGCCGCGTTGACCCTGGTCCTGACTCTCTTGGTTTCAGTGTGTGAATCAGAGGTAACTACATTTAATTTAATTTACAGTACCAAATATGCTGTTGGCTTGCATTATAAGCAAACTACTTGATAAACACTTTGTTGTATTATTTCAATGAAAGTATTGCTCAGACATGTGAAAGTCTTCTGAAGAGAAGGATAACAATCATGCCTCCTGATTCAATGATGAATGATCTAAAAAATGGAGCATGCATATCAAGTCAACCACCTCTAGAAAAGCATTGATCTCTCTGTAACTAGGGGCAAGCCAGAAATACAGATAATCTGAGGCACATCGAAACCCACTCTGTAAATTAAAAGCATGTTAAAAATATGGCATTTGTCTCTTTTTCTTGTGCAGAGAAATAATTTCTTAACCATGTGTATTTCTGCTAAATGAGATATTTGTTGCATTCAACAGCAACAAAGGAAAATACAAATCCTGATGATTTTTTAATGACTTGATGGAGCTATTTTTAACCCCTTGCAATAGCTGATTTCTTCTGAATTCAGTAGAAAGGATTGCACTTTCCCGTCTAGCACCAACTCCACAGGAAATAGCTGTAAAGCTTATTGCTCTCCGTATTGACAATTTAAAGACTTTTTAAAAGAACGCAAATCCTAGGCTTATTTTTGCAATAGGCCTTTGTTGTTTTGTAATTTATGAACCCAGTGTGAAGAGTCAATGGCTTTGTCATCTTTACAGATCTGGATAAATGTTTGCTCAGATACCACTCCCTGTGTCTTTGGCTTATTAAGGTTTAGTGTTTGTACATGTTCTGCTTACGCTTTGGTCCATACCACAGATATAAAACCTCTGACAGGGATGGGTGAGAAAATATCATCTCACAGAGAAGACAGTCACCAGAGAAGTGAATTCAAGATTCATGTTTTTTCTGTGTAGCGAGCTTTGTACTTTTTCAGCTCCCCTTATTAATGGCACTTCTGTGACTGGGTGATCTAGGGATATAAACAGGGCAACGTTTATAGGAGGAGATGAGATATTTTATTAGGAACAACTTGCAGAGTTGGCAAAATTGCATGTTTTAGATGCACAAGCCTTTCTTCATCTTTCAAATCTGAAAGAAAAGCAGCAGCTTTCAAAGCTAAATGCATGAATACAGTGCTCAGAGTATAGCTAGAGAAGTATGAATTAAAATATCTTTGAGGACACTGCCAGAGAAGAGAGAGGAGGAGGTAAACTGCTTTGTAAGAATGTGAAAAATGTATGACTAGTACAGAGTTTGAGTCCTTTCAATTTCTTGATACTATGTGCTTACAGATACATCAGTTATCTTTCTATTTATATTTTTGTGTCTATCAGAGTGTACTTGCTTCCCTCAAAATACAGTATAGAAAATTAAGTTATTAGTATCTGTTTTGGACTCTGACATCCCAAGTGCAGTATACTTGGAAAAATCAGGTGTCTGGGATTTCAAGTTTATATCCAAAAGCAGTGAGGAGTTGACAAATTTTGGTGTCAATTTTCCTGTACCTCAAATTCCTGATGTGAAAACTCATCTGCTTTTAATTTGGGAATGGATGAGACAATTTTCTTAGGGACAGCATCCTCAGTGATAAATATGAAACAAGAACTCGTAACTAAAATCTGGTGCACGCAGCAAATATGGCAAATATATGGTATGAAGAGGATGATTAAAGAAACAAGAGAACAGACATCTTAATTCCCGATTGCTATCCAGTCCCTCTGCTGAATAAGGCAAGGCTTCGTAGGGAAAGGGTGGCATGTCTGTGTGCAATCAAAGGCGGTTGTAGAGGAACATTTTCTAATTTTGGAATACTTGACTTTGCAATTTGAGTAACACTTACAACATCAGGTTTCAGTTTTTGATTAAATGAGATATTCAGCACTGTTGTGCAAAATCTTTATGTTATGTCAGTAAAAATAATAGAAAGGAAGAACATGGTGTTGAGCTTCTCAAACCCAGGACTCTGAGTGAAGGCTTCTGACTTTGTAAAACAGGGTGGATAATGGATCATTAAATAACAGGATTTTGTAACGGTAGTTTATATTTGAAAATTTCAGTTTATGAGATGATTATCTTAGCATTGCACATAGATTAATATGTTATTAGATTAACTTCTGCTTCATTTTGCATACAATATCATTATTGAATCTACCACTTCTTGATTTTGTGAAATGTCATTAGAGGATATGTAAAAAATAAAAGAACGCTTAGGTACTAATTACGAAACCACTTCTATTAGGATGTTGAAGTTTCATTTGATTTTTCACCTACCTTAAATGTCACTATTCAATTTTTTGTTTTCTGTGAAGATCACAGTATATTTTCATCATACTTATCTTAGGAAAATATTTTTGGAACATTTAAACTAAATCCATTGCTTGCAATATTCTGTGCACTAAAGCTGGGATTAAAAATGTAGTGTTTGACTGGGTTTTTTTGCTACTGAGTGGCTGGTTTGTTATACTTCAGGCTTCCTATGTACTAAAATCATTGTCAGGTAACATCAGATGTATCTTTGGGAGAAGCTAATCAGACTTACTAACACTTTTACTTTGTATTGCCTTTAATTTTATTTTAATCATAGAATCATAGAATCATCAAAGTATCCATCTTCTTAATCTATAACTGTCTTGAAGCTGCCAGAGGAGATCACAGATCCTTTTTCTATGAGTGAGGAGAATGCTTTTGTTAAGCATTGTGTTGCAGAGTCTCAGGGTGGCAGGATGGCGGCCTCCTCGCGGCGGTTGGTTCTAATGTCCAGGAATACTCTAAGGCCATTCTCCAAGGCAGCGTCCTGTCACAGTCAACCTGCCTTTGTATGGTCTGTAAGTCTGGCAGGCCATTAAATGAGTGATAATTGAGGAAAAATCTGTAAAGTCCATTTTGTTTTGACCTAGTTGGCAATCCATTTGTAATACTATTATTACTTCATCCTTCAACAAGTTGTTCACTTGGGCTCACGCTGGTTTTTCTGACAGGGTAATTATCAAAGTATGTCACACTATTAGTAAAGATGGTGTATTGTAGAATGTGTGTTTTCATGTCATGTGGGGGGGTGTGTGTAAAAATAAGTGCTTTATAATCATACAGAAATCACTGTTGTAGGTGAAACACCTACTAGAAAACTTCTACTTCTTTGGCATTTCCTTGCTTTTCAGGATTTATGTTGGAGAAAGTATTAAATGACCTCAAGCAAAACAGGCTTCAAAATGCGTTATGGAACATTGTGTAATGGATGTCACAGTTAAAACTGTAAAACACAGAGTACACGTTTCCATGGTACTCCTTTGCAGAGAAATTTGGTGGGAATGGCGAGGTTGGTGTGCAGAGAGAGTGAGTGGGGATGTCTGGGTGCAGAAACAATGGAAGGGATGGCAGAAAAGGGGTGTCAGATCAAAACACGTCTCAGGATACCCTGATCAGAGGAGCCTGCACCCAGGCTAAAATGAAGGACAAACTGCAAACGGGGAATCACTGAGCTCTTCATCGAGGGCTAATTGCAGAAAAGATGAAGAGCAGGGCTGGAACCCATGGAGAGACAGAAATCTTAGCCCAGCATCAGCTCCAACAAGCACACCCAAATCCAGCAGTGGGTTGCAAGCCTGAGAAGACGCTGGGGGCATGATGGGGCTTTTCCCCAGCATTACTGTGAGGAGTCTGGTCCATCACTGTGGCCACAGTGATGTTCCTTGGTGCTCTGCAGCGTGCCTGGGCATGCTTGTCTCGGTGCCCGAGGGGGTGAGTGAGTGAAATCGGTTTTGCTTTTAAAATAAAACCATCTTAAAATCACCCCACCCTGAAGCCTCAGGTTGAGCTATGTTAAACTGTGGCTGCAGCATGGCAAATGTATTTGCTGTGCTGTGACCTTGCAGTGTCCCTATGGGGACAGCGTAGCACGGCCGATAAAGCACAGCATTTTTCACATTTGGGACTGTGCCCTGTAGAAGTAGCTGTCTGAAAAGAATTAATGGGAGTGGGTCAGATATGTGAGGGGAGAGGGAGTACTTAAAACCTTCTTGGCAGGAGACCAGGGGTGGGCATGAGTCACATTTCCGGCATGGAATGTATTTTTAGCATTTACTCCTTATGCTATATATTTTCTCATTTTATGAAAAATAAATACGAACCCTGTGTGTACCTTGGTAGCACTGGTCTTTAAGCTGTTGTGGAGAGTTGGTGGTCTTGGGGATGGGACCTGCCTGGTCTCTGTATGGTGGAGAAGGGCAGTGACCATTTATTAGCCCCACAGATCTTCAGTTTCTTTGTCCTGCTCAGAAAGCCCTTAATGATAGTTCCCTTCTTTCTCCAACCATTAAATGGAAACATGAGGTGCGACTGCTGAGAGATGAAGCTCTGGTTTCTCCAGGCTCCTGAGAGTCAGGCTGGAAGAGCAGGCTGCAGTTTTTATATATTTATTTTTTATGTATAGGTATGACTACTAATTGAAAAGGTAAAGAAATAATATTAAAAATAAATATATTTTTTTATTATTATTTAGTCACTTAAGCATTAAATTACCATCTCTGCACCAAGGTGTGTTTAATGCCATGGCTGAGGGCTTCAGGTTGTCTGCCTGAAAGGTGAGTGATACCACTATGATTTGAACTAATGACATTTGAGCATCTCTCGGTCATTCATCTAAGGATAGAAAAGATTCGTATTTCCCATTATTTGTTTGAATTAGTAGTGTTGTTTATAGTGAAAACTCTACCCAGCATTGAAAAAAGTGAAGTGTCCCACTGCAGAGTTGCACTGATGAGATGATATCAGAGGCAAAAGGCGGAGGGGATGGTCTTATGATGCTGACAGTTCAGATTTGTATAACCACTTCACCTCAGAGTTTTGTGGATTAGTTTCTTCTTAAGTTTCTGCAGATTTTAAGAAAGAAAAAAATGTAAAATGTCGTCAACATGTATTTGTGCTTCACAGAGGAATGTGTTCAGGCCTTTGTGTATGCACAATAGTCCATCAGTGTGTCCAAAATGAAAATACTTCTCTCTAGAAAAACATTTTCTAAATTATTTGCTACTTTCTTATATTGTTTTGCCAATACAAGTGGTGGGTAATTTTTTTAAATTACCTTTAATTTGCTAAGGAATCATGCAGACATATTAATGATAATGGGAAAACAAGCTTACTTCTGCCTAATGAATAGGCATGCATTATGCCTAGTAAACTGAAAAGGAAGAACAAAATTTTAATAATTTTTGTTTTTCATTTGTTGTATTCTTTACTCATTCTTCTTCCACATTGTATTTTCTATTTTTTTAGAGGAATTTGAGATGTTTTCTCAGAGCCTATTAATCCACTGTTGACTGTGGATTCATAGTAACAATACATGCAAGAAATGTGGGCATTACATATTGTTTTGAAGTAAGTTACAAAAAGATGTACTGTCATTTAGAAGAAAATATGCTAAGCATGTCTTTTATCACTTTGCTTTTGGACCAATAAAGCAACACCTAGCTTTCAGTGAGTAAACAGGGGATAGGAGGTGATAAATAGAAATGCACTTGACCTTCTAAGTGCTTAGAGGTTTGAGCTGTAAATTTTCTCATCTTGAATCAGAGCAACATTAGGCTTCTGTCTCCTAAAGTTCCCTTTCGTTTCATTTTGGTGTACTCATTCTGTAGGACTCTGCTGTGGGATGTTCAGTAGAAGCAGGTGTGTGAGCATAAATGAATTTTTTAATGCATATTTTTATCATCCTGTGGCTACTTATGCAGTTTGAAAAATAAAATGATGGTTATTAACTAATTGGAAAAGTGTGGGTTCTGTGTGTCCTGGGACTGTGGATTATAAAGAAAATCCCTCACATAGGCTATTATTAAAAATATTTTCTATGAAACCTATTAGTAGGTTTCATCAAGGCCTTCATCAAGGCAAGGTCAGTTGCCCCCTGAGGATGATTTGCCTCCTCTTTCACCACTCCCATAATTAGCTTCCTTGTTGTAAATGTTTGCCACTGAGCAGTTGAGGGCAGGGCTATTAATCAGGAGAAGCAGGTGGTGTGGTCTGTAAATGCTCCTTTCAAGGTTACAGCAGCACTGCCTGTGGCTGCCCGGTCTCTGGGACCGTTGTAGTGATGGTCTGAAAAGAAACCCCCTTTCTATGTAGTTGCCTGGTATCACACTTTCCACTTCTACCCCTGAAGGAAATGACCTGTTTTTAGTAAAGGCTGAATTTTCTGCTAGACTGGAGGCCGGGTTGTATAGACCAGATCTGAAATACAGGTAAGTATAGGTTTTATTGGTGTGACCTGATTTTCCTCCCTTTTGTCACTTCAGGCTCGTGGCTGATTTATGCCTGCTGGGGGGTGTTGGACCCATAGATTTTAGCCAAGCTGACAGCTTGCTAAAGGGCTTATGTTGGTACTTTGGGAACATATGTAGCATTTCAGGCTGGAAAAGTATCTGTCCTAGAGGAGAAATTTGTTTTGCAGCATGAACTAGCAGGAGAAAAATGGTCATCACAGCGTGAAGTGGATGCTGTGAGGAGGCTAGATTGCCTAGCTAGGGACAGAGGAAAAGAATACCAAAACGTTCCTCTCCTGAGCCATGCAAATCATCTGGCTATGATTTCACTCATGGCACAGTACTGGCTCTAACACTAATGAAAATATGCTCGGGAGAGCAGGTGGATGACAGCACGCTGCAGAAAACCAGCATTAGCTCCGTTGAACCCTGTGAAGAATTCATGGAGCTGACTGCTAGAGGGATGTGGCGCTGTGTGAAAAGGTGTATGTGTTTGGTCTCGCCTGGGTCTTTCACAGGAACACTTTGGAGGACTGGGCACGCATGCAAGCCTCCTTTCTTTCTCATGTAAAGAAGATACTATTTTTTCTCCTCGTGGTTCTGGGTAAAATAATTATCTAGTTAAGTTAGAAAAAAGATGTGCTGGAATAGACAAGCAGGGAAATTGTCCTCTTTCCCCTGCTGCATGGTCCACAGGCTTGTCTGTGACTGCTTAAATCCAGCTCAGGACTTGGTGCAGACACCAAAATCAAACTAGAGAGTGAGGCTGATGCAAGCTTGTATGGGCTCAGCAATTTGAAGAAACCCAAGCCTGTTTGTCTTCTAGTTGTAACTCTCTTGAGTGAGATCCTGAGAGGCATTTCTTCATCTGCTGGCATTTGAAGAACTTAAAAAAAGTGTATTTTATGCCTTGTCTTTTAATGCTGTGATATTTCAATGAGCAGCCACTGGGAATTAGTGCTGTGGCATTAGTTCTGGGTGAATGCTTTGTAAAATCTTGCCCCTTTGCGTGCAGGAAAGGTCGGTCTCGGTCTCATTGGAAATGCCGTGACTTTGTTCCATTACTGTCAGAAGAAAATATTTGTTTTCTCTCAGCATAACCCTTTCCAGAGAATGATCTGCTTTTGTTTCTGTTGTACAAACACATCTGTTTTGATAGTTTGTGGGTTTTTAATAAATTGTATCCGAAATGGGCATCCAAGTCGGAGAGATTATGTATAGAAATATGTAATTGACCTCCTGTGAGTCTATTTAGGTGTCAACAAGCTGACTATAAACTCCATTTACAACCATTAGGTGGTTTGCACACTGTTTGCCAGAAGCTGTCGCTGTGAGAGGATCAAAGGTTGGGTTTGTTTGTGTTGCTGTTAACAGGCACGGACAAGCCTAGCAAGTACCTTCTTCAATGGAGGGGGTCGGAGAGCACTTCTGTTCCCCCCCAGGCTGGGGGGGGGGGTCACCGGTGGCTGCTGGAGAGTGCTTGGCCATGGGCACCCAACGCTGCTGGTAGTATGTCACGTCTTTGGGTATCTGAGGTTTATGGCCCCAGTAGTGGGGCTATTAATTCATTTAACTTGGGCTGATGCATTTTGGTGTGTTTGAAAAGATTACGTTCAAAACCTTCATATTTAATGGGGAGTTAAACTAATGGTCTATTAACTGCATATCTTGCCCCATTAACGATATTTAGTACTCTTTTTTTGTATTGCTGTTCAAAATTCAGTACTGTGTTTAGCATCTGGCACTGCAGTTTAAGTTTACTTAGGAAAGGGTCTGGTTTCTTCTAACTGTGTTGGGTCTGTGGGCTGACTTGAGACACCAGTCACAAGCCCTTATCTTCCCTTGCTGTGCCAGACAAATATTCTGGAAAAACAGAACTATTTTGTAAGGCGTAGGACAGAGAGTGCTTTAAGGGCCTCTTTCAGAAGAGCTGTGTGTCTCCTCGGCTGAGGACAGGGTGAGAAGTCTTCCAGGAGATGTTGCTGTGCAGGTCCCTTTGGTCCACAGGGAAGGTACTGGGGTCTAAACCAACGGCAGAACAAGGCTTTGGTTATGAATGCTGAACTTTTTTAAGCTAGGACACTTTGAAAGTCTGGCCGCAGGTGTGACTGGTGCATATGGCCTTTTATTCCCTGCCTGGTTACTTCTTTTCCATATTCCTGATGCCGTAGATGAGAGCCTACAGTAAAAACAGTCCAACATTCGACCTTTTCAATAAATACTGTTTACACCAAAATCTGCTTCTTCACTCAGAGATTGATTATTTTAATTGTCTTTACTGAATGAGAAATATATAGAACATCTTGTAAGACAGCGAACTATCTAATCAAACTGCCTTAGAAGAGTAATGGGTCTTTTTCTTTTTACTCCAGTCAAACCAGAAAAAGGTATTTTGCTTACCATTAACTTCCTCAAGGTCTCTGTTTTGAGTCGATCAGCCCTCTCACAAGTGTTTCAGGATGACATGCAACAAAATATTTGACTAAATCTTCATATTATTTACCCTCAGAGTATTTACTTTCTAAGCATGTATAAAAAAAAAAAGTTTCATTTAAAAATGAAAATTTGAAATACTTAATTTTTCTGAACTATTTCCTTGTGGTTTTTTTTTTTTTTGTGTCAAAATGCTTCAATAGATTAAATAATTTAAAAGACAGTTTTAAATTGAACTATTAAAAAAACCCCAATTTCCCCATTGTCTTCAGCTGGTTTGGAATCACACCCTTCTTCCCTCCCTCCCCCCCTGCCCCTTCTTATTGTAGCACCGTTTAGACCAGCATGTGCTTGGAAATCAAGTGTATTTATTTCCACAATCTGGAATTACTTCAGGGTTAAATTTCACCTTTCTCAGAAATACTGAAATTATCTACTCAAAGTAGCAAAGTACTTAGAACTTTGTTTTAGGGTGAAAAAAAAATTAAACCTTGAAAAGAATAAGACAATGTATGATCTTTTAATATATTTTTTTAAAAAATTCTTTTTAATATTATTATTTTTGAAAGGGCAGATCACAGAGGGCAGATGTCTATGCTCTGCATGAGAATGTTGATCAGTGTGTGCCTGGCAGCTTGTAAATGCCAAGCACTTATTAGATGTTTATAGAATTATTTTCAGGCACTTCACCTGATGAATGGGTTGCAAATTGAGCCTCTCTTTCGACGAATATATGATGTATATGCACATAACTGCTATTCTTGCACTTTCAAAATCAGTGAGCTAGGCTTTAAGACACCAAGATTGACTTGAGGTAGTCTAAAACAATTAGCAAAGCTTTCTAGTTTTATGCATGTTTTATGCCGCCATAAGCCCCCCTGGGCACTTCGCCCTTTCTTTGGGTGATGAGCCTGTGTTGCCCGATGTGCTCCATCCCCTGCCCGTGCTGCTGGGCGCTCCCTTTCCCACACCGTCACCTTGTTCCTCATCACCTTCCAACTGTCTTTTCCCTAACCCTCTTGCGCAGAATCTGTATTTCAGTATTTCTCACCTGTCCTTTAATCGTGGTGTGGTGGTGTTTTCCTCGGGAGTTTTGGTTGCTTGCTCTCTGAAGTACCAGAGGGCTTCAGTCCCCTTGATAGTAACTGGGATTTGGAGCTCTTCAACTGGGCTTTGCGAAGCTGGTGGGAGGGGAAAAAAACCAAAACCACTTTCAAAGCCCCCGGAACTATTATAAATCTCTGAGAATCCTTCATACTGTGTTAATGTATTTATGTATTTCAGAAGCTGGAGACCAAGCTACCATATAAATCTTTAATGCTATGTACATGCATAAAATTTTAAATTACTGTTTAGTGACCTCATTGTAGAGGGATGGTAAGAAGAAATCCCACAGGAATGCAATATTCTTAATTCTGGGTCTCTCTGTTTATATTTTTATTTTCTTAAAAATTAATGTGTCTGTTTTCAGCAACAATTATGCTCTAGGTGAAATAGCTGAAACACGTATTTTGGGTCTTAATTTTGGGACAGGAATTACACATCTAGCTATATTTGTAGAAATGGCTTATCTTTTAAGCACTGAGCATCCCCAGGTCACTGAGTAATCATTGGATGTTGCTAGGGGTAAGCAGCTTGGGAAATCAGGTTGCTCTGTTTCGGTGATTGAGTCTGGAATTTAGTCCACCAAGTTTGTAGATATTACTGTAAATAAATATTGCTGATTAGGCAAGCTTTGGGAAGTTTTACTTTGACGTGTCACTCTGTTTTGCAGGCTGGTCTCTACATGCATTGGAAATCTGGAAGGAAGGCTGGTTAAGCACAGAATTCGGTCATGTTTTTGTATAACCACCTTCTTCCTACAGAGAGGATACATGTCTTCATGGAAAATACTGCGCAGATCTGCATGTCTGTGCTCAGCATGTCCTTTCTAAGCGAACTTGTTCATAAATCAGTAATTCTGGATGAGCACAGAGATGAGATTTGCCCCAGAAGGGAAAGGATTCCCAGCAAAAGTGATTGGGTAATGGTGGGCTGCCCACAGGGTCCAAACCACCACTGCAAATTGGTGCCTCTGGGAGGGCTGTGGTTAATGGTGGTTTGCCGAGGGTGTCTGGCACACAAGACTGGGTCTGAAACCCTCCTAGAGACAGCAGAGGTCAAGACAGGAAATTGTCATGCCACAAGAAAGCAGAGTTTGGGTAACTGACTTGTTTCTTATTAAACAAAAATATTAATTAGTGCTCAATTAAAGTAGATACTCAATATTTTAGATAGAAACTTTCTTCATGATGCTTTATGACTCACCTGGTTTTTGAAGTAGATGTTGTATTTCAGTTTACCTAAGCAATTATATATATAATTCAATATATAATAAAATCTAGAAAGAAACATTGTCAGTTTTCTACCTGAAAATGCAGTGGTGGGGTTTATTTATTTACTTATTCTTTTAAGGAAATGGTTTGTCTGCAGGCAAGACTGTTGAATTGTTACTAGCCAGTAGCCGAGCAGCAGGTCATTTACCAGAGGTCATTGATCACCAAACACCAATTGCTCCTCTGCCTGTTCTTCTAAGGGAATGGTATTATCTGCAGGATATTTGTCTAAATGGTGTTTTATTTTGCTCTTTTTTTTTTTTTTTTTCCATTATATCTTGTAAGTAGGGAGCAATGTTATTCTCAGCATCGGTGCAAACCTTACCCCCAGCATTTATTTGTCTTTGTTTGAAGAGATCACATTTTCCTGAAGAAACTGTGGGCCAGCAAGGTCTATTTTTGCTGGAATCTGAGGAAAGTTGGAGTTAAATCAGTGGTGACTGTTCCTCTAAATCCCCACAGCAAACATGTCTTGGCTGCAGGTCAGCTCAGAGGGGGAATCTGCACAGCACAGAATCATAGAATGCCTGGACTCTTATGGAAGACTGAATATACTAATTCATTTTTAATCTTGAAGCCCTTTGCCACACTGAGGGGACCCGCTGAATGATATTTGTTGCCTCCCAAATGTTGTTTTCACTTAGCTCACTATGGTGTTTCTCGGGTAATCGAAATGCGTACCTCTAGGCATTTTGTGTGGTACCCGGCGCAGTGTGACAGCATGAGTAATGTGCATCTACAATTAAATAAAGTTTCTGAAGATTTCTTTTTTCATGTGATAGTGCCAAGAGATTTCAGAGACTTTGATGTTGACAGTTACAGTAATTACACTGCATCCATTATGTTGTTCTTGGTAAATTAGATTTCCTGAGTTGGCCTGAGCAGAGGTGCGATGTCTCCCATTTTAAACCTACTGTCTCTAATCTACTCAATACTTTTTCTACGTACTGTATTTTGATCTACTGAGTATTACATTTCAACTGGGGATTTTTTTCCACCTAGATTACTTGCATATATATAGTACACTTTGTTACTGATCCTTAATGTATCTCTTTCCAGATGATGGTGATACATGGAGAATTAAGGTGATTAACACAATAGCTTACAGGGAATATTATTTATTATTAATAAATAAAATTTAATTAAATTAATTTAAAAAGTATTTTTCTTCGGAATCCAGAATGTATAACTTGCCTTTAGTAGTATCTCTGTATAACTTTCTTTTGCTTTTACACCTGGCCTGACTGGATGTACTGCTGGGTGATTTCTCTGATTTCTCATTTAGACTTTCTGTTTCTCATTAGCCTCAAGTCCCTGGGAAAACTGGTGACCAAAATTAAAAAAAAAAAAAAAAAAAAAAAAAAAAAAAAGAGTAAAAACAGTTGATGATTTCTGGGGTATTTTTATGGGGCTTTAAAAAATACCACAAATTTTCAAGTTCACATCCTGCCACTCACTCTCTGGGTTTGAGATGCAGAGAGCTGTTTAAGCACATACACTTGCAGCAGCCCTGGTTCATTCCTGCCCTGCTGCTCTTGCAGCCGCTTGCAGCTGTGCAAAGCAAGTTCAAAATACTGTTGGGCCAAAAGATAAGTATTCGTTCTTATTTGCATTAAGGCAGATTTATAGGACTGTTTTAGAAAGGATGGGCTTTAAAAGAGGAGTCAAGATATAATCTAGCACTTTCAGTCCCCTCCTGTGATGAGGTGGTATTAAGTGACCTGAGTTTAAGTGAGCTTTATGCTTACTTTACACAAATGCAAGTGATAACAGTAGGTTCACAATAGTGGGGATTAGATTTACTGTGCTTACAACAGGTTGGAATGTATTTATGGAATTAATTAAAAAAAAAGAAGTTGGGTAAGAAGAAAGCAGGCCATGTTTTGATTGAAATAGTTCTCATAAACAAATTGAATTGACAGCTTGGATCAACTCATGGGGTTTTCTTTTTTTTGTTTTGTTTTTTCTCTCCTGGTGTGCAAAGCTTACTCAGATCATAAGAAAATTGTGCTTTCATGATAGAACACAACTAGTCACACACAGGGAGACAGAGCTTAAACACATCCTGGCTCACCCTGTAGTACAGGCTCCCTTTTTAATCCACTGCTATGCTATAGTGTTGTTTCTTTATCATGGGGATAAATGTGTAGTATTAATTTTTTAGCTTCAAGCTAAATTTTGCACTGTCAACAAACCATATTATTTCGTAGCACTGCAGCCTCATTGTGGTAGTTGCAAACTGAGATCCTGTGATTGATGCTGTTAAGTCATGTAATATACTGCATTCTGGTGTCAAATTTTGTTATTGTCAACATTTTAATATGTCTAGACAGAGTTTTAAATAATTGCTGCAATAAAAGAAGCTTATGATCGAGAAATGTGGTGCCTGGTGGTTTGCAGAAAGGGAATGTCAGTGAACCATATTTATCACTGAAATTACAAATTTTGAGGTGACAAATATTTTGATTCATGCAGAAAATTGTTATGATTTAGTTTCTTAATTGGAATTCTGGATACATCCCTTGTACTATTTTAAGTATCACCTGTTAATGAAAAAAGCAGTAGTCAGTGAAGAATGAAATGAATTATTAGTCTTTATTTAAGATTCCAATCAGTTTTAGTAAAACCATGAGAGAAATTAATGTGAAAGTCAACAAGACAAAGCTTTAGACTGTGACCAGAATTTACAATCTCATTTCTGCCCTCTCATGCAAATAAAGCATTTGCCTTCAGTTTACAGTCTTTGAAAATAGCACCTGACTTTCAGCCCAGAGACTGAGGTAAGGGGGTCTCACTTGTCCCTCTCCTTCTAGGGACAGAGGACCTTCATCAGGTTGAGGGACTGCCTTGAGGCTGGTGTTCACCTTGTCATGCTCTTGTTAGTCAGGTGCAAAGGAGCATTCTGGGCATTCCTTGGGGATGCATTGCAGCTGCTTGGTCTGAAACGGCATTGGGAATATTATGAAGCCAGAACTTGTCTTGATTTTTGTGTGGTGTTTTTTTTTTTTTTTAAGTGTGTCGTCATCACGTTCCTTCCCCCTCCCCCCCCAGCTGCTTTTCTTTGCACTTTCAAGGTAGCCTATTTGGCATTGTGCAAAAAAAAAGACTTTCTCCTTGGCTAATTTTCAGCTAATGAAGCTCTAATTCTGTATTAACTGTCCATGCTGGCTCCCCTTAGCTCTGCAGGTGATCCAAGCTTCTACCTGAGACTCTTAGAGCATTACAAAGGGGCAGGAAAACACAGAACTGCAGCAGATGTAGTGTGGGAGGTGTTGTGGGGAGCAGGGTAGGTCCCACAACTCAGGCTAGCATTCCTCTTGGCACTTCCAGGGAAGGACAGACCCTGGAGGAGAAGGTGGCAAAGCAGCACCATTCATTGAGAGGGTTTTAAAAATCACAAGGTAGATGTGTCTGAGCCAAAGGGATATTTGAAATTATAATTTAAAGACTTTTTTCAGCTTGTGCAAGTGTCATGAGCCTCTCCTGTTTTTTTTTTCATATGTTCAACATCCACACTTTAACTATTTACTGTACTCACAATTTTAGTTCTACTTAATGGTGGTTCATCCATGAAGTCACCAGTTTACTGTAAGAGTGTCCTGATCAATGAAAGAAGAGCAGCAGTCTGTGAATGAAAATTACTTCTCACAAGTGTGTCACCTCTGTTGCTAAGTTTGTGCACATGGTTCACTGTTTTCCTGGCATCCAGGCCAGTAAATCTTGACAGTGAGGAAGAGTATGTGTTGAAAAAGTACCTGGAAGTGGCATAAATCTGACTTAAGGAATTTGCTTAAGTGCTGCCCTGATCTGTGCAATAAGTCAACTGTCAGGAAGGTTATGGGAAGAAACTTTCACCTTCTGGAGCAAAGCCTTGGATGGTTAGGATTTCCTTTTGTTAGCATCAGGGACTCAGATCTTAATGCTGGTATTATGACACCTCATTTCAATAGCAACATAGAGCAGTCTAATGGTAAACCTTCTTAAACGCTATGTAGTGCATATGTTTGACAGTGTAGTAGTAATGCTCCTAAAATCCTGGTTAGCCTGAGAGCTTTAAAATCCAGATATTCAGTTATACTTACATAAATGCAAAATGTTTGCATAGTGTACGGACAAAGGCAAAGCCTGTCTGAATAGGGCATCATCTTTCTCTTTTTGTTAAAAGTGACCATGTATGTCTCTAAAGATTAACTGAGTGGCTGGAAAGAAATTAAGGTCTGGTTTGGTTAGAGGCTGTTTTTGGAAATAGCTTCCAGAAATTTTTAGAGAACAAAATCTCATGAAACTTTAGCAAAAAGAGCAGCAATCAAGTGACAAGAAGTATTGTGGCGGTACTCAAAGTGGGTCACAGAGCCAGGATTTAGTTCTGAGTTAAATTAGAAGTTAGAAAGACACATTTCAGTTGGGGATTCAAGGGGATGTATTTTCAATTGCTTTCCTACCAGAGCCATTTTTACCATTCTGTAAGGTGCAATGTGACGGAGCATGTGAGTCCTGTGAACTAAAGCACAGCAGAAGAGAGCCAAGCAAACCATACTGCTATGAAGGAGAATGTACAACTTATTTGACTTTTTTTAAACTTTGCAGAGGGAATATTTTAATCATTTTCTATCATGAGCCTTTCTATAGGACTTTGGAGATTTAAATTAGGAGGTCTACCAACTTGTGCAGTGCTATTCAGGAACCATCTGGAAATAGCATCTTTTCTTTCTGATAAGTCTAATGCCTTTGTTCCAGGCAGTGCATCTTATTTTTGAGAAACCAGCTGCTCACTTTAGTAACTGTTAACTATTTACTGGTTTTACAATTTAAAGTGACTTCAGCTGTTACTTAAAAAAATGATTGTGCTTATAGCAGTGATCCTGCTTTTTTTGTATGATGCTTTTTTTAGGACTCCTGTCATTTCACAGG
Organism: Numenius arquata; assembly: GCF_964106895.1. Taxonomy (NCBI): domain Eukaryota; kingdom Metazoa; phylum Chordata; class Aves; order Charadriiformes; family Scolopacidae; genus Numenius; species Numenius arquata. The sequence goes on along the minus strand of NC_133581.1, from coordinate 24,797,638 downwards.
GGAGATGTTATTGTCTGATTACTTGACAGAAAATACCAATACTTTTACCTTAGGGAAAAGAATCAACTTGTTAATACCACATCACTGATTAGGATGGACATTTTTTTGTGTTTAGGCAGCCAATGCAAGAGCAGAACTACAGTTTAAGGACATCTACCTGCTTTATCCCTGTGTATGGGTCTTTGAGCTTAGGGTTTGCTACATGTGATGCCTGTACTCATATGCTGATGCCTGTAAGCTGAATACCAAACCACTGCAGAAGATAAAATTTGTATCTGAATGTGTTGGAGAACTGCAGGGGTACAGCCTGTATAGGATCAATATTTGCATTTGTATAACGTTTCTTCTGGATTTTAATTCATGACTAAAAAAGTTAGATTTGACAGGGCAGTTATTTAACCTTTTTATCATCAGGGACTGGACTCCCTGTTTGTGCTCTTAGCCTCTTTACTCTGTCAGTGGGGGTAGCTGATTTTTTTTTTTTATTACTGACAGTAATGCTGTCCTGTCAGACAAGTATTTGCAGCGATTTCCAAGAGGTGAGAAAGTGAAATGAGGCGACATATTGCTATAAACTTGAGCTATTGCCACTTTTATGCAGTGAAGAAAAGATCCTGAAAATAAAGGCTAATGAGCTGTGCAAAGCACAGTGAAAGTCATAGAAAATGGAAATAATTTTTAAACATTTGCATGATAGTTTCTAGCCTGAGCCAAGTCCTCATCTACTGTAGAGCAGACAAGGAGCTTAAGAATTAATTAACTTGTTGATATGCATAGTTCATTAAAATGTAATTTTAAATTGTAATGTGTATTGCACTTCATGTTGAATATCCACTGCAGGTCATAGCAAAGTTGCAGGTTGATTTGTTGTTCAGAAGAATTTAGTTGCTGCTCCATCATCCTGACTTGACCTCAGGAAGCTCTCTGACAGCTCCCTGGAAGCTGAAAGTTTCATTTATAGGAAAGTGATTTCCCTCCTTTTGAGAGAGGGCCCTTGCTACGTTCCTAAAAGGTAGGAATCAAAGGACAATATTGAATAACAATAAAACCAGATTTTTTTTATTATTATTATTATTTTTTTTTTTACAAAATGATTGCATTTAAATTGATAATTTCTGAAAAGTCAATGCATAAGAAAAAACAAGTTAAGATGATGTGTGTTGGGGCTTAACCCCACCTGGCAACTAGGACCATGCAGCTGCGTGCTTACAATTCCTATAACATGCAGCTCAAATCATGGGTTACAACTATTTGAAGATACTTCCTTTGGGCCAGGTTATAGGATTTAACATTGCAATGTACTACTCCCCTTGCTTCTAGCCTGGCTAGAAACAAGGGGTTCCTGCTATTGTAATTCCCATAACATGCAACTCAAATCCCCGGTTTAACTTTACTCCTGATCTCTCTACCAACACTCTTCTCATCCCAAATCTAAAACACAGCACTACACCAGCTGCCAGCAAGAAAGTCAACCCCATCTGAGCCCAAACCATGATGATGTGTACAGGGCTTTCTTCCTGGTTTCTGTCCTTTAAGTGGAGAGACAGAAGAAAAAACCCAAAGCCTTAAAAAGCAGCTCTCTGTGCTGGCACTTACCTTCAATGCTGTCAAGCCTGCTCAGGAAAAGAAATTTTCTAATCTAAGAAAAAAAATCCATTTTACGTGTACTCTTTCTCAACAAGAGCTTGTTTGTAGTCTCGTTCACTGACATAAAGAGGCGTTCCCTCCAAAGAAGGATGTGCCCCATTTCAGCTCAATATTTGTCTGTTAGCTCATTCATCGTAGTGGATCTTATGCATTCACTGATTTAACCTTTGTGTCTTTTGGGGCCGAGTAATAGACTTTGCTTTTTTGGATTCAGAAATTGCATTGTATACCATGATGGATAAACTCTGGTTATTTGGTGCAAATATTGAAGAAAGAACAGAATTTGGACTTGATTATTATTTTGTTACATTTTTTTAAAAAAAGGTGTTATTTACTCCAAATGTTGAGTGCTCTTTTCAGATGCTCTCTTCAGTGTGACCAGAAATTTTTCTAATCTAAAAATTGATAAGATGTTGATTTTTTTTTTTTTTTTTTTAAGAGTAGTGACTTTCATACTTTGAAAGCATTATCTGTGCAGACAGAGAAAGCAGGATGCTTCTGTGTGTGACCTACATTTCTTTCCTGGTCTTCACCTCTTTATCCTTCTTTACAGTCGGAAGCCACAGGCAGTGGAAAGAGCTTGAGAGCAGCAAAAAGCATTATGAAAACCCCTGTCCTTGTATTGATCCTGTATAGGCAGCGCCTCTGAGACCATAACTCTCCTTGGAGAGGATAAACCTCTCTCCTGGGTATCATGCTGGGATAGAGGTCAAAGAAGGTCTGCCTCTGTGTCCTCCTGGGCAAGCACAGGGGTGCCCAGGGTGCAGCCTCCCTGTCTGCCCTTCATGTCTTGGCCTAAAATGGCCACTGGAAAGCAGAGGGAGCTTGTTCTCCCCTGGCCTTGGTGCTTGCATATGTGTTCCGTGTAGTAACTGTAACTTCAAAGCTCTGAAATGGATGAAATAAGTCGAAATTAAGTGGTTTTAGGGTTGTAAGGACATGCCAGGCATTTGGGTTGCACAATGCTTAGCTACAGCCATGTAACACCCTTTCACAGCTGATGCTTCTAGCATATATATGTACGAGGTAGAGCTGGCGCTGTGATAATCAGCAATTCTTGGATTTAATTTTCTTCTCTGAAACTGTTTTGGTCTGTAACGTGGAGTAATCCCCGTTCTGTCTGCTCCTGTAAAATGAGCAGCACTCAGAGTTAAAAGTACTTGGTTAACAGTAGCAGTGGCTAAAGATGCTCGTGCCACCAGCCTCTGCTGGAGGCTCTCACACCTGCAGCACCAGAGGAATATCCACCTGCACACCAGTGTTTTGGTGCCTTAGGCTTCTGCTGAAGCCCTGATGGGAGTGCCTCCCCTCCGTCGGGGGAGCAAAGTTTCAGGGAGGGTAGCAGAAGTTGCCACCACTGTGCTGGACTGAGTGAGTCACCATCCTAGTGCAGGTAGTGCTTAGTCCAGAGGGTCTTCTCCACTCATGGGTTATGGCCCCAAGTCTTACGTGCAAAAAAGATTCCCTTGAAGATGCGCTTCGTTTGGTGAGCAGAAAGCTTTTTGCCTCAGGGGAACATTTGCGATTACCCAACCAGCATGTCAAAATATACTGTATTATGTAATTTGGTGCACAGTTCAACCTTTTGAAAGCACTGTTGTTTCTTTTAAAAAGTTCTGGAGACAATTTTATTTTAGTTTATTTTGCTTTGTAGAATAACCCTACACGGCTTTTAGCAGGGATTCTCTTCAGTCTCCTCTTGTATTTGATTTTGCAGGGGGAATTTAAACTCTCAAAGCTTTATTAAAGGAGTAGCTTGTAATTAAGAAAATACATTTTCATTGCATATAATAAGAAAGCTGTACTATTGTTGACTTGTAAATACTGATGGAAAAATGACACAGAGTCCACATTTTCTGTACTTTCCTTCCAAACTGCCAAAGAGTCTAAGCAGATCCAAGTTTAATCTCAAAGCTCTTCTCATGCTCATTCAGAATTTGGTACCACACTTTCGTGGGATGAATACTAATACAGTCTGTTTTACTTAAGGGGTGTTCTTTTGTTTAGTTGGGATTTTTTTGTTTTTTGCTTTTCTCTTTTCCCCATTAAAACATCCCTCAAATATTGTAACACTCAAGGCAAAATTATGAGAACTGGCAGCTTTGGTGTTGCACGTTCCCAAATGACCTTGAATTTTTCTGCTACATTGTTCATTATATCATTTATGCTGATGCTAGCAGTGTCTATAGAAACTTCCCTGAATAAACACAATTCCTTTACAAAAGTCTGTATAAATGTGTGTTTACAAAGAAATAGATAAGCAGTGTGCTAAAGAAGGCTGTCAGGCTCACAAAAGCATTGATCCTAAAAGTGTTGCTGAATAAGCAATAAAAAAAAATAAAAAATAAAAATGTCATTCATTCCCTTAAATTCTGTGAATAATCTGATAAACTTAAACAGGAATGGTAGCAGGTATGTTCAACGGGAGCAAGGACAATAGCCCCTATAGCACATTTTGCTTTCTATATGATTATGTGCAATTAACCCGCAGCACTGTGTGGCGATGAAATCCTCCTCTGCCACGCTTTTCTTTCCTGCCTTTCCTAATGATCTGGCTGAACATCTGCTCTGTGAATACAGCATGCAGATGATGCAGCTGGAATTGCCAGTGGCAGAATAGTTTCCTCGACGACAGGAGAGTGTTATTTTACCCTGGCTAATCTATTGTCTCTTATACTCCTCTTCACCTCCATCCCCACTTGCTGGGTACGATTAAAGCATCCCGGCAGAGATGCCCATGTGGCCAAGGAGACACGTTTCACCCCCAGGCAAGGCTGGCGCTTGGTACAAGTCCCACCAGTCTGTCAGTTCCTGCAGCAATATTGATGACAGCCGTGAAGCATTTGCAGGCTGGGCTCTGCTCTCCAGAATCCCAGCCAGCTTACATTTGGGCTGGGTAAGCAACTAAGGCAGGACATGATGAAAGCAACAGAGAAGTACATTTTCATTGCAGCCCTATATTTTTATTTCATAGCTAAAAGGTTGCCTTTGATTCAAAGCTTTGCTGTTGGTGCGTTTCCCTTGGTACCCAGAGGGAAATGGGTCTGTGGGAGAGGGGAAGGTGCACAAACATTCCGAACACAACACATTGCTGCTTTGATTTTCACATGAGCAAAAATATAGCTCTGCAATTGAGATGACTGAATATTGTGTCCAAACAGTTTTCTATTGTTTATTATGAAGTTCAAACTTTTTTTTTTTGTTGTTGAGAAGAAAACTTTGTGCAATATGGTACCGCCCCATACATTTTTTCTCACTGAAAAACTGTTTTGGTTAAACAGAATTCTGGTGGTATGGGGACAAAATATTTTTCCTGGTTGTCAAAAATAAATTAATAATATTTTTCAGTTGTTCTTTTCTGAGATCACTGGGAAGAAGGCTTTTTTTTTGTCAGGAGATGGTGCTTGTTTTTAATGACTGGCTCCTGTAGCTGTTGACTATTACAGGTAAATAGAGGCTAGGATGCAAACAACCTCAGATGCTGGTATGAAGATCTCTGTTTTAATCTTGTGGGTCAGAATTTTGGGCTTGGAAGGTCAATATCTAATTTGGAAAAATTTACAACCAAAACAAATGTGAGACTCAGTCTACTGAATTACTGTAAACTTTTCCTAGAATCTGCCCAAAGAAATTGATATTAAGGAGGTGACAGAACAGGATTTATTTTGTTGATTTATTTACCTTCGCTCTTTTGAGAAAGTTTGTGCAATCCCAAGGAAGATGTTTTCTCCCACCATCCATTCCTGCCATAGTAGTTGTGGGTTGGCAGCTGCCAAAAAATGTGTGTATTTGCATGCTCTCCCTTCTAGTGCATTGATCCCTCTGGGCGGGTTCCTCTGGGAGCGAACCCAAACCACGCCGGCCACAGAAACCGGCACAGCTCAGGCTGTGTGAACCGGAGCTCGGTACAGGTGTTTGTAGGTAGACTTCTTGACATGGCATTTAACAGGTTAAATATTATGCAAAAGATGTGAAATTAAGCTGCAAATGCCTTTGTGGAATGGTGCCAAAAGTGAGATGTATGCAAAAGCTGTGATGTAATAATTTCATCAAAGTACAGCTGGAATAACAGAGATTATGAAGGCATAATTAAGTTTTGCCATTCTGCACAGTGAGTAAGAGTAAAATTTTGATCTGCAACATAGCTACTTTTATACATGCTTTGCTGAGTATCTGTCTCTTGTTGGTAGCATATTTCATGTCCTTTAACCTGTAAAATCTGCATTCCTTGTGCCATTTTTCCGATTGTAAACACAGAATAAAAAAAAAAAATTCATTTTAGGAAACTCTGAAGTGGCTCAGATAACACGCATGTTGATGCTAACATCAAACTGTGTAGGCTTAATATTCTTCAAGAGAAGAAAATAGCATAACCCTGGGAGTAGGGTGGTGCCTTTTTCCATTGGTGTAACAGATTCTTTTTCTGTTTATTTCCATAACGTATCCCATATCAGTCACATCTGACCTTTGATCACTCAGTCTCTCATGGTAAAACAATCATAAGTGGGAAACTTATACTTGTGAGAAGGAAAAAAATATTCATTTTTTGGTATAATAGTGGCATTGTTTTTAAGAGGTGATGCAGCCCTAGGATAGTGCTATCCGTTACTGGGTGGACTGGGGTAAAGCGGTAAATGGTCACTCTCAGCAGTACTTATCTTGTAAGTAGATTGTTATTTTTATGTATGTTTGTAAGTAATGTGTAAGTAATATGTTTGCAAGTAGTGTGTTTCTCACAAACTGATGTTTTTGAGTTATCTTTGGAATCACTTTGCCTTAGGGCTGATTGCTTTAGACCTATATAAAACCCAAATTGTTTATGTAATTTAATGTTTGGATTTCCACTGTGCTTTAGATGGCTACAGTTACTCTTATATAGATACTATTGTATTATTAAAATTTAGCCTTTACAATAGTTAATAGCAGTTGGGAATTTTGTCATTTTTTTTGTCTCAGAAATTAATAATTAAATTAATTTGAAAATTGAAATCCTGTCTTCAGTATGCTGAAGGTTATGAAAAGATATATACCTGATGTATAGTGGGAAGATGTTTTGGTCAGTCATACTATAAAATCTTCATGTGTCCTTTCTATGAGCTTCACTCGTAGAAGTTATTAATCCAGATGATCTGTGAGTAACGAAATGGAAGTCAAGACAATGAAAATGTTCTGTCATTGAAGCTACCTTTTGAGTTGATATTTCGTAATGGCTCAGAAGCGGCAAAACAGTATTACTCTGCTGCCACAACAATGAGGGGAAACTCTGAGTAGTCGTGTTTCCTTCGGTAGAGTTGTAGGCTGTGATTCAGCTAAGGTTTTCAACCCTTTTTTTTTAGCCTTTTTGTGGAGGGAAATATTTGAATCTTGACTGTTTTTTCTTAATTCAGTTGGAGATGAGTTCATTTTGCGAACATGTTAACAATCAGATACTCATCTGTTCTGAGAGCAGCTCTGCTGTTGTGGTCCTACAGGATTCTCTGCGGCTGCTCCTCTTGCTGATTGCCTGCGGATGGGCAGGCTGGGCAGATGAGAGAGTACGTGCTGTGGTATCCTCAGAATGCTCATGTTGCTTTTTGTAGATCTTTGCCTTATTATGGCATAAAGCAAACAGGACCGTGGTTCAGCAACATAGATAAGCAATTTGATGTCTTCATATACTGCACTGGTGCACCCTCACCTTGAGTACTATTGCAGTTTTGGACACCTCAATATAAGGACGTCAAACTGATAGGGTGTATCTAGAGAAGAGCAACTGAGATGGTGAAAAGCCTTGGGGCAAGACTTATGCGGAACAGCTGAGATCACTTGTTTTGCTCAGTTTGGAGAAGAGAAGGCTGAGGGGTGCCCTCATCACAGTCTACAACTTAATCATGGGGGGCAGAAGGGGGGGAGGTGCTGATCTCCTCTCTCTGGTGATCAGCAGTAGCATATGAGGAAATTAGAATGAAGCTGCACCAGAGGAAGTTCAGATTGGATGTTAGGAAAAGGTTCTTCACTGAGAGAGTGGACAGTCACTGGAACAGGCTCCCCAGGGAAGTGGTCAGGGCACCAAGCCTGTCAGACTTCCAGGAGCATCTGGACAATGCTCTTGGTCTATGGTTTAGTTTTAGGTATTCCTGCAAGGACCAGGGTGTTGGACTTGATGATCCTTATGGATCCCTTCCAACTTGAGATTTTCTGTGATTCTATGAAATATAGATCTTATGGGCAAAACAGACAGGCATTCTCATTAGCCACTAATTTTTCCATGGAAGATTTGCTTATCAACTAGTTGTCTCATTGAAATAACCAAACCTGTGTGAAGAATAAAATGCAACTATGGTGTCTCAGGAGCAAGGGCAGAAGTTGGACAGTAAGTGAGACTTCTTGCTCCAGAGGTCATTATCCTTTTTTTTACTGTCACACATTAATTAGACATATGCATCACCTTCAACCTTCAAACAGGCACAGGGTACCTATGCTAATGCTGTCCCTTTTACTTTATTAGAGGCAGGGGTGAGGGGAGATATTGGTCTTCCTCTTTGTCCCCTCTGTGCTCTTCTTTGGTCCCTGTATATCCTTTAGGTGTGCACAAAACAGCTCAGAAATTATAAACCCATGATTTTTCTCTAAACTGTATGGATTTTTAACTTCCTGCTGTAGCATATTGATGTTTCTCATTAGCGATCTTTCCATTTGCAATAATCAATGATGGTGGTTATAATGAGGTTACTGCTAAATGGGTTTTAGGATTGTTGGAGGTGGCAGTTAGTCAATAGCATGAAGTATGAAAGAATAACAGGTAGTCCTAAGACATGAGAAAATGCTATTGGTACCTACAAGCAATGGATCAGTGCACATTGCATGTGGGGTGGAATTCTCATTGCAACTTTCATGTTAATTTGAATTGGTTGTCTTTCATCCAGTGTTTTCAGCTATTGATAGAGGTAGAAGTGAAATATTTACCCTTGTCCACCCTTTCTCCATACAGTCTTGATTTGCACAGTATTTGATATGACTCTCTAGTTGTTGATATCATCCTACCAATTCTTAAGTAAAGAGTGTATACTTCAATTTAAACTCCATGTGTTGGGAAGTTAATTTTACCTTTTGCATGCTGTGTCTAGTTACGACCAGGATGTTGGATTTATGGCAGAAGTTTGAAATAGATACTGATAGTCAGTATCTTTCTGTAGAGGCAGAATAAAAAAAAAATAAATTGCTGCAGTGGAATACTAACATCGTATATCAGTTGCAGAATATTGTATAATTTTTTTAAACCTTCAGTAGTTCAAGAGCTTTACTTCATTAATGGACATAAACAGAAAAATTTCCAGTTGTTAAGGAGTGGAAGAAATAAGAACTGAAGGACTTAAGAATTAAGCAGTGGTTAGAGGACATTTTTATTCAGTGTTTTATCTTCTTTGCATTATTTCAGCTTTTCTTTACTTGTCAAAATGTAGTAACATCAATTCAACACTTTTTTCAGGTTTATATTGTCTCTCTGCTCGTAATGGTTCTCATTAAACCAAAATGTGAAGAAATATATGAGGACTGGTGCAGACTGTGTGTGGATTGATGTTGACAGATTTTGCTATTTTAGAAAGCAAGAAAACATTGTCTTATTTAATTTCCCTTTAGGACTCTTTTTTGCTAAGTGCCAGATGAAATCCCATGCGAAGGCTTTGCATTCACTGTTCAGTATGGCCTTTCAGTTCAGAGGTGAAGCAAAGCAGTTTGAGGTGTAACAGATCGGGTAATAGTGACTTCATCAACTGAGATGACCTCACAGAAATTTAATCTGCAGGTTGCCCAAGGCCTGATTTTGCAAAGCACGTCATCTAGCTCTTTATTTCAACCATATGTTTGAATCCATTCTAGTTGAGCAAAATACGTGTCGTCTTCTTTCCTACCTTCTGTTAAAAACCTGCCTGACTGTAACAGGAAAGGAAAAGCCACCAAAGCACAGTATAAATCACAACGTGCCTCCCAAAATATGGTGGAGCACGTAGAATATCAGAAATCAGGCCATACCAGTCATTTAGGTCCCTGATCCCCCAGTGACATATCAGCTGCCATGGCACAAATAAAAAAGCATTTTTGTGCTGCAAACCTCTCTTGGTGGGTCAGGTTCCCTGGTGGACTCTGTAGCCTCCTCTTTCGAGCCTACTGATTGTCTGATGGAGCTTCATAAAGGCTGATTTGCTTTCCCCTTAGCGTGCTTATCTCTCGTTGCTGTAGGTAGCACTGTGTCTGCCTACGTTTGCTTTCTCCAAAATGCCAGTGTGCAAGTTAGCTCTTGTTAAAAGAAAGGTCTGAGGACTTTTACAGTTGCTAGAAGGGCAGAGCTCTGTTTGGTTACCCATCCTGGAGCTGCTCCGCTAAAACAACTCGTTTCTGGATTCTGTATTCATTCTTGCATTTCAGTGGAAGAAAGATTCTTCATCATGGCTTAATAAAACTTGTAAATACAGGTATAAAAAGGACGGTCTGTGGTTTTTTGTTTATTGGTTTGGTTTTTTGGATTCTTTTTGTTTATAGAGTGAAAATGCCACAATGAACATAATTCCAGCACGTTCCTGTTGAATGCACACAGGAGCCTGAAGGAGCTAGTCTAATCATTTACTTCGGCCTGTGCATATGGATGATGGGCGGCGTAGCACAAGGGCATCACAAGAAAGAAACTTAGCTTTAAATAGGTGCAGCATGACCCATTTTCCTCTCTTGCTCTGTGTGGTGTTCTGCTGCTGGCTCCTGTTTGTGCGGGCTGATCCCCTTCTGTTGCCAGTCAACTGTTGCTTCTGACTCCTGGGTTTGTTGGTGGCTGGAACTAATGTCCAGCCTGTTTTATAACCGTGTATCTCAAGGTGTGCCCCTTTTTACTCTTCCATGCCATTAAGGATATGGAGGAGGGTGGCATCCTCTGTCTCTGATCCAGATGCGCTGGAGTTGCAGGGCAGGGACTGGCTCCCTGTTGTGCCTCTGTTTAGCTATGAGAGGGGCCCAGCTTGGCATGGTAGCAAGTGCCAATACTGAATTTTGATCTATTATCTTGGTGGTGGGGGAGGGGAAAAAACCTCTTAAATTTTACTCTGGTGAATCTTAATCTTTAAATTAGTAGGAACGTGAGATTTCCCATGCTATGATTTTTAGAATAACTGTAATCATTTAAAGAAAACAAAGCCTAGGAACATGATGGTGTTGAATGTAAACCGGTGTTTGAAATGCTGCGTTGTACATCTGCACATATCAAAAAAGGAGTTTAATTTCCTAATTTGTTTTGGATCTTACCCCCCCTTTCCTCATGTTCATCCCTGTTTTATTTTCTTCCTTTTGTGTCTATAATTGCATGCGTTATTAGAACTGGCAAGATGAGCACCTCCAGATGCATCCTACAGGAGCCCAGCCAATGCTGCCTCTATTCCCATGTCAGACTGCATGCCAAGTCAGTGAAGCTTGGTTGTCAAAATCTATTTCTTTTATACATTGCTTCTAAACCTATCTTCTCACATAATATTTTGACACAAAGTGGCTGACCTCAAGAATTGTCCCAAGCTGAAGAAGGTGTCTTTTAATATGTTGAACCATCCTAGTCAAAAATCGTATTTTAAAATAGTACAGTCTAGGAAGCTTTCCTTTTTCCTTTGTTAGATGAAAAGATTTGAGGGGTTTATAATCTGTCACGTACCTTTTACTGGTTTTTGTAGTGGTGGGTTTTTTTAACTTTTTCTGAATTTTTATGCCCTTTGAATACCAAAAAAAAGAGTTGACTAATTTTACTAAACATAATGCATTTTGTGTTGTGATTTTTTGCAAAAGACAACAACTCTTCCTTTTGGGGAAGAATATACTCATTTTACTTATTATTTTACAGGTATTGGTCAACAGCATATCAACCTTGCTGCTTCTACAGGATCTTTTCCTAATTGGAGATCTATACTATCACCAACACGGCCTTCCACAGAAACTAAGACTTCCTCAGTAGGTGATATTTCTATGGGACAGACTTTGGAGAATGCGAACTTGCTTCAGATGATAAAAACAACACTGACTGGCACACGTACTAGAACTTCGGATCAAACTCATCTGTCGCCCACCCTTTATCAAGGCAGTGGAAACAGTGCATCCCAGGAACCCGCTGAAGTTTCAGCTGAGTCGCCTCTGAGGTCATCATCTCAAGATGCAGATGAAACAGCTGCTGTATCAGGTTTGCCTCAACTTGGTAGGTTTGCCACACTGTCCACTACACCATCAGTGACACATTTGAGCACAGTTGTGCCTTTTCAGCCAATACCATTAGAAACACCCTCCATTTCAAAAGAAAGCACATCAGGATCAGACATGCTTGCTGCTGTTCCATCACCATCATTCTCCTCATTGGTAATTCAGTCACCTCATACCATTAACTTTTCTAAACCAGCTATACTGCCCATCAAAGTGCCTTTGTCTGCAGATCCTGAAGGTTTCTTCAGCACAGATTCAGCCAGCTTGCAGGTTAGTGAAAGCGGAAATAGTCCTCTAAGCACAGGCACTGTAGTACGTTCCAGTATGGTGAATCACAGAAAGAGTCCTGAGTTGTTTACTGGTGCTATGCCTTTCAGTCTCTTTGGATTGACAACAGTGCAGCACTTTACAGAAAAAGTGGGAAACGGGTCTCTTTCAGAAAGGACCTCTTTTTTGCCTGTATACAGTGATATTCCTGTGTCAAAAACATATCAGTCTTCCCAGTCAGTAACTTCCAGAAGCCTCTCACAGTTTCCTAATGAGAGCATGTATAATGTCTCTTCTACTGGAGTAAAACAAAACAGTCAGCCATCTAAGGCAGCACTGACTGACCGAAACAGTGATATCACTCCTCTGTCATCACCAGTTCTTCAGGATAAAGCAGAGGTTCCTACATCAGTCTTCCATCCGGTGGGAACTTCACATCTAATACCCCAAATGAGTCATCCTCAGTCCTCCACTGCACTGACTAATTGCACTACAGGCTCTACCAGTGCACCTTTCATGTCATCAGCTTCTGAGAGCCTGGCTGAGATGTTCAGCTCAACAGAGAGCACGTCTTCCCTCTCATTGCCAAAATCACTTATTCCAGATGCAAAGCACGATCACAATGCAGTGCTGCCAGTACGAGCATTTAGAAGTGAAACAGATTTTCTCTTTAGAAATGCAACACACTCCACAACAAGCGCAAAGTCTCCCTTGCTAACTGAGACAAATGACACCTTTACTATGAGAGCACGCACAGACAGTCCCAGTGCAACAGCAGCCAATGAGGATACTTCGCAAATCCCTTTGACTGTTTCCTCACAGTACTCGGTGGTTACTCTGAATCAGACTTTTGCAGAAGATCTGACTGATGGAGCTTATCAGGCAAATGGCATGCGATTGCCAACTGCTTCTGCACGTACTCTCCCAACTTCTGATGGCTTTCCCATGGCAAGAACAGCACAACAGCCTTTTATAAGAGGGGTGACAGCAAAGATGTCCATGAACTTCAATGCCAGTAGTGTTCTGTCTTATGGATCTCAGCTTTCCAAAGTTTCTCCAGATACCCCAAGTGATACAAGTGAACGCCCCAAAGGATCAAAGATATTAAGCACTGTTTTGGCAACAGGCATGACTAGTCCTGATCCAGCTGCAGTGCTGGTAATTACTTCCACTGCAGGCCTTTCAAAACTGGAACCTGCTATTGCAAATACTTCTACTAGTACCTTTCTGACTGCACATGTCCCACCTGGTGCTGCAGAAAGTCCAGATGTAACTGCAAATAGAGACAGAAATATGAGAGTACCCACTGTTGTGACCCCACACACAGAATATTCACCTCCAAGATCTTTAAGTCATTTTCCCTCTGGTCAGACTTCTCGTTCAGGTGATAGAAAGCATCTCGCCTCTGTTGTGCCTCCAGCCTGGGCTACGCAGCAGTCGCTGGTTTCCTTGACAACGGTGATGGACAACCACAGCTCCAGCTTTTCTGGGATTTTGAGTGCGGGCTCTGAAAGCAATTTAGATCCTGTCAGCTCTCCTGAAGTCGTGACTTCAGTTTCTATGTGGACCAATACAGCGTTGCTGTCCTCAGCTGGCATTAGTATTCCTTCGGTTAAAACTTCAGTTGAAATGACAGTAAGAGAAGTTCCTCCAAGTACTTCTCAGTTGGAAACTGAATACCATGCACCATATTCAGTAGTTTCAGGTCTGGAAAAGACAATGAATACAAATAAGCAGCCACTCTTCTCCAACCCTTCAGCAAACTATATGTATGCAAACACTAGTCAAAAGGTTTCAGATTCACCCTTTGCTGGAGTGAAATCAAATAGTTTTCCAGAATTTGATGTAGATACATTTGCACTGAAAACATCTCCTGTTCAGTATTCATCCCTTGCTACCACCTTGACAGTGCCTGATCCCCTGCAAAAAAAGCATGGAAGCACAGCTGAAAATATTGCTAATTTCTTTACTGTTGGAGACATTGATACCAGTATACACTATGAAGCACCTCTCCATTTACATGTGCCTCCTGTTAATGATACAGGTGCTTTCCCTAGCTCTCTAGAATCACAAACAACAAATGCTAGAAAGATTGCTTTACTGACAAAAACCTTAGGCACAACACCGATGTTGGCTTTTCAGCTCACTGACAACTTGACTGTTTCGACCAGCAACGCAAACAGTGCCATCCACGAAAACGGTGCCATCCACAGCACACTGTCAACCGAGTTCCCCTCTCCCGTAGCCAAGCTTTCTAGCTCAACTCTCTTGCTTAGTTTTATTACAGAAGAAGACATTGGGTCTGGAAACTTGCCAGAATTTGCAGATAACCAGTTAGAGTCCTCTGGTTATTTGGCTATGGATGATAAAAATCCAGCTACATTTAGTGTGGAGGAGTGGGACAAAAGTGCTGTAAGACATAGTCTAGTTCCCAGTAATATATCTACTAAAGCTACTAAGGGCATCCCATTGCAAACCCCTACCACCAGTGCTCTGCAGTCAGTCATCATAACTTCTGTCCATGCATCACCAACACCACTAACTTCGCCTTTTTTGTCAACAACCAACTTTACCCATTCTGTCATTACAGTGTTATCTGGAGTATCTTCTGGTGCAATACCTACAGTAGGAACTTCAGAAGCAAAACCACTAACAAGAAAATCATCTCCAGCTTCACCAGTGCCAGCTTCTTCCTTCTTTTCTCTAGGCACTGAAAACACACCTTTGCCATCTGTGATGGCTTTAAGCACACCAGTACTGACACTAACAAAAAATAACACTGCCACAAAATTGACATCAGATCTAAGCTTAGTAGGAACACATACAGATTTTCCTTTTGCAACAAGAAACACAACTGCATTACCTGCGGACGTGACAGCTATGTTTATAACCCCTAAAAGCAGCACGGTCACAGCTTTCACGCTTGCACCCTCAGCACATGTACCAAGGCAGATAGAAACAACAGTAACAGACACCCAGAAGTTCCCAAGCTCAGAAATCACCAAAACATCAACCCCATATCCACTGACAATTACAGCAGCTTTGACATCTATTACAGCATCAGCGAAAACAACTAGGCTTCCCCCTACTCCAGTGGAAAACATCTCTGCTCCTCCTGAAACCACGGCAGCAGCCGCTTTCGCTAACATGACAGCAGCTCCTCCCCTGGATTGCCGGCTCTCCAGGAACCTTATGGTTAAAACAGGTATGTGGGGCCACTGGACTTGCTGAAAGGACCTCTCTTGTCTATGAGGGGTAACTGGTGATGAGTGGGAAATACACTCAAGTGTCGAAGAACATTTGAGTTGGGGGCATTAGTGATTAATCTGGGTGTGAGGCTGCTGCATTGACAAACTAGACAGATAAAAGCAGAGTTGCTAGATAGGAATGGCATTGGCTTTATTGGTAGCTTGGATTTTACAAGGAATGTGTCAAATGAAGTAGTGATATCGGGTGTTCTTAAGTTCAGTGGGTCACTGCAGGGATCTAGCAGAACCACCTTTGCGGAGCGACAACCCGGTATGACATGATGGTTTGGTCTCTGCTTTGTAGGAAGGGGTCTGTGTCACTGAAGAAGACAGTGCAGTAACCTGCCTCGGTCCTGGCCCTGTTTACATATGAATACCTAATTCTGTTTTTACATGAATACCTAATTCTATCATTAAAGATTTGTGTGAAAAGAATGTTCAGTATTTAGAGTTGTATGCTTCAAAATGGTAGAATTTTGAGCTGAGTGGACAGTACCACTTCTGGCTCTTGCTGTTTTATTTTGTGGGGGTTGTTTTTGTTTTTTGGGGTGGGTTTTTTTTTTTTTATTGGCAGCTTTTCCTTATCTGTAAGAACTCTGGACTAAAGGGGTCTGGAGACATGTCTTGCCCAGGCTTCATATGGACTCCTTATGGTAGCACAGTGCAGCATCAGATGTGTGTATCTTAGAGATCTCATCAAAGAAGAATATTTACGTAAGAGGTTTTATGACCTTGTATAGGTCTGAATGATACTGGGGGACAATGAAATAAGCAGCTTTTGAACCGAATATGTGTTTAGTAACTACTAAATATCTACATCAGTAGTATGAGTACAACTATTTCTAAAGGTAGAGGTAGCCTGTAACGGTATATCATTGAAAGTACTTAAGTGCAGCTATAAAAATCTTTCTGCAAATTATAAGAGAAAAAGAAAAAACTAGTGATAATGTTAACAAAGAAAGTGTACAGACACTTCCCAAATGGAAAAATAATTGCAGCAGTGAAGTAACACATCTATTTGTTTATTTAACTCTGGGGGTGAAGGTATGAAGCACACATCCTGTGCAGCACCAGCTCAGTCCCCTGGGAATGCTGCACCAGTCTGTCTGCAGGCAATCGAATGGCATCATACCTCCCTCAGAAAGGCAGCATGGGAAAGACTTGTTGTTGCTAAAGAACTTGCATTTGTTAGACCTCACTCTGGAAACAACGGACTATTGCCATGGGATGAATAGGGAACTCAGGGACGCTGCTGAGCCTCTGCAGTTCTTGCTCCCATTGGAGCTGCTGCAAATCCTAGCTGCTTTGATGACCTCCACCCAGCTAGCACAACATGAAATAATTTAAAAAATCAAACAGTAGCATGTCTCAAACCAACATGTGGCTTTTGTTGTTCCACAGTTCTGTTTCTGAACACAAGGAGGATGCAGATCAGTAATGCTTTCAAGGAGAGCGTGAGAAAAGGACTCAACCAAGTGCTGAGACAAGCTTTCAACCACAATGTCAGTGCTCAGGTAAGCATGCTTGGCTTGCCTGCATGATCTCACCAAAACAGCTCTCCAGCCAAGAGAATCTCAGCAGACTGCAGCTCCAGCGGTGTTTCCAGATGCAGGAAGCCTCTTGCAGGGGAGCACCGAGCTTTTCCTATGGAAAGCAGGTATAGGTGGTACCCACTCTCGGCTCTGAAAATATAAGGACCACTCCAAAGCTTTTGCCATTTTGTCTGATTAAGTAGAAGGGTGAAACACAACTTTTTTTTTGGTATGTTCTGGGAAATGACTACTGACAGCAGTTTCCTCCTCCCCCTGCAGCTCAGGAGTGATGCTGGTTCATGGTCAGCCGAGTGTGGCTGTGCTCAACCTGGATCGATTGCAAGAGCAGGGCTGGTAAATGGGGTGTCACTGCTGTCAGTCTGCTCCCTGGTTTGAAAATCCAGTACCTGACAAGTGCAATTCCACGGGGACAAAAATCCTGAGCAGAGAAAAAGCACGTTTTATTGAAAATAAATGAGGGAGACGTGTTCATCGCTTTGCAGCTAAATTGCATGAACCTCTGCATTGCTGCGTGTAAGAGCAGACTTAGGTGGATCGCTGGGGTGCTCTTCTCCACAACACAGGTTTCTGTGCACTTAGATAGGGGTTTGTGCTGGGTTCCGAGGCTGTTATGAGTGATATTCACCAAGCCACTGGGAAGGTAAAAAATTTTTGCTTGAAATAGAGGGCATCAGGTTGACTTTTGTCCCCATGCTCTATTGCTGCAAGTTCAGATGATGTTAGTCAGTTTGGGAATTGTGTATTCCTGAGTCTCAGAAGCAGCAATTAAAACTGTCAGTCTCCCACCTTCTTGTAAACCTGAGAGAAGCTGCCTTTTTCTAGCCGAGGAAACCAGCTAAAACTTTGTGTGGAGGACCAGTTTCAGGGCTTAAACTTTTTGCAAAATACAGACTTTTGACATAACACTCAACTCATGCTTTGGCTCACGGTGTGTTTGTTCTTGTGGTTTGTCATTTCTACTTACATAGGTGATAGCTTAACTATCTGGGACAGTATAGGAAAATTAGTATAGAATAGAGTTGTGGTTGAAGAATCAAATATTGCAAACTCTTGTCTTTCAAAAATCTGTCTCCAAACCTGCAATGACAGGCACGTGCAAAGTCAAGGAACTTCAGGTATGAAGCAGGAGCTGAATGTTCTCTGGATTCTCTATATTTTTACATTCATAGGTAAAACATCCCAGTATCTAGACACGAATGAAGCCTCAGTCTGAATTAGAGATACATGAGCTGTGGTAGCAATACTGCACTGCTTCGATTTGGAGCACATGCTGCATGGGCTGGGTCTAAAGCTCTCCGAGCAGTTCTGCTAATACCATGTCTGATGTGACACTAACTGATCCTGTAGGGCTTATAGGGGATTACAGGGTAAAAACTCCACAGGGGAGCCATACTCAGGATGAGAAGTCCCATCAGATAGTGGTTGAACTGCAAATGAAATAAAAAAAAAAAAAAAAAAAATTTCCCTGTGTGTTTTAGGTTGAAATCCTGGAGCAATCAAATAACATAACAGTTGGTTACTACGTTACACGGGGCAGGCTGGTTTTTATACCAGCGGCTGTAATTGAAAGGCTTCTTGCCTACGGCATTAGCAACGCCACAGCGGACATAAAGCAGCACGTCCCACATCTCCAGTCTGTGGCAGCCCTGGCCTTGCCATGGAAGCCCCTTCCCGCCTACCACTTCCAGCTGAAAACAGGTGAGCAAGGTCCTGCCCGCCTGCGGCCGGTGTTGTGTCTGTGTTAATGGCTCAGTGCACGGGGATGATGCTCCTCGTCCCCTTTGCTGTCCTGCCTGAGCCCCAGCTGTCCGGCGCAGCAGCTGGACAAGCTCTGCTTTGGTTTCATGTGTTGATGTTCTGGGTGCAAGCAGGACAGCTGGTGTGTGCATCCCTGTCCTGTGTGGTGCTCTGCTGTCGCCTCTGGTGGCACTGCTGTGAAATGAAGTGGCATCACATTAGGGATGAGTCACGCCAATGCCCTCAACTAAGACTTGGCGCTTGATTAAAATGGGCTTTAATTGATGGGTTGTGCCGCAACCTGTGTGTTTCTTTTGAGGACAATCAGCTGAGAAACATGACTATATGAGAGATATACATTGTTGTGGCTGGGCCCATTGGATTTGAGTTAGTCCCTAGCAGTTTAACCCAGGGTCGTTGCTTAACTGCTCTGTACTGTGGCAAGCATCGATGCAGAGCAGTTGCAGTGCAGCAGAACAGTATAAGCTACGAGAGGGAAGAGAATGCTGTAAAATAATGGATTCAATTGTAAAAAGATTTCCTGTGTGTGTGCTTACATGTTTATATGCACATACTTAATGAAATTACCCAGTTAAGTATATTTTTCCTAGCATGAACAGAATGAGAATCAGTATTATGACTGATTATGTCTTGTAAAAGCCAACGACCTGCAAGATTTAAGAGTATAACTTGCGTTTCAGAATGATTTCACTTATTGCCTGGCTCTGAGTAAGTACAATGAACTGGCCTTATCATCTTATATATCATTGCAGAAACAATATCCATTTGTTTGTGGAAAGTATCAGCTCTAATAATACAATTTAATTCTTACATTATGTCTTAATTAAGGCTAGTTTAGTGCAGTGGTTGAATGACATAAACTGATCCTATGTGGCATTATTTTCACCTGCTTAATTTTTAAATTGGTCATCTTGCTGTCAGGCATGACAGAAGTTATGCAACCAAGAATGTTTTATCCACATACAAATACTTTGTTCCTTTTCCAGAGCTGCAGTTTGTGGGTCAAACGGACAATATACAGTCATGCAAATTTGTTCAGACCATGGAGCAGCGGTTACAGAGAGCTTTTCAGGATGCTGAAAGAAAGGTCTTAAACACCAGCAACAACTTAACCGTTCAGGTACACCATTGTGTGCTTTGCCAGTGACTGTTGCCAAATTCTCTGGGTTATTCTTTCCTATGTGTATGCTTGCATTTCAACACGATGTCTTTGATAGCCACTATGGAAGTAAGTTTATGCGTTCATCTGAAATAAGATTGTTTATTTATTGCAGGAACTTATAAATGCATGATTTATAGAAGACGGTTACTGTTATTTTCATGAATTAGAATTTTAATGTTTGCAGTCAAATAATTTAAGTGAAATTCAAATAAAAACAATTATATAAAAATATTATTCCAAATTTTATTTTTACTGCATGTGTTATTCTGACACGTTAGTTGCTCTTAGTGAGGCTATTCAGGCATAAAGATAATGTTTGTAGCTGTTTGTAAGACCTAAGCTGATGGAATATATTTCTTTCTTTTTTATGTGTGTTCCAGTTCCATACTCACAGGCCCAAATTTGCTATTAAGGCCTGATTTTTGCAGACCTTTATATGTATAGTGGGCCAACACCACTCTTCTCTGTGCCCTACATCAGGAATAAAGAAATTATCCTCTGGGTGATATCATGATATGTATTTGACTTATGATAAAACTCTGTGTATGGATTTGTACTTTTCAGAATAGTTTGCATGTAGCTTACCAGAAGGAGAAAATTGGTCATCAGAGCTCTGCTTAGCTACTTTGGTACTGTCTCTTGTGAGCTTGTGTTCAAACTGAAGGAGCTCAGAGAGGCAGAAAAGTGCATGGCAAGAGCTGAACTACTGCAGTAGGTAAAGGGATTATCAAGCTTTTCAATAGCTGGGCCTGTGATGCTGAGGGGAGCTTCATGTTGGCTAATTTGATTGCTTCAGAAGTGGTAGATCTCAAAAGCACCCCGGCAATTTTATAAAGAGCCCTAGAAGAAGATAGTAGTTGTGGGTTTTGTGGGTATTGCCAGCTTAGGAAGCAATAGGATGGAGATTTCAGAAAAGGCCTTACTGCATTACGAGAGTAGAGGGAAGGGCAGCGAAGGTGGGTAAAAGGCATGAAAAAAATTCCATGCAAGGAGAAATGAAATTGGCCGTGGTTCTCCAACCATGAATCAAGACTGGTCATTTGGAGTTTCTCACAGCAGAACTACTCAGGTTTAAATAAAAAGAAGAATCCTTTCACAAAGCAGGTAATAAGATCTTGAGGATGGCCGAATGTAACTGGAAAAAAGTGTGGAAGTTACAAAAAGCGATTGGCCAAACGTGTAGAATAAAAAGTCATCAACTGTTTTTTAAAACCAAGCATATGATTTATGGCTCAGACCGTAGCTGTGGGCTAACCTTACACAGTGGAAAAGAGTCCTCTCCTCTTACCCTCTGCTATTCTCTAACCATCCGCTCCCAGCCATTTGATAGAGGACGTCGGCTAGGCACACCTTTGCCTTGACCTCAAACTATTCTTCTGATACCTTTATTATACTGTTTTTTATGTTTTCACTTAGTGGCCCAAATCATAAAAATGGGGTATTTAAACACTATTCATGGATGCTGAATGCTGTTGGCCCTACCTTACAGTATCAGTAGACAAAAAACATCCCTCTTGTCCTAGGCCATGGGTGTTCTGAGAAAACATGGGTTTTTTTGAGTCTTGCCTTGCCTTCACCCCTCTGCTTCCTGCATAAAGTTGATGTTTGAGGATCTGATCCAGTACTCACTAAATAGAATTGGTCCTTAAATGTAGCCATCTGTTTTGGGCTTAGGAAAAGACTGGCATAGAGCTAAAGTGGGGAGCAGTGCTGGTAATTGTATGATGCTGGGAACAGAAGAGACATGGTGTCCCTTTATTTCATATGGAGAAGGTATAGGTATAGATAGCTGCACTAGCAAGGCAGCAAAGAGAGCAAAACATACAGGTCTAATTCCTCTGCATAAAATAATTAACAATTTTTTTCTGGTAAGCATACTTTGCCTCATCTTGCATTTCCTGGTAAAAAACAGGGAAAAATATTTTCAGTCCTCACTGTACCTTTTCTGCCTGCTGCTGTCCTCCAGTAACTCTGCCTGTGCTAAAGTAGGAATTTAAGTATCGCAAACTGGCTTACACAATCATTTTCAGTGAGCTGCATCTAGTGCATTGTTCAAGTTAACTTCTTCCCAGTTTGTTTGCGCTGGTTTGTTTTTTTTTTTTTTGTTGTTGTTGTTTTTTGGTTGTGTGGTTGGTTTTTTTGGGTGTGGTTTTTTTTTCCAACTAAGCTGAAACACAGCTACACATTATTTCTTTATCTCTGTTTCAGATTTTGAACACCTCCAATGTCTCCCAAGCTGTCACTCTGTTTTATGTAGTGAACAATCAAAGCACAACTCTAAATGGCACTATTTCCAGCAACCTTCTCAATCAGCTGTCAGCTGAGCTGGTGGGTTTCTATCTAACCTACCCGCCTCTCACCATTGCAGAATGTAAGTATGTGCTTCCCAACACACAGCTCCTATTAGAGATTAGCCAGTGTTGGGCTTTTGCTTTGCAAGCACCATAAGCTTTGTCGCCAAGCTCACCAATTGTAGATGTTTTTAATGATTGCTTTTTAAACTTTTGGTTCTTTGAAAAAAAAAAAAAAAAGAGTGGGGAATCAGGTATGGGTTTTTTCTGGGTTCAGTGTTTACACTGGTAGAAACACTGGCAGATAATTAAGAAAAAACACATATATGTTGACACTAATAAAAATTGCCTGTGCCAGGTTCCAAACAAAATAAAATTGTAGTTTTATATAAAAACAAACCACAGAATTTCCCCAGATCTCCATTTCAGGAAAACTTAGCGCAGCACATGAAGTTCATCTTCAGCATAGGCCTTGACTGCAGTGAAGACTGAGCCCAGGTGCTTGTTCCTGTGGCAGGGCTCGGTAGCACACTTTCGGTGGGTGTTTGGGTAGGGGGTGAGCTCTCTCTATCCTTCCACGGTTAAAAAGTTGGTGGTGTATTTGCTGAACTTCATCCTCAGTTTAGAATGTGGTCTAAGCACTTTAGCATCAATAATTTGCTGGCTTTTCAATTGTTGTGAAGAGTCAGAGGTACAGAGAGCAGGAGACAGTTGTGTGTCTGGGTAGCCTGCGTGGCTGATAGGCTCTCTGACTCTGCATGCTAATTTCTCTAAAATGAATAAAGGGATGAGACATTTGATTATGTGGATTTCTGTTTAATCTGCTTGTTAAACTTGGCCTGTGAAATTAAGGTCACTGTAGAGCTGGGTTATCCGTTCACTGGAGGAGATGTGTGTTCACTGGAAGCGCGAGGAGACAGGGACACGCTGGGTATGTCAGTGCATGGTGATTGACTCTGGATAAGGAAGGGCAGGTTTCAGCTGATCTCACTGTCTGTATATCTTCCCAAGATGCTTGTTAAATTTGAAATACTATGCTCAAATACCAGTAAAAATCCAGTTAAGCTTCTGGTTGCTATCAAACTCACCACTAAGGCTAAACCAGAGATGGAGTAGTTCGCAATTTCTCATTTCACAAGTATTGAAATAATCAGGCACATAAGAATAGAGCCAAATATGTCCTTATGATCAGAACATTGAACTGACTGGATTCATAGCTTTGGGTAAAATTATTAAGGTGCCTGTTCATTTTCTGATTCTAAGAAAAAGCAGAACCAGGCTGGTGGAAAGACCACTGGGGAAAACGCAAATTACCTTATTTGTCAGTCCATTTTATTTGCAAACAGCCCAACAGCAGAGTAATTATCTTGTGCAATTCTTCATCGGTTACTTGCACAATATGCTGTCTGGGTAAGTGGTTGCTCACTGGTGCAAGGCAGTTGGGAATCACAACTAACTCTGGTGACTGTGCAAATCCTAGAAAAAGGAGGATATATTTTTCTTGAGGCATTACCCAATACCTAAATTGGGTATTTGCAAACAAATAGGTTAAACCGCCCAAAGATGAGTTCTTGCATTGTGTTGGTGCACTTTTGAATCAAACTTTCCATCACAGGATGAGAGATGTCTCAGGACAGACTGGCGTTTTCATCAGGTCTTTCCGCAGGCAAGGGGAGGTAGAGGGAAGGCTGTTGACACAGGGTGTGCTTGAGGATCTAGAAAAGGATGTAGACCATTCATGAGACAGGCTCCTTCCTTTTCGTGGCTGGTGGGTGAGCTTGTCACAAGGACTTGTCTTCACAGGGCATCCAGCAGCACAAGAAGAAAGCCCAAGAAAGTGTTTTTTTAATAACGGCTGTGTTCGGTTCAAGCTTTTGGCCTCCAAAACAAGCCTGTTGCATAGGAAGAGGATTATGGCACTTCTTGCAAAGGCAATACAGGTGTATACTTGGTAGTCAGGAGCTGTGGAAGACATTTGTCACACAGTAAGAGTCTTCTGTGGTATTGCAGTTCTCTGCTGATCCCTGCACATGATGAACTGACCCGATAAAGTCTTTAGCTAGTGCTCCTTTAAAAACTAATAGCTTATATTTCATGTTGAAGTTCTTGGTTTTATTCCCAGCACAGCAGGTATACTGCAAACTCATGAACTTAATGCACGTGTAGTATTTATGGCTTCAGACGGGTAGTGTGTCTTGTGAAAATGTTTACTTTGAAAAGTGTTTGATGCTTATTCATGTGGCAGTGCATTTGTTTCAAATACTGCTGCTGTTTTCAGAGCACATTATTTCCCAGTAGACTCCTGTGGCTCCTCCAGAGCCTTTGCAGTCTGTCATGGAAATGCACAACTCGGGATACACCATGAAATCCCTCCTCAAAAGCAGTTACTGTCTGTAATCAGATGCTTTACAGTGTTTACTATTTCAAGACACTTTGGAGTTTAAGAATCAAGGTAACTCAATAGCAGTGTATCAACATGCAAGGCATGGGTATTTTCTGAATTAAGTTCCAAGTATTAATGCTTTCCACATTGCATAAATCTATTGGAAAAAATGCTGAGCTGTATAATGAATTAGCAGCACATTGAACTTTACAGCATAATGCACTTTGGAGATGGAAAAGCTAACAAAAGGCATCAAAACAGCAAACATCAGTGTCTCTCAGGTGTAAACACATATGGTAGTAATACCTTAAATGGTGCTCAGTGAGACAGTGAGTACCATAGTCTAAGGTGTGTTCACAGTTTTGTTAGTCTCATTTGTAATTCATGTGGAACTGCACTCTGTGATTGGTGAAATCTACTCCTGGTGTATTTTAATATTATTTTAGGTCAAAATGGTGGTCTGGGTAAAGTAAGGATTAAATCACAGAATCACCATAGAATGTCATCTTGTTTCCCCAAGGATTATTCACAGAGTGAAAGCAGCAGAAGTGTATGTAACATAGACACATGCATATTACATGTCATTTTTAGTAATGGGCAATCCTTGGCTTTGCCCCAGATGATGTATCAGCCAGTATTTTGGCAACAGAAGATATATGTTCCACTTTGTACAGCACTGCCTGCACTGTTTACACTTGATGTCCTTTTTCAGACAGAAGAGAAATTGTCATCCTGAAAACTGCCTCTAGATTTCCTCCTGGGCCATAGTTCAATTTTATTTATCAGTGTCTGGTTAACCAAATAGTTTTGGGACAAATAAAGTGTAGGACGTTGGAATATTATGACATAATTTCAACTTTTGTTTTAAAGCTTTGGAGTATCCAAACCTTGATGTCTCAGAGTCAACTAGAGACTACTGGGTGATAACAGGTACTTTTTAACTTCCTTCCCTCCT
Source organism: Numenius arquata (assembly GCF_964106895.1). NCBI lineage: Eukaryota > Metazoa > Chordata > Aves > Charadriiformes > Scolopacidae > Numenius > Numenius arquata. Next base: position 24,772,171 of record NC_133581.1, on the reverse strand, counting down.
CCATGGACTTCAGATAATAATTTTTAGTGCTCGATTATATAAACACATTGGTGCAATAGTTTTATGCAAAAATAAGTGGCTGCCCGCTGAACCTTCCTGGTTCAAACCTTTGCATTCGACTGGGCAAATGTATTTAAAGTTACTCTGGGGCATAACTGTGATTTGTCCTCTTAAACAGAGACATCTCCTGCTTCTAACACTTACCTCAGAATTTATGCCACTTTGGTTTAAGCACTTCAGAGAGCAGCATTATCTTCTCAGTTTTAAAATACAAATAGGTTTGCTCCCCCCCCCCCCCCCCCCCCGCCACCCCCCCCCCCACCCCGGGACTTTGATTTAAATCTGAAATCCAAAGAGGCTTGTAGACATAACCCAGGAAGAAAAGCGATCTGTTAAACCAAGGAAGTTTGTTATGATTTGCTGACTCTGGCTGGGTCCAGGAATTTTTACATCTTTCACCTGAAGCATTAAGCACATAACTTTCTGTTGGTGGAAGAAGGTGGAGAGAATGCTATTAGGCTTCAAAATACTTGTTTTATCGTAGTCATTTCACTGGTATCACATTCTCATTCACAATCGTTTTGACGTTATAAGTGATAACTGGGCAAGAAAGAGACCCTTTTCCCCAGACATCTTTGAGTGAGCAGACGCCAAAGCCTTTCTAATTGGTGTGTCTGTACCTGGAATTGTTTAATGCTCAGGAGAGCAAAAGAAAAGGAGCCTGACATAAAACAGATTAAATTCTGCACTTGGCTTTCAAAAGCTGGTGTGATTTGGTACCTGAGAGAGATATTTTGAGAGTAAAAATAAGTTTATGCAAAGATTATGATCTTCTGAAGGGAGTGGTATGGCTCCTCCCCATTTGGACCCCATGAATCCGATATTCCATTTCTTGCCTTTGTGCATTTGCTGTAGTGGAGTATTATTGACATTACAATGGAAAAAGTTTTCAAAGAACTCATGGTAGTCCCAAAAGATTTTTAAAAATAATATTGAAAAACTATACATTTGTATGAATTGTTAGCATGCAATATCACTTATTTGAACTTTATATAAATTCAGTTTCTTTTAATTTTGCATTAATTTTTATTTAAAAAATGTTTATTCAGTTTTCAGTGCTCTCAAGCATATAGTGTTTTGTTACAAACCAAATTGTACAAAATTCTAACCTCAGATTTCAAAACTGCTGGGCAAAAAACTGTCGTTTAATTAACAGGAGCATCTGATGACAAGCATAAAACCAGGCAGCTCTCAAATAAGTTTTCACTTACTTTTTACATTAAAGATCATAGATTAGGTGCTTCCTGGAGCCATTTTGGTAAACCGAAGGCCTAAGGAAGTTTTGGAAGGATTTTATTCTCTGATACATCATTGACGTTGTCTGAGAAGAACAGTGCAACGGCTGAAACAGAAGCACATTATATCCCCGTTGGGAATTACTCAGGGGGTGTAACTGTGCAGTTATTTTTCTTCTCAGCTAGTTAGCACATCCCTGTCCCAAACTGCCCTGCAGACCACCCGTTACTTTATCTGTCCATCTAAAATGTGCTGATACGTGATTTTTCTCCATTCCCGCAGTTATTCAAGGGGTTGATATTGCGTTACTGGGACTGAACAATCAGAGCTTTGCAAGATTAATGGAGCAGCGTTTGGCCCCACTGTTTATGATGTCCCATCAGCAAGGAAGAAGATTCAAACGTGCCACTACTGTGGGCAGCTACACTGTGCAGGTGGTCAATGCAAGATTGGTTGCGCCTGGCTATGTGTTGAGGAAAAAAGGGCTTTGTTTGCATGTGTCCTGTCACAATTTGTGTGAAAAAAAACCCACCAAAGCCCTGTTTAACCGTGTTGAGATTTCCTGTCTTTTTTCATGAAAATACCAAAGCATCGAGTGCAAAATGCATGGCATTACTAATGGGTTTCTTTTTCTGCAGTCAGCCATGTTTGCATGCCTCTCATCTTCTAGAAATCATCATTAGTTAATCAGTGTTAAGAAATATTTTCTCTTTGGTTGCTATGAGGGTTGGTACAAAGTACCTACTTTAGCATAAAGTCTCATATTCAGCATAACGAAGAGTACCAGGCTCTTGTTCTTAAATTAAAAAAAAAGTTTCCTAGGGCTTCCTTTCCTAGGTAACTCAATAAAGCTAGAACTTATTTTTTTTCTTTTTGTTGAAAAAAAAAAAAAAAAAAGAAAGTACAACGCAGTCTTTATACAGGGATAGTCATCAAATCATGTGGCCACAGATAACGTTAGTACAGATTTCAGTCCTGAGTAATTTATTGATCATCTTTCTCTTATTTAGCAACATATTCCATTCAGTTTTTTGAAACGATTGTATTTTGTTTTCTCACTAATTTAGCAAACTTATGCTTGTTGTGGGGGATTCAAAGAGGATCTATCTTCAAAAATTGCATGAAAAGTTATTGTTTTTTTTTAATTACACGATGCTTTTTAAAAATTGTTTTCCTGTGAGATATAAAAACAAGTTACTACTTTTCTTGTTTCCCCACAATTCTGTATGTTTTCCCACTGAAACAATTTAAAAGAAGGAACACGCTTTTACTTGCCAAAAGTGTGAACCTTTGTAAAATTTTCCATGAAAACATGACATATTTTAGTCAATAACATAACAGAGAAGAATCTCAAAACTGCTTTCTCCTCTCGTCATTAGAGGTGCTTGACACTTTTTCTACTCGCAGGAAAGATAGAGGAACAATGTAAAAATTCTGCCAGCATTCTGCCAAATAAAATGGAAAAAGCATGGTTCTCTTTATTGTCAGCCTGGGATCAAAAATGATGACTATAGCAGTAAAATATGAGGGAAATGTCAGTATGTCAGTAAAGTATAATTTTCAATATTAGGACAGATTTTAAGAATTCCGGCTTTACAGAGGACTGTAACGTTTAAATATTTGATCCTTTCCTCCTTTTTACAACATGCATTTCTTAGGATAGGGTTTTACCTTAGGATTATGTTTAAAAATTTTAAAGAAGGCAGTCAGTCCTCACTAATCTTAATAGCCTTGGCCATGAAGGGGAGAAGCTCTGATCCTGTGAGAATATTTGCATGGAGCTTATGCTTATATGGGGTCTTGAAGGAGTTCCCTCTGTGTATTGACTTCGAGTACCTCCTGGCAGGTTTTGCAATGGTATAATGCAAACACAATTTATCTTGTTTTCTTTATTTTTTTTTTTTTCCTGAAAGATGGTAAAAATTCAACGTATTCCAGGACCCAAGGAGCCGGCTGAACTGACATACTATACTTTATACAATGGGAAACCTTTGCTGGGCACTGCAGCTGCCAAAATTTTGAGTACCGTTGACTCCCAGCGGATGGCCTTGACACTAGGTTATGTTATTCAAGTTCAAGCTGATCGTAAGAGTTCTTATAAAAATTCTCTAGTTTAGTCTGTGTTTTCTTCTTTTTATTTTTTCTTTTCTTTTTTCTTTCTTTGTGAAAACACCAGTGTACGTATGGGGAGAGAGAAATTTCAGCTGCACCCATCCGAGCAGCTCCTTAAGTCAGAGGGCTCTTTTCTTATGGAAGGCAGGCTAATCTTCTATGGTAGTTAATCAAAGCTATATACCAACTGTTATTTAGCCAATCACTGTAAACTCTACTGTACAACTAATTTTACACATTTACAGATATATGAACGGAACAACTTTATGGAACTGTAAAGTCAGAATTCATTCTGATGCTAACAAAACCATGACACCACAGGATAATGACTGCTGGGGCTAAACTGCTATTGAAGTAATTTGACCTGAAGTAAAATGAAATTGTATGTGGGGGCTATCAAGATGTCCCTTATTTTTTACTTGTTCAGAATAATGTAGATGATTTCTATCTGAAAGGGATTTTTTTAAAAAAAAATAATTATTTTCACCAAGAACTTTGTAAAGTGCACCACGTGATTGCTAAAGACATTGTTTAGACACAAATCAGAAAAGTGAAGTTGAACAGAGCTACTTGTGTAGAACAGAGCTACATAGGAGGTTCCACTCAAATATGAGGAAGAACTTCTTTACGGTGAGGGTGACAGAGCACTGGAACAGGCTGCCCAGGGAGTTTGTGGAGTCCCTTTCTCCGGAGATTTTCAAGACCCACCTGGATGCAGTCCTGAGTAATGTGCTCTGGGCAATCCTGCTTTGGCAGGGGAGTTGGACTAGATGATCTCTAGAAGGTCCCTTCCAACTCAACAATTCCATGATTCCGTGTATACAGGAGATTTTCAGATTTGAGATACGGTAGCGTTATTCAGAATAATGTGGCCAAAAAAGTAATCCATTCTTGAAAAATAAAGTGGTTTTGAATTTCTTTTTTAAGACTTGCATCAGTTACTGAGTGATTGTGGGCACAGGTGTCTTCTTCAAATAATTTTTTTGAATATTCCTGTATAGTTGACCCACAGTCATAAACCTGTGGTGGAGCTTGGAGTGTTTCTTGTGCAATAACAGATTAATGAATCAATCATGCCTTTAACTAACTGAATCTCCTCACTTTGCCAAAATGCAAAATTTATGCAGATGGAATTAAAATTATATAGTGGACTTCTGTATTGGATCTCCTTACTGGCTAAACAGCACATAAAATAGGTTATTATTTCTGGTGACATTATTTCTGCCTGAAGGAGCAGAGATATTGAAATAACTACATGTAATGGTGATAGGAAAAGAAGGAACCACTGTAACAAATAATTGACATATCATCCATAAACATATGATTGAGTTAGCAGACTGAAGTATGATATAATTCCAGAGACTGACTACATACCACATCTGATTCTTGATTTGATCATGGTCTCTTACTGACTTTAGTTGGACTGAAACCGGGGATCTCCATTCCTGCTTCCATACAGTCTAGTATTTAAATTCTGAATTACTTTGTTTTCCATGAGGATATTTCTATAATGTAATTTTTACTAGAGCAGCTATAGATAATACATAGCAATTTCCTAGCTCTTTGTGCAGTTTTGTGCTTTATATGGGTATTTAGGTAATTATATGACATCTGCTGTTCATGATTTAACTTTGTACTTTCATGATCTGATAAGGCAGCCTCATGCAACCGTAGATTTTTCATACAAGTAAGTTAAATATGCACAGAATATTGTAAGAAAAGAATATACAGAAATTGAAATTATGACCCTGGGTAGCAAAGAAGCAAGACCCTCTGAAGCAAGAGCATTTGAAATGTAGGAGAGACTTCTATCTTTATAATTTATTGTAAAAAATAATAATCCATTTCTCTCATTTTGGACATGGTATTTGTAGACTGTCTTTGTATTCCCAAAGAAAATACTTGTGTGCTCTTCATTTTCACTCATTATAATTTGTTATAGCAGAATGAAAAGTTCTGTACCAAAATGCAGTAAGAAAAGACATCTACCCCCAGGAGCTCATAGTCTGCTTAGACAAAACAGATGAATAATAGCAAAAAATATGGATGTTCCTGTTTTATAAGCGAACAGAGTTATAGCAAAATGAAAGGCTTGCTTCAAAATCCATTGCAGTCTTATTGAGTTGAATGAACTGTGGATTGACTTACTCAAGGTCATATTGGAGGCTGGTAACTAAATTAAAGATTTAAACCTGGATTCCCAAATGTTTGTCCTATTAGCCGTAGGGTCATAATTTCCTCTGTGTTCCCTAGAAAGAATAATTACAATTTTTCACCACTTGTTTGCTGCAACAACAGCCGTCTATAATTAAAATTGCTGTTATCTGATACAATTCAGATTCACTTTCCACAGCACTTTGACTCCCACGCTTAAGAGTTCAAAGTCAATAATTTAGAATTATGCAAGTCCATTGAAAAGTGGACCTTGAAGGGCAGCTTAATCTCAGGCTTCAACCTGGCTTTTTGGACAGTCTTTAAGCATGTGGTTACTGTTACAGTACCTAATGGTGCTATTCCTACATCACCCAACTACATTGGCTTTGTAAAAAGTGGTAAATCTACGAAGAGAAGAGGCTCGAGTTTCAGACAGACTTTCAGCTGGCTTTCATAATGGCTGCTGAACAAGATGGTTTGCATTTGAAGTCTGATCCTGAAAGATGCTGAGTGCCTCTGACAGCTAATAAGCTCAATGACATTTGAAAGCGCTAGTCCCCACAGAAATGGGAAAGGCTGCTTTATGCTGGTATTCTTGCAGTTGCCTGTCCATGCCAGTAACCAGTGGCAGAGGAAAATAAATAGAGATAGCATGAAGTCCACAAAATATTTCACTACACCAAAATTCACCATCATAGGGAGATTATCTGGTATTTTTCCAGAAAGAAATGAAATAAGAGAATGGGGGATGTGTCACAAGAGGATCTCTTATGTGTATACAAGTTCAAGGCTCATACTAAGATGCTTTATTCTGATAAAATGGAATTAAAATGTTTTAGCATCACTGTGTTTCTGAAATGTACCCCTTTCCTAGTGCCATTATTAATATATCTGCAAGTAGCTCTTTCCAACCTCATAATTTTCCCTCCTTCAGAAATCATGGATTCATTTTGACCTTAACTATGATAAAGTATTCCTAGAGCACAAGAGAAGCATTTTCTTATTACCATATTGATATCAATAATAACTCCTAGTGTGCTTAGCCTCATTGTTTTTGAAAAAACTCTCCCAGTTTACTATTGCTGAGCCAGTAAGTCTTTGACACCAAACATAGACCCTGTGTATATTTTTGACACACGTTACCTTTCTATAAACTGGTTTGGTTTGAAAAATAATTAAGGATGTATTAGTCTCACTTCTTTTTTTTTTTAATCTGTAAATGAACTATTGAAGTGATATCTAACATGGTATCTAATTTGACTTGGGAGTTGATGTCTGCTTTTGCAGCTGGCTATAACTAAGAGAAGAGAGCCCAGGGATTTGTGAATTGAACAGTGTTGCTGATTCATTTTTTTAACTTAAGGAATACAAAGGTATAGCTAGATTCCTAATAAACCTTTTATACTAGTTGTTATATGGAGACAGTTGAAGACTGTGTTGAAAGCAATTTAAATCTTGCATTTGCTCGGTAAAACTTACTAATGTTGGTTTGCAATTTTCTGTAGCTGTGGTGAAGAACCCCCCAAACAACCTGTGGATCATTGCAGCGGTGCTGGCTCCCATCGCTGTGGTTACAGTGATCATCATCATCATCACGGCGGTTCTGTGCAGAAAGAACAAGAATGACTTCAAACCAGACACCGTGATGAACCTGCCTCAGAGAGCTAAAGTGAGTGACCGATCTTCAGATCCAAGACGTCCATTTGCTTTCTGAAGTGTTAACTGTGTTTCTCTGGTAGATGTAGTTGAAGGACGTTTGCAATTGAAATGGTCCTTACTCATAGGTTGGATCTTTGTGTTTCTGTGTCCTTGATACTGCTGGTAACAGCAATTACCCTTCTGTTTTACTTGGGACTCATCAACTTCCTTTGCAGCTTGTCCACTGCCGCATAGGTAGTAGAACACAATAACTGTTACTCAGTGATGTAAGGCACTCTGCCATTAAGGTTGAGCAGGCTTTACTCAGGGCAGTTGCTTCCCTCATAAAGTTGAGGAAATGATCAATCACCCCTAGGCCTCATTAGCAGCATGTCTCCTGTAGGACCTCATTCTCAAAGCTGTGGCCTGAGCTGCTGTTACCTCCTGTGAGTGGCTGTGGCTGAAGCTCTGGGCTTTGGCAGATCATGATGGAGAAGTTCTCCATCCAACTGCTAATCCAGAAAAGGCAGTTGATGAATATTTTTTTGAGAAAATTTCTCCCACTGCTTTTTTTTTCTTTTAGATGTTTTGAACTTTCTAATTTATTTATGGATATTGTTGATTGGGTTCAAATGAAAATATTTTCCTTAAATTTACTAACCCATATCAATTACAAGCTTTTTTTCCAAATTGAATGCCTTTCCAGTTTGATTTTCTGTTTTTGAGAGAAAAATGTCACAGAATATTGATTTGTCTCTGTAGTGAAAAAAGTTTGCCTTCTCAATGCTGCTATTAGATGGTTCTTAAACGGGGGCACCCAAGTTAGGAGCTTTTAGCCTACAAAGCGTGTGTTAAATCATGCTGTTCCTTCATCCTTCTAGCTGGCTTTGTTCTTCTCCATTGGCACGGGATTGAAATGATAATTTTTTTTCTTTGGTTTCTTCATGCTACAGACAGCAGGATTATTGTGATTTCAGCTCTGTTGCTTCTGCTGAAAAATGTATATTGGAGAGAGAGTTGAAGGAAGGCACCATGCAAATGACAGCTCCTTTCTCCTCATTTTAGGCTGGTTGCAGATGGGTGCAGCTGGAGCCAGATGGAAAAAAAGACATTTGTATCAAAAATGATACAAAAAAGACATTTCCGTTTCAGTTCCAGTATGCTCATCTGTTTATCTGGTGTTAGCAAACTAGTATTAAGACTAGATTGGCAAAAGTGAAACAAGCAGTATCACAAACACAAACAAAAATTAATACCACTGCAGTGATATCATACCATGTCCCATTGAAACCTCTAAAATGCAAATCACGCTATATCAGGGGCTGTTGCAAACACTATGCACCACTTGATTCTTCTTATATTCAATCTTAGGCCCAGCTGAAAGACAAAGTGAGACTAAATTTGTACATTGTTTTGAGCTGGCCATCATTATGGGATGCTTTGCGGCTGAAGAAAGTTGCTATTTAAAAAAAAAAAAAGACTGCTGTTTGAAGCTACAGCACAGAAAAATCTTGAAAGTATTTTAATATTCCATAGTTGTCATTCCAAAAAGTTAGAGGAAGTTGAAGTTTTACTTTTCCTGAGAAATCAGATTTAATCAGGCTCGAAGATACACGGTGAGGTTAAAACCTCTTCAGTCAGGTTGCATTTGTATCAGCAGCCAATGTGGTCAGACAAGACTTGGGTCTGCAGAACAAAACAAGTGGTGCTGAGCTCCCAGCATCCACGCTACACTTGTCTTGAGATTTTTCCTGCAGGCTTGCTCATGTTTGCAACTGGAGTGCAGTATTCCTCTTCTAGAGTGCATATCCCCTTTTTGGGTATATTTTGAGGCTTCATAAAATTTAATTTAATTCATTATATAAAAAGTGATGCATTTCAAATGAAAGCTAAATTGGTTTCTGCTTTGTTTCACCATGATGGCTCCATCAAAAAGGTTCAGCCAGGTCTAGTTTAGAGTATACGCTGGTATATGGACCATGGAAGATAAATTCTTCAGCAGGATTGGGAATGGACTGGTTTTGTCATTCCTGATTTCAGCATCTTTACTTAAAATAAGGCTTAAAAACTTAGTCTGAGAAGATAACGAAATAAAGTCATTTTGAAAAGGACAGTTTTATTTTTATTTTTAATTCCAGCATTAGGGGTATCAGGAACAGTGGCAATTACCTGAACTGTACTTGCTACGTTTCATGCAAATTGACAATACAAGTAGCTGATGAGCACATATCTATATCACATTTAAAATGAATATATGATATTTCATGGCTTAGAAAAGTGCCTGAGACTGCTTGATTAATGCTGAATCTGTTCTGTAAGTGGAGTCACAGCAGAGTGATTCTTAGTTTAAAAAAGCAGCTTTAATATTTTGTTTCTGTGTGTCTGAGATTTGCTGTTGAATCACTGGAGCAATTTTTGGATGCCTTTTGAATATCCAGCAAGCAGCATAGAGAGGAAAAGACAATATTATGGGATACCCCAAACCCTTGGATTCCAGCAGGTTTTGTTTTCAGTGGTGCCATTTTCTGTGTTTGGATTCCAAAAGTCCTGTACCAAGGGGACTGGCAGAGCGGAGCTGCTTGTTCATCGCTGCAGTCCTACTGCTGCTGGGAGCAGCGGGAGGCTGCCGGTACTCGCAGAGCAGAGCTGCCTGACACCTCCCTCCAGAGACCCCATCCAGCCGGGTGGGAGATAGGATGCACCAACACAGCTCAGAGGGGTAATGAAACATTTAGTGTTAAATATCCTTCTGTAGCCGGGGTGTGTGTGATGTGACCTAACAGCAGGATTGCTGCCTGTGCCTGGTAATTTAGGAATGACTCTTTTTGTTCTAACAGTCTGAGGGCTGAATAAATGAAGTTTAAAAAACGACCTCTCATATGCAGTGTAGTTTATAGTATCTTTCTCAGGATTTGTGTTGCTGTTCTGAATTGCCTTAGCAGTCAGGGACATTCGGATTAAGTTGCAGGGAAAAGGGACTGTTACCATTATTTTAAATTGGCTCTCCAGTTGTAAAATTAAAAGTAATATAAATTCAAATTGGTGAAATTCTGATTGGAATTTCTTTTACTGTTCTTTCAATGCTGTTTTTATTTTGAGCAGCTGTTTTTACTTTGAGGTTTTCAATAGATGTTAGTTTTTTACCTCCCTTGCTAATTCACAGCATGCTTTTGTAAAGTCTGTAATCTGATTTGTCACCTTTCCTTTCTTTCAAAGCATGAAAGAATAAGCTTGCAGGTAAACAGAGATAAGATCTGCAGTCTAAGACCTGAAAGCAAAAGCAAATACTGCAGGCCATGAGAAAACAACCACTATCAATTTGATAAAGGGCATGGAAAAAAAAAGATTAGAGAAACTGACAGTGTACATGGGTATATATGTGGAGGGGAGGGGCTGATTGTTCTTTTTTTTTCCTTTCCTTTTTTTTTTTTTTTTTTTTAATATCAGTGTCTTTTTCATGACCATTACATGGAAAAAAGTCCCAGAAACAACTTCCTATATTCAATCTGCCCTTTGTCAGACAATGTAATTTAGTGGTCTCATCATTCATTTATTATTTCAAAAGCAAAAATAAAATCCTGGTCCTTTGGTCTTTCTCAGTATTGTGGCTGCATTGGACATCTCTGCTTGCAGTGCTTCAGCAGTGCCTGATTGTGATTTAGTCTTGCCAGTTCCCTTCAGGGGTGGTAAAGCCATCTGCTCCTGTGGGCTTTTACAGAGCAGGGTTCCAAGATCAAGTTTTATTTAACGCAATATGTCTGCTGATGAGGATGGCTTTTTCAGCTCTTCCTTTATTTCAGTTTGTTACTAGACATGGTGGTAAGTAGAACTCAGATTAAAATAATCCTTCATTTTCTTTCTTTGGCAGATCCGAGCTTGGACTCTTGCAGAGTTCTGTAGAAATTCTCATGTTCTGCTGCTTCTGGTTTGGTTTTGTTTGTTTTTGTTAATTATTTTTTTTGAAATAAGATATGAAGTATAAGTTGTAACTTCTACTCTTTCAAAGGCATGGAGGGAGAAATAAGTGATTTAATCAGCTTTTCTCTTTTGTTACCTTTTTTGCAGAATATCTAGGAGGGTCTTGACTAACAATATAGATAATAAGGTTGGAAAACAATATTTTTAACCAAAATAATACTATCTAGGATGTTGTGCAGTGGTTCTTCCTAGCTGTCCTTCACACAGCTTCTGCTTCCCCTTTTTTCATTTCCTCCCTTCCTAGTTAATTTGGTGTCTGCTTTTGTGGTATCCTGCCTTCAGAGGAGGGCAAGCAGAAGGCTCCATCAGGGATGGCAGCATCACGACTTGCCATGGGCTGGTGATGGTGAATTGGCATTTTTCTGATACGTTGCAGGTTCCATGGTGGTATTGTGTGGAGACATCTGATCTCCCAATTCAGCATTAGCCCAGTGAGTGTCTCCTTAATGCACTGGAGCTACTTACCAGAGGAATAGTGGAATATGTACGCACATTAGAAATCATCAGCCTTGGTTCAAACAGGAGATTGGGAATGTGATGTAGATCCCTATAAATAAAAAGCATATTTTGTTTTAAAAAATAGAAGACAGCCTGTTTTTCTTTCAGACTGAGGTCGCCTATGAAATTTATTTGTATTTATAGCTATAGCCCAGGTTTACTAAGGGACAGAACAAGAGAAAATGTTTTCTCAGAGCTCATCCTTTTTTCTGTGCCATCAGCAATTTTTTTTATCCAGCTGATTCTCTTCTGGAACTGAAATATTCAATGACAATATGACAGGAACCTGAGAGAGACTATTCAGTTATTAATTTTATAATTCTGATGTGTTTCTCAAAGTATGTTTGAGGGTTAAAATCACCATTGCTCACCTTTGAAGTGTTTTATGGTGCTTTTTTAGCATTCTGTCAATAGTCTTTGTACTTCAGGAAGCGCATCTTCAAGTTTTTGGTAAATTAATTCAATTTAATGTAGCAAGAACATTTTATGTGTTACATATTTTTTCTGGAGAGGTCAGGAACGTAATGGCTTTTTTCCTTCTCTCTTTTTTTTTTTTTTTTTTTTTTTTTTTTTTTTTCCCCAATAGAAAATGTAGTTTGGAAAGTTAAGTCTTGCTTAAATGCTTTAATTTTTCCGTTTAGAGAATCCACCTTTGCTTTGCCCAGAGGGCACATGTCAGTTCTGTTCATTCTTTGCAGAGGCAGCAGGGAAAGCCTGGCTGGGCTTTGGGGCAGGAGAGGCTGGGGACACGGCCCTTGGCTGCCCTGCTGCAAGGCTCTTGCCAATGCTGCTTCCTGAGAGAAACAAGTGAAGTCAATAACAACCTTCCCAGTAGGCAACTGGCAAGCCAGGGGAAATATAATTTCCCTGATCTGAAAAAGATCCTTTCCTGGGAAATATTGCCCATGAAACTTTTATGTGTGCCTTTTTTCCTATGTCTTGATTTGGAATAAATTACTCCCACCCTCTTAGGAAACAGAAGATTTTTTTTTCATAGAGAGAGATTTCCATTTTCTTTATGTCTTATTTTTCTCTCTCCTAATTTTTTCTTCCGTATGTTCATTCTTTCATTGTCTGTTAAAGGAATTTCTGGGGGTGTTACAGCAGGGTAAGAAAGGTTACCCAAGATTGATTTTATACTAACTGATCATGTTTAAAATATGTGGAATGGAGATCTAGTCAGGCAACTGCTTTGTTGTTGGGCATTCATATGGCAATTTACATGTTTTTGTCACTTATGTGATTAAAGAAGTTAAGGGTTAGTGAAAAATTTTATATTTGATTTTATATATATGAAGTGGAAATTTTATATTAACATATGACTCATGCTTGAAATTTCTTTTTTCTCCTGCTTTTTTTGCAGCCAGTACAAGGCTTTGACTATGCCAAGCAACACTTAGGTCAACAGGGAGCTGAAGATGAGGTTTTACCTGTAACTCAGGAGACTGTTGTACTCCCACTTCCAGTTAGAGATGCTCCTGCCTCCCAGGAGAGAGAAATTACTCAGGATGGGAGCACCATCAAAACTGCCAAATCCAATGAAACAAGGAAAAGGTATGGACTGGCATGTTCCAGCAGAGGGGTGGAATGGGGTATATGCTGCTGGTTGCTTAGGAAAAAACCTGTAAGGTTTGGCACCCAGGCTCTGCATGTGGCAGATGGTTCCTCCATGATATATTCTTGGCATAATGCTGGTGTGCACTGGATGTGTAAGATTGCTGCAAAATACAACATAAAATAAAGTGAAGTCTTCACAGATCGTACGTGCATAGGTGAGGTAAAGGGGAAGTGACTCTCGTATGCATGCTGGTGTAGTACAAGAGATGAACGCAAATGAAACATGGGATCTGGAGCATGAACACCGATCATTTCTCAAATGAAGCAAAAGACAGGACCTCAGCCACTGTAAGTTGCTGTAGCTCCACTGAGACTGAGACAGAGTCACTGAGTGACTCTCTTACTCCAGAATTGGACCCAATGTCTTCATTAGCAGAAGGGCAAACCCTAAACATCCACTAAATTATAGAAGACTTCTAGATCCAAAGTGTCTACAGCAGGACAAAACTTCTGAGAGCATAAGAATAGACTAGATAATGTCACTGCCTATGGTAAACTGTCCCAGGTTTGCAGGAGGTCTACAGGGTTGTAGGATTGCATCTTAGAAGGTCTCCAGGAAACTGTCTGGCTCTTCTTCTCCACTGCAGGGTCAAATACACCCCTAACTCAACTTCAGCTTCCTTTTTTTAAAGTCTTTGAGTGGTGGGAAGATCGCAGCCTCCTCAAACAATCTGTTCTTCACTACCTTCCCTGTTAGGAAGTTTAACCTTGTGTCTAACCTCAATCATAATCAGAATAGCTGAAGGTCATTATTTCTTGTCTTGGTCGTCTCGGGCAAGGAAAGCAGATTATCCCTTCCTGCTGGCTGTTTTGCATGCTTCAAGACCATTTTTCCTTTACACTCTCTCCTTGAAATTAATTTAGAGTGGAGGATCATTAACTTTTTATTGCTGAGAATGATACTGAAGGGAACAGGGGAAAATAAAGCTGTTAGGTAAACAGCCTGCATAGAGGTAACAGTTGTCTAGCTCACTGGCATTACACTGCACGGTCCTCGCTGCTTGATGGGACTTGATAACATAAGAGTACCTGGCTAGTGCAGAGAAATTCTATAGAAAATCACATCTTCATACCCGAGTCAACCTCATCTCATACTTGTCAATGCACAATGATATTTACCCTTTGGAATAACAGAAAAGTGTGGAAAACTCAACACAGTTGTTGTATGCTGTGACAGGGACACACTGGAGCCATCTGCAGTCGCAGGAAATGCTGTGCTGGAAGGTGTCAGCCTGCACAGTGTGGCGCTGGAGGACCCATCACTGCTGTTCTTCGTGGCGGGTAGACCTCCCCATTGGTCATGAGTTCAGGTTTTCCTTACAGAAAAATAGAAACAAAAGGTGGTGTCTGGTTTGGCATACTTCTCTCTGGCTGTGTAGTGCATCACCTGGAATACCGAGAGAGCTGTCTGTAGGGAGTACTGATAGAGAAGAGCAAGCCAGCTGAGAACCCCCCCTGGTTCCTGCAGTTGCTTCACTGGGATTGAGTGTAAACTGTTATTCTGCCCTTTAATGTGTTTTTCACACCATAACTCACTTAAACCATAAGGGTCAGATTATATAGTCCATATGAAACAAACAGCACTTGTCCCTCCTGAGGTCTTCCGCCCTCTGATGAAATGACAAATGGAAGATGACCACGACACTGGCTGTGGTTGCTGATTCTGGGCCACCACAGGTCAAGTCTTCGCAGGAACTGTTTTTTAAAATGTTTTGAAGCCTCTCCAAAGCTGTGTATAAATACACAGAAAAAATGTAAACCAGCCCTATCAATTAATCCTCTAACAAAAGTGATTAAGCATTTCTCTCAGTCCTTTGAATGAGTGCAGAAATCCCCCTCTACTTAATCCACACAATTTTAAATAAAAGTTGATAAGCAAATTGATCCAGGAATTAATGGGAAAGTTATTCTCATTATAAAAAGTTTTGAACCTTTGTGCCTTTCTAAGCAAATAGCTAAGAGTTAGTTTTGCCTTCTTCAGGGCGATTACTTGAGTAAGTGAGAACATACAGAATTTTAGTCTTTCTTCATTCCCAGGAGCTGTCTCTGGGGATGAAATTTAATGGTTTCTGAAGATGAAGAAATATTTCGTGACCTTTACGTATTTGCTCTTTCATCCAGGCTACTTTGCAGCCTGGAAAGGTCAATTTAAATCAGACTGCCATGAAGTGGCAGGTAACTGATCAGAATACCTTCTCTGATATTACCACTGAAGCTTCACAGTTAATAATATGACGGCCACTTAAAAAGGATGAATATTTAGATTAGTGGCAGCAGCAATCGTTGTGCAAGCTATCCATGCTCGCTTTTTCAAGTGGAGCAGATTTTCTTCAGGTGCTAGTCTGTCCCTGGATGAATTTTTTTACTGGGCTGGGATTATTCATTAGCGGTGACAAACAGGTTTATAGGGGAGGAATGCTACTTTTCAAGAATATTTATTCTCAATAGAATTTCACAAGAAAATCCTCAGGCTAGGCTGAGCTGAGCTGGGTTGCATGCTGAGTTCTCCTAAAGCCCTGCAGCTGGAAACAGCCTGTCTCAAATTATATATATTTCCACCTAGCCTTCGAAAGAGAGTCCCTAAGAATTACTTTTCTCATACTTGTCCCTTCCTGTTCTGATCACAGTAAATGCTCTCTGCTTACACCAGCCAGGGCAGTCAGAACTGGAGGTAAAAGAATGTTTCAAGCTGTCAGTATAGTATTGCCAATAATTTACAGGATGATTTTTACAGTTGTTTTGCTTTAGTACCATTTTCTGCATATAAAGCCATTGTGACAGCAATAGAACTTGATTTGATTTTTTTTCTTTGTAAAAGAAGGTCCTTGTAACTAAGTCCATTTTTTTTCTTCAATGCAACCTCTTTACATTATCCTGTCATTTGTGATGCAAATTCGGAGTGATTAATTGCAGATAGGTGCATGAGGAACTGTACAGGTCCTGTGGATTATTTTCATTCCTGTTGTGGCAAGTTGCATGTGTAGAAACAATGTGACGCTGTGTTTGGATGTGGAATAGCAGCAAATTTAATATTTTCTACTTTGGCCTGCTTTTCCCAACTTGTGCGTTAGGATTTGAGTAATTTGCCCATCCCAAAGAGAAGTGGTAGCTCCCCGTGCATCCCAGAGTTATGCTGCTCATTTCTGTTCTTGCTCTTGCTTGGGACTGAATGGTCACAGTGGTTCTGCGCTGCCCTCCCTCCTCACCCTGTAGAGGGACCAGTTTCAAGGCAAGGGTATGCAATAGCTGAGTAAAACAAGTTTTATCTTAGGAGTTTCAGTAAATAATGGTGCTGGCTAAACCATGTTATGTGGAAAAAAGGAGAATTTTCTGATCACATTGCGTGTGTGTACATGTAAAGTGAGGGAGTGGATTTTGCATTGTGGCTGACAAAACAGCTGAGTGTAAATGCAGGCTAAATAATAAAGGATTTAGTTTAGTCATATATATAAAAACAAAGGTCTAGTTTATTTTAGCTGTATAAATGAGACTGAATTGATAACAGGATTTTTTGTCCTCTGCAGTGCTGCTTCTGTCATTGTGGGGGTTGTGCATGAGAAGTGTTTGCTTTTGATGCCACTAAGATGCCTATCAGCCCTGAGCTAATTGAGAAGTCACATTCTCCTACCGTTGCTCTGTTCCTGCCTTTACTGTGTTTCTGCGTGCAGTTTATATTCTATCTCCTTTTGGTATAAAATCAGACTTGAAAACTCAGTGATGCAAACTATGCGAATGAAATAACCTTGAAACGATGTTTATAAGGAAGAAATTACAGCCTCCCTTGTTGCTATGGTTACTTGCAGCCGGTCCCCGAGTCAGAATGGCTCCATCATCAGCAACGGGTCGGGAAAGCCCAGCTCCGGCCGGAGCTCCCTCCAGAAAGTAATGGCACCGCAAAAAGTGACAAAAGACGAAGGAAGGAAAAGAAACGGTGAGAAGTGTTTCTTGATGAAAGCTGCTCGCAGTTGCCCCTGTTAACGGTACCCACACAGGCACGAGTGATATTAAAAGCATCTCCCCATACCTTTGGCAGTACTTGGGCATTTTCTCTTTATAGCTGGTTTGTTTGTCCTTTTTTTTTTTCCCTTTATTGCTATAACTGTTTCTCAACCTCACATGAAACAGTATGGTGTTTACTCTTTATGTGTGTGCCTTTGCAAATTTTCTTTTCTTTTCCTTTTTTTTAATTTTTTTTTTATTTTATTTTGAAATACCGGTGAACTAATGAACACAAGGTGCTCCTTAGTAGGTGGACGGTGTTTACAGGTCTTTTTTTTTTTTTTTTTTTTTCTTCTGTGTAGAGCCCTAAGGTATTAATTTCCATTACTTGCTCTTCCTGAGCTGGCCCAGATCTGATGAAGATGATTTAATTAGGTGAAAATTAATTTGAGAAAGTGTGAGACATCCAAAGCTTTAACTTTCTATCTCCTATCATTCTCATCATACCTTTTTGTTATTAACACTTGCTGACAGCTTTTCCTGATGCACCTAGGATGTTATGCTGGATGTTTTTTACAAGGCCTTGGTTGATGGTGGTGACCTTGTGACTTGAGATGTATCAGGAGCGCCTAATGACAGTAGAATTCAATCCTCTTTCTTCCTTGCATTTCTTTTGTCTCTGTCTCTGCTTATTTCGCCCAAGTTATAGCTTTGCTTCGATAGCTATATTTTCCATATGAATAGAAAACACTGTGGCAGAACCAACTGATCATTTCATATAGGGATAGGGAACTACTGGAAAGAGTCCAGCGAAGGGCAACAAGGATGATTCAAGGATTGGAGCATCTCCCTTATGAGGAAAGGCTGAGAGAGCTGGGACTCTTTAGCCTGGAGAAGAGAAGGCTGAGGGGAGACCTTATCAATGCTTATAAGTATCTAAAGGGTGGGTTGAAGGAGGAGGGAGCCAGACTCTTTTCAGTGGTTGCCAGTGAGAGGACGAGGGGCAACGGGCACAAGCTGGAACATAGGAGGTTCCACTCAAATATGAGAAGAAACTTCTTTACGGTGAGGGTGACAGAGCCCTGGAACAGGCTGCCCAGGGAGGTTGTGGAGTCCCCTTCTTTGGAGATTTTCAAGACCCACCTGGATGCAGTCCTGAGTAACATGCTCTAACATGCTCTGGGCAATCCTGCTTCGGCAGGGGAGTTGGACTAGATGATCTTTATGGTCCCTTCCAACTCTAAAAAAATTCAGTGAAATTCAGTGAAATTCCCCTCCGATGGGAAGGAATTAAACTGGATATGGTCTCATCAGATTCTGTCATGAACACAAGCCCATAATTCTTCTTTGTTCAAACTGTAAGTGTGGAAAGGAGGACCTGGATAAAGAAGAAATCTTAGTGTAGATGTCTATTCCTTTATCCAATAAATCACCTGAGTAACCTCTGTGGAGCATTCTGATGGCAATCCTGGTATCACATCATATCATCCCTTGATGATCATTATACTTAATACTAAAGTATCACATAAAGGCTTTGCTGCTTTAGCAAGAATACAGTGTGATATAGAGGCAGATACAAAGCACCAGAGATGGCCTTTGTTCTGTACAGCAAAATCATACTGCGCTTTTTAAGTGTCCTCTGTTCTTTCCATTCATGTACCATAGAGCATTGCATCTTGTGTGGACCCTATAATTGATATAACTGTTGTACGCTGTTTTTAAATCACCTTCACTGAGATTTATGCACATCTACACATTCACACAGAGAAGTGAAGTTGTTAATTTCCTTTTGTTATGTGTTTGTCACCTGTACTGCTTTCTTCTGACAGACGTGTGACTTTACTGATTACTCCAGACCTGTAATAATATGTATTCTGACTGGTTTTTCTCAGAGGTCTGTTTTTCCATAGACAGCATAACAATATTTCATGGTTCAAAGTTTCGAGGCTTGTAATTATTTTTTCACTGTTTCAAATGTAGCTCTTTTTATGAGACAATAACATTTAAGGTTTCCAGTGTTACAAGCTGTAATTTATGCTGCTTTTTAATTCCCTACCCAGCAACCCAATATTCAAAGACAGTGTCAGCTGATGTTTACACATGTAGGCAAAATAACTTAGTGAAGGTTTTTTTTTTTTGTTTTGTTAGGTTTTAAATCTTCAAAGAAAATTGGTAAGAACTTCCAGTTTCTTTGGTAAAGAATTGACTAACACCTAACATCCTCTCTTCTGATCTGCGCTGTAGAGCTGCATTTTTAGAACATACACACACTACTTAAAGAAACCTTTCAAAGTAGTATAAGGGAATTCTGACCCTTTATTTTAAGTCTTAATTTCATTATAACTCTGGCTTTAACTTTATTTGGTAACAATAACTAGGCACTTTTAAAATTATGTGGAAAACTAATAACTGCTTTATTAATGTGTTTATTTTACCTTCTCTCTTCTGTCTTCTGAAAGAAAGCCTGAATAATGTTGTTATTAAATAAGGTTAAGGTGCTCCTTGTTAGGAGCAGCAAAGGAGCTAAATGATTTCTAGGAAAACATCTTTAGTTTCAATCCATTCATAGCATGGTTACTTGTTGTTTGTTCCTACCACATGCTGGCAGCAAGATCTTGAGCTCCTGTGGCAGAAAGAAAAAGCTGGGCTGCCTGTTTAAAAAGTAATAGTATAGCATATATACAAAATATGAAATAAGCTGTTTCCATCTGACTATTCTGGCTTTGAAGGATCCTGTGCATGAAACACCTTTTCTGCAGAGTCCTACTTCTGGTAGAGACTTCAGCAACTTCTTGAGGAACTTCCTTCACTCCACTGACATGGCCTTATAAAGGGTCGCCTGGTAATTTCCAGGCACAGATATGAAATGGGATAAGTACATTGTTCCCCAGTAAAGAGACGGGGACTTATTAGCTGCAGAGAGTTTTAGCTGTAAGAGACACAACTCTTTCAGAACAACTTCTGAGAAGGAAGGTGTGGCTGTGGGAAATGAAATGGCCTCTCTCTTACCAGAATTACGGAGCTCGCCCCACATTTATATGCATGTGCAGATGTGTTTTTGACTTCGAAGATCCCAAATGCCTATTGAAGTTGAAATTAAAAACCAAAAATCAAGGCATCTTTTACTTTTCATCACAGAGCTTACGCTTTGTTCCCCAGTGTGATGATTACAAACACTGTTGTCATCTCGAATATTTCATTCTTTTTGCAGGGTTTTATCCAGTATGATTAGCATCAACAGAATGTGTTGGCTGTTTTTCCTTCTAGTTCAAGAAAGAAGCTGCTTTTCACCTAGTTGTTTGTCTGAACCTGCTCCAGCTCTCTAGCCTAGTTGTAGGCTGACGCCTCTACTGTGCATGTCAGCAATAGCAGCAGCATATTTTCTTCTCTGAAAAGCAGCATCTTAAAACTGGAATGCATCCCTTGATGGTCACATGTTTGAATTGGGGACTCCAAGTTAGAATGGCTCATTAGTTGCCATAGTTACAGACCAATTTTAGATTCTATTTCTTGCTGACATTTAGTTACATGGAAAAATGACAGCACTGGATGTTACTTCAGTACATAAACTCTGTATGGCTTGTATCAAAATTGACTCCAAATGGAGTGTGTCAAGGCTGAGAGTGAACAATGTGAAACCACCACAGACTGACAGGCTTGACTTAAGGACCTGATGCATTGGAGGATCAGGAGAACTCTTTAGCTGAGCCTTATTTCTACAGAAAACATTAATAAAATATCTATTTGTATTACAATAGTGGTAAATTTTGGTAAGGTAACAGCATATTTTTCCTTTTGTTTTTCTTGGAAAACATTTATTATTATTTTAATAGGAAGTTTCCTTTCTAAAAGTTGATGAGTTGGGCTTTCATGCGCTTTGAGCACTTAAAAAGAAAAATAAAAAGGAAGAATTAAAACCTTGTTTTAAAAGTTCCCAATTGCACATGTTAGAGGACTGTAAGATGAATGAATCAGCCGATCAGTACTGGCAATTTCCGAAATGGGTTTGTAAGAGACAGTGGAAAAGAACAACAGGATATCAGCACTTCTGCCTATCATTTTATCAGGCCAAACATCATTCAGGGAGAAGCAAATGGCTGAACCCACATGTACGTAAAGAATTATAGCAGCCTACAGTAAAAATCTTTCCTTTCATCAGCTCCTCACAAAGTGAAGCCAGTGAAAGTTATACAGGTTGTATTTCCAGCCTTTAAGTGCTTGATCTTGCAACATTGCCATTGGCATCCTTGAGAGGGCACGATTGCTTGTTTGTTTTGAGAAAAACAGAAGCTTTAGTTTGCTAGAAGTTCTTAATGAAGCATATGACTTCATAGCTTTTGGGGTGAGAACTTGTATAGTTAAGCCCAGTTTTGTACATGAACCTCATCATCATGAAAGGACACACATCACAGGTGGAGATGCACAAGCGGCATTCCCATAGAGTCTAACTTCCTTGTGTAAGAAATATTCCTTTCCTTCTCCTAGGAATCCCAGCTGAAACACTGCTTCTCATCTTCCAAGCATTTGGATGTTGTCTTTAAAAATAAATGTAACTTTTCAGAAGTCATTCAGTCAAGAGCCTGACTCCTTTTTAAAATATCAGTCTCTAAGAGGATAATTTTCTCTGTCCAGGAAGAAGCTGTAATATATGTTTTTAATTTTCTTTTCCTTCTGTTCTTTGTAGGGATATCTGAAAATCAGGTGTCTGCAGGAACAAAGTATTGAGGAGGAAAGCTTGGCTGTATTATTGGCTTAGCTAAAACCTACGGGATTTTTGGATGTAACTCAGCCAAGCTAACACTGCCTCCTTCCTTCTACAGAAGTGTGGGCCACCAGCTTTCACACTGCCTGATGTAGCAGCTCAGCGTCAGAGCTGTTTTTTCTGAATTTCTGAGCAGTTGTCTGTAGTGACTCAAATTAAAATGAAATATGGCAATAGCAATTGAATCCAGTAGCAGCGATGTAGCAGTCTGCTTTGACTGAGAGTTAGCAGAGGATCTGGTGTATCCCTGCAAACACCCAGCACCCTTCATCTGCCTGTTCTGGACTGAGTGGGGTGAAATGCAAGTTAGAGTGGAAAGGGCTTCATCTTGCCAAATTTTGGTCTGTTACAGTTGGCTTCCTAATCTAAGCTAACCAGGTAGGCTCTCTAGTGACTCCAGAGGGTCGCAGCTAATTGGGACAGGTCTCTGGGAGCGGGTCTAGAGGAGGGCCATGAAAATGATCAGGGGGTTGGAACACCTCTGCTATGAGGACAGTCTGAGGGAGCTGGGGTTGTTCAGCCTGGAGAAGGGGAGGCTCCGTGGACACCTTATAGCAGCCTTCCAGTACCTGAAAGGGGCCTACAGGAAGGCTGGGGAGAGTCTGTTTACAAAGGCCTGCAGTGACAGGATGAGGGGCAATGTCTTTAAGCTGGAGAAGAGCAGATTTAGATTGGTTATTAGGAACAATGTCTTTACTATGAGGGTGGTGGAACACCAGAACAGGTTGCCCAGGGAGGTGGTTGAGGCCCCTTCCCTTGAGATATTCAAGGTGAGGCTCAACGAGGCCCTGGGCAACCTGGTCTAGTTGGGGGTGTCCCTGCTGACCGTGGGGAGGTCAGACCAGATGACCTTTGGAGGTCCCTTCCGTCCCAGACCATTCTATGATTCTCTGCTCTGGAGGTACTCTTGTATTTCCAGTAAGAAAGGAGCCCAGACAACTGCATTGGAGCATATGTGCCGATATGAAGCGAGATGATTCCCTTTCATGATGCCTGTGTCTCTGAAAGGCTGAAAAATCAGAGTGCTAGGAAGCATTTATGGTGGAAAGAGAAAAGTCTATTCTTTTCATCATTCATTCCCTCGTCCTGAAGCATTAGCTTCGTTTCCCATAGGAAGAGTGCTAGTGGGGATCTTTATCTAACTCTTCACTCCCTCACAGTGAACTCCTAGGATTTTCTGGAGTTGTTTCCTGACATTTAACCATAGGGAGATAAAAAAAAACAACACCAGAATGAACAAACCCCACTTGTTCAGCTGAAATCCCTTGTATTGGCACCAGTTACTGTTCTCCTTGAGCCTCCCAGAAGCTTTGCACATTGATTCTTTTTTATTTTTCCTCCAAAGATTTCAGCTTGTGTGACATAGCCTAATATTTCTCCATACTGTTTCCATTTCTTCCACTGTCTTTTTTGTGCATGTGTTTGTTTTAAATATAGAAAGTGCTGTGACCCTGCTAGCATCCTCCTGGTGACAGCGAACCCTTTGTTTCTTCAGATGTAGCCAATACCATTTCCTGCTGCTTTCTCCACTTGGATTTGGTTTGCAAGAGGCAACCAAGTGTTACAACCTCTTTTGTGAACTTCTGAGCCATGTTTCTGAGCCTCTTCACACTCGTACAAAAGCAAAAGGTTCCACTGCACCACTGCCTCCTTCCCCTGAGAGGGAGTGGGAGAACAAACAATACCTTGAGTTGTCTGTACTCCGTGACTGGGGCCACCAAGGTGCAGTATGCACAGGCATGGTAGAACGTATATAAATAAGTGGAAAATACCTTCTGTTTGACCTCTTTTAGGTCAGCATGACTAACCCAGCTTGTCTTTTTTTCTTTCTGAGCCAGTCTTTTTGATTGCTTTTCTAATGGCAAGGAAATACCTTAGGATAAGTTGCTAAGGTGCCTGTTGCAGCAGACCTCTGAAGCAACTGGGATCTACAGGTGGTCATACAATTAAGTATTTCTTAATTCACATCTGCCTTCCCCTCTGAGCTTTACTCTGCCACTAATTCAGTCTGACAGCAGTTCTCATCCAAGAAACAGTGTGAAGAGTGTGTAGATGTTCATGCCATCAGATCCAGTGGCGGTCTGGATGGTTGGGATATTTCACTAATATGTCAGCATTGAAGAAGACAAATGTATGGTTTTATTGTGCAAACAGAAAACTATTTCTGCAAAGCTTTTTAAAACTCATAGAGCACTATTTTCTAAAAGAAATGGCTTCTGTTGTAGGTTCTCATTCCTTCCCTACCTTCTTTGTCATCATCATTGTCAGTTAAATAATTTTTTTAAATTATTGAACATGCCTAGGACATATTACAGAAGTGCCAGCCAAGAAAAGGGGCTGATGGATTCTCTACAAACATGATGAAATATATGGTTTCTTTTTGAAAGACTTTGATATTTAAATAGATGAGGCAGATGTGGTTTGAGGAGAAGACGTAACCACAGAGAGAAATTTCCTTGCTTCTGCTTGTGAGGACAAGAAACCTTCATAGAAAGTGAACAAAACAAGCTTTTATGAAATACCCAGGTATTTCATAAAAATCCTGCAAATGTCAGTTTAGAGATCTCGAACGACCTGCTTGGGTAATCCCTGTTTCAGGCTCTCAGGCAAATCCAGGACTGCAACACCTCGGACATGTGGCCTGGCATTTAGCAGACTTTGCATATGAGAAAATAATATCCAGGAGGAATCATAAGCTGATTCTATTAGTCTGTAAGCTGTCTGCTTCTCTGAAAATATAATATTTTTAATGTTCATGAAAAGCTTAAAATCACACTGTCTCACAGTTGGGTATATTTTGGAAAGAGTGTATGTCTGTACACAAGTATGATTTCTATTACACTGCAGTGTCCTGTAGAGAGGTATTTCAGTCCTGAATAGGTTCAGATGCTGATGCTATGAAACTTGCATTTTACTTAGAGGCTTACAAACTCCTTCAGAAGCATACAGTTCTTTATTGCTAAGAGCTCTTGTTCATACCTTTTTGGAGATAGTCAGCTGAAAAATTGATTGATTTAGATAATGTAGAAATTTTAAATTTTTTTTCCATATACAGAGATTTTCCTTTAAAATGAAAATTATTTCTCAATTATTAATTTACATTCACGAGTCAGAATTGTTGTTTGAAATACTCATACACAGGATTTTTCCTAAGGAGACAGTCTTTTAGATCTGTGGCATAGTTTACTCTTTGTCAAACTTATTATTTTCATTTAATATAATCTATTTGCTTTCTTCTTATTATAAGCCCTTCCATTACTCAGAGACTTCATTGCACACTATAGATATAGTTATAATATTTGCATTACCTTTGTACAAAATAAATATTTTAAAATTTTTAATGCTTCGTTGAATGACCTAGTGAAGGCAGAGCATGTCTATCTGCTTGCGAGTGTTTCCATGTTTTGGCTTCACATGTTTTTTTCCATCTATGTCATTCTTTTCTTGAGAACTTCCAAAATCAGTCAGATAGTTTCTTCTGAGCAGGACAGCACAATCTCTCAAGTATTTTGCTGTAAGGTTACCTAACCTGCAGGTAATTTAGATTTCCTTACTCTTTTTTTATTTTTATTTTTTTACAGGTAAGTATTTCAGTCCTTTTCTTCCTTCCAACATATTTTGATTTGGGAGAGGGGAGGAAAGACAAGGCGGAGAGAGAGAAGAAATCTTGTATGACCTTCATATAGAAATCTTAGGCTGACAAAAGTATAACTATTTTCTAATATAAATTAATAACTAGATAAAAGTAGAATATTCTGCCTATTCATTCCTTAACAATTCAGAGCTACAGGTCGACAGCCCCTTTTCCACTGGCTGGAGGACCGGTGGCACGAGTGGGTAGCACCACCTGCTGGCATCGCCAGCTGGAGATAGAGCAGAGCTGCACCCACGTTGGAGGCTAGCATCCCTGAAACAGCTTTAATCTAGCAAATCTTATATACTAATAGCTGCAGTGATGTGGAGACAAAGCTTCAGCGATGGTCATGCTCATCAAAAACCCAATGCTTCACTGCAATTGACACTCAACCTGAAAAAATGATTGCTTTGGATATATCTTCATGTACTTCAGTCACAGGAAGATTAGGAGGAGTAATTCAATCTCAGTGGATCATGTGGCATGAGATATCTAGCACAAGATGTTTCAGAGATGTGAAGTTATTGTTAAGTAGGAGATTAAGTAGTTTTTTTGCCCTTTTCTGCCACTTCTGAGACATCCAAGTCTTGCTATGTGTGCATGCAGACAGTACAAGTAAGCGTAGAACAACAACGAATCCATAAGAATGTTGGTATGCATCTGTGTAAAAACAGAAATTAAAACCATCTTTTTAAATCTGTGTTGCTAATTATAATGAGCAAGTGTGTTTATTGTGAGTGACTACAGAGAACAGCTGGGCAGTTTTCTGAAGTTTCCCGTGCCCATTAGTCCCTTGCCCAGCTGAGGTGTTTGAATGGGTGGGCTGGCCCAGGACAGGGACACACAGCAGAAACAAACACTCCAGGACTCCTGCTTCTCTCTGAACTCCCTTTGGTTTGTTTTTCAAAATTTAGAGCTTGCTGTGGTTCAGTTGCGTTACAAACGCTTGCTGTAAATTATCTCAAAAAGCAATGAATAGGAGCAAATATTAAAATTCCCCTAGTAATTGCTTATGGTTCACTGCCAATAGAAACTATAGCAGCATGCCAGTAACTGCAGATCAGACTCTCTTTATCACTCGTTGGTGAAAAAAGGGCAATGGGAAAAACTACTTTTATAATATAAATACCAATTAATGAGCAAATGCTAAGTTAAGGTGGAATAGACTTCCAATTTCTAGTCCCATTTGGCTATTATTTCCATGCCAATAGCACTGCAGTAGATGCAGGAGATGTGCTCACAAATGAGGGCTGATATAGTGAGGGTGCTCTGGTGTTAACATACCACATCGGAAGTAGCTGTCATCAATGATGTCTGATTCTCTTTACCCTTAATTTTTCTCTTCTTTAATGAGTCTTTGAACCAGAGGAATTCTGTCTAATTAAGCAAAACTCTCGGTTTCTGAGCCTGAAATGAGGACTGAGGAGATAAGGCACGCATCTGTAGCTAGTCATGCTCTCTGTGGGTGCCTGGAGATCACTGCCAAGGTCTCAGCAAGTGTAGTTCTTCTGAAACACTGGGGTGGAAACGCAGCTGCACTTCTCAGTGCTTTCTGCTTGAAGGAGGGTACACAGAGGATGTTTGGAAGGAATCATGTTTTGCACGTTGATGCTTAGCCAGAGTTTTTGGGTGTGCCTGGCTCAGGCAAATGCTGAGACATGCAGCCAAGGGAAGGGATTCCACAGCTTCTTGGTACTTGGACCACTGACGAGGTACTATCCAGGCTCACCTGCACTGTAATCATCATGACAGACCATCTTTGTTGGTGAAGAATACAATTCAGGCAACTTTTTCTCTCTTGGAGATAGTCACATCACAATGGAGGTACCTTGTTAGGGTAGTGTGGAAGTTTTGGTGGTGAATTACAGACAATGCCCATCTTCCAGAACTGCATCTGGTTACTTACATGAGAACTGAACTGATTCAAAATGCCATGAGGGAAGACCATCCATGCTTCACTTTTATGCCTATTGTAAAGTGAACGCTCTCCTGTTAAAGTGCAATCTGTGACAGGCAAGTATCTCTTGGTTCATCTGATTTTGTGGTGTGGTGTCCTGGCGGCGTGGTCGTCAGTGGGAGTCCGGCAGGTAATTTCAGTGAGCCAGGCTTGTGATCCGCTCGCTCTGGTGAGCATACAAATTCAGACTGTTTGAACAACCCCAGGAGGGACCAGGGAATTTCAGACCCACTAAAGACTTGTCTGTCATATTTGGACAGTTCTGTGGAGCCAGAGGGACAATGTTTAATGACAGAGTGATTTAACCCATCTATTTCTCGAAAGCTCAAGTAGTGTCAACTCCAGTCCACACTGAGTACAGACAGAAAGATAATAAGCTTACTCAGTGGGTTCATATTTTATGTTACCACTGTCAAATATTTTCTTACCAAAATTACTGGCTGTTTAAGCTGCTGAGCTTATACAAGTCCATTGTAATTTGTGCAGTGATTAAATATTAAAACAGAGTGTATTTTCAGAGGAAATAAATTTAGAGCAGACCACTTTGTTCTTGAGCAGAGGATCTCTGCTCCTGTCAGTTAGGTGATCGAGCAAACATTCTTCCCTCTAATAGCATAATTATTCAAAAATGTTTGCAACAGTCTCTTTGTAGAATTTCTGCTCATGCTTTAGAGTCATTCTTTTATTCCAAAATGAGGAAAAAAGGTTTAAGATTCAACAGCTGACAAGATGGTGCAAGTTTACAAACAAAATTTGGAGGAGAAAGGGCCCAATTATATGTGAGTTTTCCGTTTATATAGAAATCTAAAACTAAAGGTGCTTCCCCATGCCATTTAATTTTAAAGATTTTTCAGAAGCCTTCTCCTGTCTCTCCAGAAATTTTAGTGGTTTAACTTTACAGCCACCTGAGGTGGTGCTTTGCAAAGCAAAAAAAATAACATGTTATTTTTATAAGTATAAACAAACATCAGTTTCTTAAGCATGTTTTAACACACAACAATAATGCTTTTGTTTTAACAGGTGGCATTTTTAGCATTACTAACTTTTGCTAAAATCAGTAGGTTTATTTTTCAGATTTTGAGAATGCCTATGCTCTTGCAGTATAAGACAAAAAAAAGCTGCACTCTTGGCTTAGATCAGGTGTAACTACTGATGCCTTGGCATGCGGGGACCTGTGTGTGTGCATGCACACATATTGTGTCCATGTGAAACCTAGGAAAAGATGTACTTTGAATTTCATGGTCATTTTCATACAATTTTCTGTGTCATTCTTTTTTTCTTTTTTTTTTTTTTTTCCATCTTACTAGTGCAGATTGGAAATCAGCCTTCTTTGGGGGAGTGCCAGATAATCTTTTGAATACATAATGTTGTCTGTAATCTACTGGGATTATTTTCCAGTGTAAGGTCTCCCAGGTCTGCTCCTCGAGTGTACTGAGCACATCATTAATCTAAAGCATGTGCTTGCTGAATTTCACCTTGAACATGCAGTAAAAATGCCTGTGTCTTTACGCTGAACAAGTTTGATGTGCTCTAGTGCCCATAAGTGATGAAGAGGAAGGAGGCATTCTCTTTGATAACATTGCCAAATCTGCCATTGACCCCTTCGACACCTCTTCTGGATCAGTACAGCTGATAGCTATCAAACCTGTGGCACTACCTGCTGTTCACGCTGCATCAGATAGGAGCCAGGAATCTGCCATCATTAACGGAGAGGTAAGGACTGTCTCATAATGTCTCCAGTTGTTTCCTTGGCTACATCCACAGGTGGAACAATTGTAAGCCTGTTAGAGCTGAGGAGTGGTAGGAGCTTTTCACCCTGATGCTATACAAAATCCCATTAGCATTGTGGGCTCAGAGGTCTGAGTATTTAAGATCTGCTCTTTTGCAATGCACCTGTGAACGCATGTGACCTTGGAAGATGCAACTGTCTATATTCCTACCTTCTCAATATCCTTCTCTCCTATCATATTACTTTTAACAACGTGACTAATAAAGGCAGAGAGCAGAATAGGATCTTTGTCTACATGAATTCTGTGGCTGAACACATCACCTGAGCCCCAGGCTGATATTTCTATACTGAGCAATACATCTCATTCAGAGCAAGAAGGGGTGGAACGGGACCATGGCTTTGCTCGGTCTGCATCCCAGTCTGTGCACAGTTGTTTCCTGGGAACAGTGGGATGACACAAGTGTCCGATCCAGGCGCTGGCCAGAAATCACGCTTTGCCTTCAACACTTGTATGATTATTCACGGTTTTATGTAGATTTAATCAAGACTGGTCCATTTACAAAGGACTGAGGCTTTTATATAGTTGTTCAACATGATGAGGACAAGCCAGAGAGGTGTCTTGTTTGCAGACTCACACTGCAACAGTCATTTAAAGATCAGGCAGAATCTCTCTGATGCTATTTAAAAGCAACAGGGAGGGCTGCTGCCAGAGACACAGTAAAAGACAGTGTCATCAGGCTTCCCATGTGGGCCTGGATTAAAGCAGTCTGCCGTGCCCCATTTCATACTTGTATTTTAAGCCCTGACATACCATGTAGTTTCCAAACCCAGAGAAAGACTTATTTAGATTTCGGCATCTATTTTCTGTAAGTCAACAGGATGGCAGTCCTGGTGCTGGGTGCTCTCTTGTTACATACACTTCTTGAGATTTGTGAGAAGATGGTAGAATTTGACTCTGGAAGCACAAAGCCCAAGTAAATTGCTCATTTCCATGTAACTGATGATTTGAAGCAGGAGGGAAATAATCTCAATGTTTAGGAGCATCCATGGGACCTGACCTGTACCAGGTCAGATCGAACACCCATTTATTTAAGGATTCTGTATCTGGCACAGGTCTGTAACAGATTTGTAAGGAAGCATATAAATAAGAGGAACATAAGATGATATTTCACTAGAATTCTTCCTCAGCCACCAGTGGTGACTTATTTAAGGTTTTGTGTAGCGAGGGGCAATGTCTCTGTAGTAACTGGACCCTAGAAGAGTTTTCAGCAGTGAGTTCTCCCCGTGATGCCCAAAAGCAAGCATGGTGTTGGGTCACGACAATTGGCTAACATCATCGGTGTTTTTCTTCAGTGGGTGTATCTGAGTCACTGTTGTGATGGTACATAGTTTTTAGGCTAAAATTATTTAACCATCTGGCAAGCCATAAAAATGCAGCAACTCTGTTCACTTGCAGTTCCTTGCTGCTTACAGATGGCACAGTGTGGTACAAAAAGTGCTCTGTAAAATGACACAAGCAGTACATCAAACACACTCCAACAATACCGTTTGGAAGTAGCCAGCCCAGTATCATCCTTTCAACATCTTTTTGCCTTTTAGGTGAACAAGGCTTTGAAGCAGAAGTCTGATATAGAACATTACCGCAACAAGCTGCGCTTGAAAGCCAAGAGGAAGGGGTACTATGATTTCCCACAGGTTGATAACAACAAGGGTCTGACAGAGAGAAAAAGGATGTACGAAAAAAACCAGAAAGAATTTGACCACATTTTGGATCCAGATGCAGATGTCTCATCTCCGTTTGCTGAGCCTAAGAACAGGTGAGACTTTTTATATGCAGTTCTTCATCTGGGAGGAAAGTTGATGTCCAGGGGTTGTAGGGAATCAAAGAGCTGTTCTTGATGAGCCAACTGTTTGCTGTATGGTCAGCTGGTCTCTCCTACTTCAATCAGAAAATTCATATAACCCATGATTATTTATGAAAGTATGTTATCTGTTAAAACTGCAATGTGGTTAAAAAGAAAGTAAGGGAAAGACAGAAAAATAAGGGAAAGGACTATTGCAAGTTCTTGTGAGTCATGTTCCAAGTAGGATAAATAGAAAAAGTGGTAGTAATTTTTTTGGTAATACTGAAGGTGGACTTAAGGCTGGAAGTTAGCATCTAAATTCATTCTTTTTCAAAGCTCAGTGATATTGTTATTTTGTCATTATTTTTATCTGAATATAACTATTGCAGTAGGCATAAGATAACACAACCAGTACATTGTCCATGTATTTCAGTAAGTCCTGCAGGAATGGTGTCTGTATGGATGTGTGTGTACCTGTTATTGGTGAACTTCCTGTGCCTTTAACAGAGAAAGTAAAAAATTTTATCATCTGTGATGTGAAGCTGGTGTATTGTATAACAGCACTACTCTTTGATTAACACTTCACTGTCTCTTGAAGATGGCACACCAGTAATATTCATCTTCCCATTTTAGAAATGAGGGGGGAGTGTACATGCTGGTTCTGCCCAAGCCTACTGTGGGTGGGTGGACCTGCTCTGCTGCTGGTGCTCTCTGAAGCACAAGTTGAGACATTGAAAAGAGGAGATTACACCAGTCCTATCCCAGGAATGGCACAGTATGTAGATTCCTCTTCCTTAGGGGTGGTGAAGGTGTGAAGGATTATAAGAGAGTGTGTTTGCCGTTGCACCTCACACCACAAGGGCTCTGGTTCTTATTGCAATGAGGGACCAGCAGCAGATGATCCATGAGAGAAAAAGGGATACTGAAGTACAGTTCCTCTGGAAATGGTCTCATGCCTGGAGGGGAAATCTTGCGTCCCATCTCCTGGAAAGTTCAAGACCAAAGTTTTCTTATGAGCATAAATCATGACTGCAATCAAAGCATTGGTGATGACACAGTCTTTGCACTCAGTGCAACTTTAGCAATTACCCTTGAGGCACAGAGATGAAAAAGACTGTAATGGGAATTATAAAAACCGTGTTGACTTAAAACCTGGGCAAAAACTATGATCAAATGAACTTCTGTAGGTCTAGAGTTAAATGACTGAGGGATACTGCCCTTGATATGGGCCACTTCCCATGGTTGCAGTGGTCAATGAAGAAAAAAGATGCTGACTTAACTGTATATTATGTCCTTGCTGGAGGGTCTGGGGCATCATTTCCTTGTGCGGTTTTCCAGTAAAGGAGGAATAAATTGTTCCAAATGCACTGAAAAGGTAAGATACTGAACCCTCAGTACACAGGAGTCCCGCTCTGTCTGCACAGCCTGTCCAGAAGACATAAATGAAACAGTAGAAACATTGATATGACTGTGTGTTGTACATATAGTCATGGACTGAAGCATTACTTCGGATATTTATTATGTGTCACATGCCATGTAGGAAATGTTTAAAAAAGATTACACATGAAGCTTTAATGCTAACCATCTGCTTTTTGTTAAATATACTGATGTTTGTTTGTTCATGTGCCAATGTGCTGAAAAGTCCTGGAATACATTTTTTTTCTGTGTGCTTTCTAATTTGTTGTGTAAAGCTGTCATAGTCTATTTGAGATAGTGATCACTGGCATGATGTAAACTGCTTGGAGGCAGGTATACTGCTGTAGAGGAATGATTTCATTCTGTAGCTGAACCACAAAAGGCTGTCTACTGGATTTACTTGTTAAATATATAGTCTATATCCCTACATAGGAAGAGGGAAGAACCATTTCTGATGTACTTTCTGTAAAGACACAAAGCATTTAGAGAACTTCACAGGTGTTGCAGATGTTTGCAAACAAACCAATTCCAAAGTCTATGCTAAAATTTCCAAACTAAGACCTGGAACTGAACTTGATATGCTGCAGTGCACATGACAGCATTACTGTCTTCATTTTTCTAATTAAAAATAATATGGCTAGAAAGGCATATTGCTGGAGGAAAATCTTGAATAATACTGCAAGGTAATATGTGTTTCGGTTATTGATAAAAGAATCAATACAATTGTATTTCTGTAATGAAATAAAATTACTTTTAAATCAGTCTAGGTTAACATAAAATTGAAAAGATTTGATTTTTAACTTTTTCTGGTTTGTACCATCGTTTCTATTATTGTATTTCCAGCAATTAAAAGCTGAAAAATTGAATTTTTTTTTTTTTTTAGCAATATCACTTAGGAGTAAGTCAAAGATTTCAAAGTTTCTAGGGAAAAGATCTGTTACACTCTTTTCTGTTTCGTGTATATTCTACTAACTTAAATCACATTATTATAGCATTTCCAAAATATACCAGAAAATAAATATTCAGTTGATGACGTTATTCAAGATCACCTTTACATTTTGGATTTGTTTTAAATTGCATTTAAAAGTGATTTACAAACATCGCCACTAAATAATTTGATTTGTTCATGAACAAACAGCTTTTTGCTCTTAGTACCCCAGTCTTCTGCTGTACCATAAAATTCATGTTTTAAAATGTTCCAGTTGTGTTCCCAGAAGGCACTTGCTAACCCATTTGAATGCCAGTTGTTAGTGGTGATACCTCCTTTCTCATTAGTAAAACTTTCTTAAATGAGCTAATTGGCAATCTCAAGGCAATTTTTAAGAGCCTAATGGTGATATGCACTATTCTGGGGTTTTCTTTAATAGTTTGTAATCAGGTCAAGAATCTGCATGTATTAGAGAGCTGTATATTTGAATCCCTTAGAAAATATATCACAACTGCATCAACTAAGTATTTATGGACCTATTGTAAAACATGTATGAAATTTTAGAGACCTTTAATATAGAAACATAAAGATTGTCAGATCTGATTAGCTTTAGCATAACCTAGTTCCCCATGTTTTCTGCAAGTACCGACAGTATAGTTTTGGAAGAAACAAGATAAGGCACTTTAATTTATTCAATATTATATTTATATGGGAAATTAATTCCAAAACCTCTGCTTGCCTTCTGCTTTGGAAGTGCATTTGGGAATTTCAAACATGCGCATGGAGATTTGTGATTAAAAGTCACATGGAAGTTTTTGAACGTTGCCTTAAAATCAAGTACACGCTTGAGTACTTAGTTTAATCACAAGTGTGAAATTGATACTTTTTTTTTTCCCCTACCTTTTATCCTATCTGATCGTGTAAATGTCTGCCTTTCTGGATTTCTGCAAAACAGTTTCTGCTGCTCTAGTCTGTCATGGTAAAAAGTTCTGTTAACCAAATCTGTAATATCTGAAAAATTATTTCTTCTTATCAGCGAGTTCATTTGAACTGTGTTGTCTTCATTACCTTGATGGTTCTTGAGAGTTTAAACCATAAAGTCTTTGTAATTGTTGAATGGAACAGGGGCTACGTAACATGGTTTCGTCTTATGTCATGGTCCTAGGCTTTTCAATTTCTCAAATATTGTAGTAAATTTCTTTGTAATCAGTTCAGGCAGTTCCAAACACTTAAAACTCTGGAGTCCTTATTTTTACCCGGCTTATTAACTGAAATGGAGCTCCCAGCCACAGGCTCACTTTAATGCAAGCATTTTTTGCCCTTCAATCAAGTATTAGCACAGGATTGCGTTTTCTCTCACCTTACCTGGCAAGCATAGGAGAATGATGGAAAAGTCACCAAAGCCTTCTCGCTTCAATGGTCCCCTTTCAACTTTCTGCTTTTTAGCTCTTCAAGAAAATGACTAACTGCCAGACACATTATGAGAACAGCATTTCCTAAACTTTTTTGGGTTGGATGTAGCCTCCTTAAAAGGTGCAGCTTGATGAAGCATGAAGTTCCTGTACCACCATTTGGCAACCACTCCTGAAGAGTTTAAGTACAGCTATGTTTTGTATCTTACAGAGAAATGCTATGTTTGGGTTTGTATAACCAATAACAAGGAAAGAAATGGTTGTGTTGGAAAGATTACAGTATATTTTGGGTATGGAGTTATATGCTGTTCCCTTGCTTCTGAGCACTCAGTGGTGAAAGCTCAATGCCTAGGGATGCCCCAGCGCTGCTCAGAGCTATGCTGGAAGTGATTTAATCCCAAAGAGAGCAGCTCTCTGATAAAATTGTGGCCAGTTACCAACTGGCTATTTAAAAACAGCCTCTTGCAGGCAGTTCCTCCCACTCCTGCCACTCTTCCCATTCACTTTGCTGGGTGTTTGTTTCAGTGGAGAGTTATTCCTCTTTTCTCTCGTTGCTCAGTACCAGCAGCCAAAATATCTGCTCCCAATCTCAATGTATATTATTTTTTTTATACTAGCACCTATTTATTTTTTATGAATTTGAATCATATCAGCTGAGGTTAAAAGGGTTCTGGTATCTTCTTGGGACGTGCTTCATCTAATAAGCTCCCACATATGACGTCCATGTCTTTTGCATAGCTTTATTTTCTTTAACAGTAAACAAAATTAATGATATCTTAATAACATTATTGATTTCTAGCACTTCCGTATACATAGAAAGAATAGCCTATAATAAAGTGGCTTTTTTGTGACCCTCATCATTATAGAATAAAGGTAAGTATTGAAAACTGCTGCCTGTCTTTTTTTTTTTTTGTTGCTTTTTATTTTACTGTTTTCTCGTTTTGTGTTTTCCAGGCAACCAATGAAGAACTCGGTATACAGAAGTAGGCAGTCTTTGAACAGTCCTAGCCCAGGAGAAACTGAGATGGACCTTCTTGTGACTCGAGAAAGACCTAGACGTGGAATCCGTAACAGTGGATATGACGTAAGTTTATCAGATATATGCAGTAAAATTTGCTCAGCAAAGTCTTAATTTACTCCTAAACCCAGGAAACTATTGATAAGCTACAAGCCAGAGTGCCATTGGGTATTTAATGTTACAGAATTTTATGTTCTGTACAAGGCTCAGGATACTCCGAGCACAGACTCTTCCAAATACTTTATAGCTGTACATCATTTTACAGTCTGAAAAGCAAACAAAACATTTGCCCTGAAACTCATTATTTGCCAAAGTATTCCATTTTGAAATTAGGTCGTTCTTCTAAGTATGCAGCCACTTAAATGATACTGAGCTTATTTTCATTGCAATTAAAATCCTCTGTTCTTTACCTCTGATGCTGCTCTCTTGATTCAGAAGAATGGACATTTCTGGGAATTTCACTTAAATCCATATGTCAGTGTTTGTGGAAATCCTGTAGGAGCAGATATTGTCCTCTTACTACATCAGAACTGGGAGAGATTTGAATAGGTAAATGTCAAAATCAGCCAGAGGAGATGCTGGTTTATGGTCCAAGGAACTCATGTGGCCAACACAAGGTGACGTTAGTTGTCCTGTGCAGTCTGAACATACACTGGGTGCAAGTTGACACTGTGTGCATGCAGAATGAGGATAAAACTACTCACACTGGGGTAATGTAGAAATTTTCAATCCTTTGCCAGCTATCCCTGAAGATTAGTCCCTGGAAAAGGTCTAATCCATTCTGGGAAATAAGGAAGTTCAGCCGGTGGTTGTTCATCCTCTAAACTGTAGATGACATACATTTTGTGTGGGGCTTAATTGTCAACTCTCTCAACTGCCAGGGATGTGTTTTTAGCAAGGTGAAGCAACGTACCAAGGTCAGGGGATGTTTTCAGAGAAGCTTAAATCTTTTCCAGAATTCTTCAGGGTATGTTGTAGGTGTCAGATTTCTTAAATGATTTCCTGCATTTGGACACTTCCCATCAGATTGCATGAGTCATGTTGCACCATGTAAGTGGGATGACTGCTTCACTGCTTTCTGAAGCATTAGAATACATCGCTGTAGCCTAGAAAAATAACGGTATAAGCTGTTAAAATAGATTTTACATTTTGCAAAAAGATATATTTTTAATTTTTTTTAACCCCACTTAAATGTTTCCTTTATTATTGGAGCTTTCTTAGATCATAAAAACATTGTCAAGCCAGGCTCCCTCAGTATTCTAAATAGCAAGCAAGAGGGTTTTTTAATATGCTAATATAAGGTAGTTTTCCATAGGTGGTATCTTCCTGAAATGAATGTTGAAAATATTCTGGGAACAGGCATGGTCTCTTGCTATTACTTCAAAATTAATATGCCATAAGTAGTTAGCAGAAGATTTTTAAAATGTATTTTCATGTATTGTGTAAAGTATATATAAAATATATTTTAAAGAAAATTTATTATAAACCTTGTAAGTAGGTTAACGAGCTTATGCAGATTCTGAAATGATCTATAAGTAATGATGAACTCTGAGATCTGTGCACATCACACACAAGTTTGCTTTCACCTTTCTTTTAAGGTTGTGGTTGAGCGAGCTGTCCGTGGCAGTCTTTTTTCTACTGATAAGTTACATAAAATTCCTTTTGCCCGATGTGCTGCAGACTCACTGCAGTGCACCTCTTCTAACTCTGAATGTATTTCCTGTCTGAAAGCAGAAAAATGCCGGGGAAAATGGGACAGGATATTGAAATTTAGTTTCCAAGCCTCAGCGTGCAGCGTGGGCTGTTTTCCCTCACTCCAGTTTGAGGTTCCTCAGAGCTGTGTTGAGCGTCTGACAGGCTTGGTCTCCCAGGATACCTACAGGCAGGCACTTATATCTGTATTTGCCTGGAATTCATATGGATTTCACCAGTGGTGCAACTAAACACCTCTGTAAATCTGACCTCTGAAAATGGGTGAAAAAGGGCTGGTCTGTATGCTGAATCTCGTGTCCTTTCTTTTTTATTGACTTACATCTTGTACCATTTTTTGACATCTGCTTTGCTGTTCTAAATGTTACAGCTTTCTCAGACTCCTGCTAACCTCTTCCTCACAGATTATTTAGCAAAAAGTCCCATGGATGAATCGTGAAATTTGTCTTTCATAAGCAATTCCAAATGATCAAATGAATGAAGCAAATAGTCAATGTTTGCTTCAAGTCACGAGATTTTTTTTTTTTACAGATTAACAAGTTGCTTTCTTATTTTTTTTTAGCTGTTACCCTTATGCCCACTTATTTGTTGAGTTTATCTTCTATATGATATTTAAAGAATTAGAAATTGATTGCTTTTTCAGATTGCCAGTGTAACATATTTTTTAAAAACCTTAGCCTGAAAAACTAATCTTGCAGAAGATAAATGAAGTTAGGTATTTCACTGTCAATTTCTTATAATATGATGGTTTTTTCTGTTTTGGAGTTACAGGTGAAAAAATTGGGGAGTGATATCTGTTTGTACTTAAATGTACAGAAAGAATTACCCCAGCAGTTAACTCTTCAAGTTAAGATGCACAAGTACTATCTGCTCATTAGAGGATGTGTTTTGTTCACTTTTCCCACATTAGTTTTGGATAAATTTCTGTGTAATTACTATTTGGCTGCTAGGTAAGATGACCGAGCTGGGTCAGGATATTTTCTGCAAAAGACAAGACGTAGTTTGTAGTGTTGTTTTAACATTCCTAACTGGGTAAGAAAGTTCAGGAAAACTCCTAAACTTTACTTCTGAAATCTTAACGTGTGAGAATGGACAAAAGAATTTCAGTCCCTGTTGCTGTAACAAGAGGTCCCTTGTAAGGGGTCCTTCATAGTGATGGTACTATTTAGGGAACCATACTCCTCCTGGCACAGTTGTACTCCCATTGATACTAACAACTAAGAAAAGAATTTAAACATTAATTCTAATTGTTTTTAAGTGAATCATTGTCAATTTAATCTGCTACAGAGTGTCCCTGCTAGTTTTCACAGCAAACAATGTAGGATATGAAAGGCTATTATACTCGCCTGCATCATATCACTCCTTTCCAATATTTGTCATGCGTCTATATTGTCACAATTGCTGACTTTGTATATGCTACATCTGTGTTTGAGAATGTTTTGTGTGAAGCAGCACATATACTGTCTTGTAAAGCTTTTTACATATACGTGCTTTTATTCCATCCAACAGACTGAGCCTGAAATTATAGAAGAAACAAATGTTGACCGTGTCAACGAGCCTCGGAATTACACCAGGTCCCGTCAGGCCAAAGGCCACTCGGAGACCTCAACTTTAAGTTCTCAGCCCTCCATTGATGAGGTTCGACAGCAGATGCATATGCTCTTGGAAGAGGCTTTCAGCCTGGCCTCTGCAGGCCACGGAGGACAGAGCAGGCAGGAGGCATACAGCTCAGCACCACACTTGCCCTACTCGGAGGTTGTGACCAGTGCTCCTGGTACCATGACCCGTCCTAGA
Organism: Numenius arquata; assembly: GCF_964106895.1. NCBI lineage: Eukaryota > Metazoa > Chordata > Aves > Charadriiformes > Scolopacidae > Numenius > Numenius arquata. The sequence continues at coordinate 24,732,735 of NC_133581.1, read as the reverse complement.
GGGGGGGTACAGTGGGTACCCACATACAGACCAGAAATGTATCAGTACAGTTTACCAAGACCAGTAAGTGAAACTTCTCTTTAGTAATAACATAAAGATATTTCTACTCTGAGACACATTTTTTTAAAGATGGGAGCCCCATTTACATGCTTAACACCAGATGTAAAGCCATGCTTACAGTAAATAAGTACGGCTAGTGGGGTCTATGTATGTATGCTTACCCATATCCTGCTCTTGCATGAAGACTCTTAGTATCTATTTTAACAGCAAGGCTGTCTTGTCTAAATTGTGCTTGAAAGAATGGGCTGCACTAAGCTCCAGGCTGTTCAACAGATCAAGAACTTGCTTGCATGTCTCCTCCTGTTCACTGAACGCACATTAGGAAGCAGTCTGGTTTTGTAGAAGAGCTACATAGGCAGCTGGGTATGAAGCAGTCAAAACTTCTGCACGAGATCCATCACTGAAAAGCATCATTGCAAGAGAGGGAACCAAGTGTAATAATCACAGTGACCTGAAATGTGGGCTGTTATTGACAATCTTGCAGTTATAGCGATTGACTTGGGACTTTAGAGATGGTTTAATTCCACAGGTTGACCTTATTTGAGTCTCTCTTTATGCCTTGTTTTCTAGACTCAAGCTGTGGCTAGCATGTCCTTACTTCAGAAAATTAATAAATAAATTAAGAAATGAAATCCATGGATGGAAATTGTTAATGGAATTTTGTAGGTATCTAGACAGCAGTTGCAGTAATACTGTGTGCACCTTTCGTGTGTTAAACTACCCCTGAATTCCCACATACGCTATTCTGAAACTCAACAAATTACTTTCCTTCTCATATGTCAGGTACAAATCTAAACCAGAGATGATTGCTTGCAGATAAGAAATAGCTCATGCTTATCTATCAATATCAGTGTGAAAAGCTGTTCATTTTAAGTTTTTTTTTGGTCAGAAATGAATATTTTTTTGAAAGAATACATTTCAAATGGAGTCCCTTACTCTGGCTAGAATAAGAGAATAATGCAGCAAACCGTCCTCAGTTCAAAATAACTATTGCTATGACTTCCCTCCATGGTAATAAAAAAAATACATTAAGGGATGCTGCTTCTGAACTATTCTGAACATATTTGAAAGCCAATGGCACTGCCTGCAAAGGTTCAGGCTGGTGCTATTTAAATCATGCTAAAGGTTATTTCTGGCACTTTGAAATTGGTCCGATGAACTTCATACAGCATATAATCATATTTTATGGTTAGAATTCGATTACAAGCTTAAGAGACAGCTAATGGGTAGTCAAATTACTTCAACACTTGAGAGAGTCTTTCTAAAATGAAATTAAAAATACTATATAGCGACAGATTTTTAAAAAATGTAATAGCTACACTTTTTTGGTGAATGCTTCACTGTTTTCTTTCTAAGACTCGTGACTCTTCTAAATCATCTGCATGTTTAGGACCATTAAGCATCTGCTTATCTTTCTGGCATTTTGAAGGCAGTGTTAAAAAGTCCTCTGAAGTTAATTGATCACCACAGATTAGGATAGTCATAGACTACTGGAGTTTGGATAAGGGCTGTTAATTCATAGTTTTCTGCATATCAATTTCATGAATATGAGCAGTACTGTAACTAAGCCATTTACTGGATTGTTTTTAAATGGGAACAGAGGATTGGAACTGAAAAATATCCAGCTGAGATGTGTGTGGCAAGTGACCTGTGGGTATGAAAAACATGGAAGAATTACTGCTCTCAGCATCTTAGCACCTATTGGCCTGTGCAGGATAACTCTGCTCAGCATCTCTGGCGGAGATGCTGCAATGGGGAGTGCTCGGGAGTGGGTTGGCTGACACACAGGGAAGGAGGTGAGGGGCAAGCGAGCAGCCTCAGCAGCTTTGGGGGTGAGAGGTACCTGAGCACTGGGATGTTTGTTATATAGGGAGGATGTTACCTCTGCAAACCACGGATTATATATTTTTGCCCTTTCTTAAAATTCAGTTCTTAGTGGCAATTAAAAGTCAACATTAACAATGCGATTATAATTTGAAATCTGTATTCAAGAGCATTTTGCTCACTTAGATGGAACTAATGCAGACCTTGGCTTTACCGTTGGGTCTCTAGATACAATGAAAGTATAAAGATCTTCAGCCCATCACTCTCTTCCGAGATCTGGCCCTTCACAGTCCAGTTACACTAGACTCTAAACTTTTTATAAGATCCCACAAACTTTCCAGTAACTTGAGTGCACCTTTAAGTTTTATTATTGCAAAGGTATCTCAGAGGTGATACATGTGCTGCATAAGATTTCTAGTACAGATATTCTCTAACTTTATAAAGCACAAATTGAAGTGGATTGAGGCAAAACAGCGAAAATCTGCATGCAGTTCTCCATCTCAGTGTTTCCCTCTCTGCCATACGCTCTCTGGGGACCAGAACCACTCTTCAGGCCTATATTTCTTCAGGTCTCCTCCTGGTTATGGATCTTTGATTTTTTGCAGTCAACTTCTTGGCTAGTCCCACCATTAAACAGTTGTATATGTCTCCAGGGCATTCATCTTTCTTTTTCCTTTTTCCTTTCCATTTTGAGACCACCTGTGGGTTGTGGTTTTTTTATTTTTTTATTTTTTTACATGGTAGCATTAATACCTACATTATCTGTAGCTCTTGTGAGGGAAAGTCTGTCTATCAAACTGCTCATGGATGATCTGTGATAACAGTATTCCTTCATCTGGGGCTCTCTCCTGGCAGAGAAAAGCTAGGAAAATGCAAGCTCTTAGTGTTGTTATGGATCCTTCAAAAATGGGATGAGCAACACTTGGCTGGGTCTTTGTCATCCAGCTGGTATACTATGGACTGGAGGATGGAGTTGTAGCATCGAGTGTATTAACACAAGTGTTACTGCCAGCATTGTGCCTCAGCAGATCATGTTACTGCTTTGGGAATTCACACAGCTTAGTTGAGCAGAGAGCTACGGCCAGGGATACAACTCCTCTTTGTTGCAGGGATGGAGCAGTTCCTCTCTCTCCTCCTTAGAGAAGTGAGAGTAACAGAGCTCTGGGTCCCGAGGTGAGACCTAGCACCGTACAGCAGGCACTGATGGACAGACTTGCAGGCTGAGAGACTAGTAATGTATCCAAGTCCTCAGAGCTTCTCTTGGTTTCACCAGAGGTAAAGTGAGAGTATTTTACCAAAGTTCAGCCACTTTCAGTAACAGTTACTAAACTAAGTATAAAGCAGGACAGCTAGCAAAGCAAAACCAAATCCAGCTGAAATCAATGTTTGCAGTATTCCTGGATTGCAATTTGATACTCCAATTAGCTAAATAATTCAATGAATAAATAAAGACACTGCCCTTTTAATTCCTATGGTGAGATGTAATGAGATGGATATTTCTGTAATTAGGAGGCAACATTGAATAATTTCACCCAAGACAAATATATCTGTAAGTTGAAGGTGGTAAAAATATTTTAATACTGCAACCAGGGAAATGTAGATTAAAGCTAACTGCAAAATTTCTCCTTTAAACTTTAGTTATTGTGTGCCAATTTAGCTTTTTTCCCCTGCATCCTGACAGGTGCTACCTACCTTAGACTTCTATGGGTTGTAGGCGACACTGGTGCCAGTGTCTGCTGGTGGCTGGACTCTACCTTCCAGAGGGTTGTGTTGTATGTCTCCTGGGCCCAAAGCCTGAAGTTTCTCTGCTAAACTGCACTCGCTACTTCTTAAAATTCTTCACTGGTTTGCTTTTTAAATTGTCTGTTTTAGCCACAGCAGATTCCTTCACTGGCATTTCTTCCTGAAAAGGTGATGTGGGGTCTGCAGTCTGGTACCTGTGCAGTCTGTCCTGAAATCTCAAATTTGATTACTGGATTACTACCAGTTATTGCTATAGCCTTTTTGTTTTTTTACAGTCCTCATTTTTCAATAGAGTTTGGAAACCATGCAGAATGTTTCTGTTTTTAAGTTGTTTTGTTTTTTGTTTTTTGGGTTTTCTTGGTGAAAAACAAAAGTGATGCAACACTTTTTTTTGAAGGATAAACTAATTTTGAAGAATATAACTAGGCAAATTTTCTGTGAAAACAGCTGTTGGTTTTGTTCTTTTTTTTTTTTTTTTTTCTGATTGCATTTGCAGCAGTGTATGAATTTCAGTGAAGTGACTTTATTTCTACAATCATTCATGTTAGCCTAGAACCTAAGGACTCATCTAAATCTACAACAGATAGGCCTCTTTAGTAAAACTTTGGTTTAATTTAGCCTCTGAATGTGTTTTTTTTCCATTTATGTGTTGCGTGTAGGAAAACATTAATGCCCCAACCCATTGGAGAAATTCTATAAATTTATTGGAGTTCCTCTCGTAATGGTTTTGGTGTCTGTGGAAGCTCGGCACAAAGACGACTGACTGCCATTCCCCAGGACAGACTGTTCCTCGGCGTGGCAGAGCAGATCTTGTAACAGGATTTTTCACTTTAATAGGATTCACTTTACCCAGCCATTAGAAAAATACTGCCACTCACTCAAAATTGTTTATCTCCTATGTAAGCAGTAAAATAAGTGCTTTGATTTTCTATTTTACTTTTTTTTTTTTTCCCAAAAAATGTTCAGTGCAAGTCACAGCACGTTAGTGAAATGTTCTTTGTGATCCCTTAAAATGCCTCCTTTCATATCAGTATGCCAAAGCACATCCACTAACACACAAGAGAAACACCAAATCTACCTGTGTGTCTCTGTCTATCCTGTTATACTCAAATGATATCCGGAGTCACCAACCACTCTGAAACATTAGTTCATGTACTGTGTCTTTAAAATAGGGGGAAAAAAAAGAATTTCATACTCGGTAGAAATGCATGCTGAGAGCAAGATGTGGGATGAAAGGCTTGTGGAGCCAGAAGGAAGTGTTTGGTTCAGCCTGTGAGAGCACTGCCAGCTTTTTGGATGCAGAAGAGACATTGCAGACCATTTCAAGTCCAGGTCTATTAGGAGAAATCTAATTGAGGTTTTCTTTGATGCGAATACCATTTGTTTTTCTATACAGTTCTTTCATTAAAAATCAGTATTTTCAACCCCTGGCTAGGAAATGTACCATTGCCTTTTTAAATTTTTTTTCTACCTAAATATAGAAATACTTTAAATACCATTGTAGCATGGTGAAAGTAAATATTAGGAGACTTTGTAGGTGGCATGAAAGGAAAAATTATTTTCATAGATATGCCTTTGAGGGACTCTACCCTGCTTCAAAAGGGGTGGCAGTGAGAGGTGGGAGAAAGATGCTTGGTCTGTATTGCTTTTCCCTTAGAGACACTGACATCAAAAGTAAGTATTTGATAAGTTACCTTTCCTTTGTGTTAACCCAGTTTTACAGCTATTTGAGAAAGATGGTATTGGAACATTGTCTAAATGTATAATCTTTAAAGAAGGTTACTGAAAGATAGTGTTTTTTGATATTTAGTGTGGGATTTATATTGCCAAATTCAAACCTAAATGTAGGTGTTAAGTCTGAGCTAATCATGTAAATCCTGTAGGTTCTTTCTACGTGCAGGAGATAAGAGAATGACTCATCCCGTGGTAATGTGTTTTTAGCTTTTTCTACTGTTTGTGGAGGGAACCTCTCTGGCTAAACCAGATATCTCTCTTTTAGAGGGCCAAAGTCCTATGATTGAAATTTGGACTCTAGTTTTTGTCAAAATGCCCATATCTTGATACTGGACAGCCTCCCCATAATTTGTCATTTGCTATTGCTCTGACCTTATCTTTAATCATGTGCATTGCTCTGAAGCATCGTCAACAAAAGTGTAATTAAAAAAAATCCCCAAATCTCAACGTGTTGAAGAAAAGTGTCAATGAAACGCTAGAGAGATATCATCCTTGTGTCTTGAAGTATATTTAGCAAAATTATGACCTCTAATCTATAGCAGTACAAAGAATTTAGAAGAGAAATTTTGTCCTGCATGTCATTTTTTGCGTGCCATGGGTTTCATGCGCACGATTAGTTGTTCTTCACATGTATTAGTGATGAAATCCAGAATTACTATGGGGGCAAAATGCTTAATTTTGTGATTTAGTGGGTTGGTCCCATGTTCTGAATTACTCTGCTTTTTCAGAACTGTTTGAGACTCTTGTTATTGCTTTAGAAAGTTACAGAGCTTGGGGTTTTTGTGAAGAATTTTCTTTTCATTTCTTCAAGGCTGAAAGGAAGAGGTTGGAATATGCATTGCTCACAGGCAGCTTCACTTCACTAGATGCTGCTCTGAGGGTGCTTTATAAATCTTTAAAATACTTTGTTTCTGGAGGAAGTGAAAATAGTGAGATCTTTTTCCTGTGGGTCCAAAGCAGCTGTTGAGTCTCACATAATCGTAACAGATCTGCTTTGCCAGCAAGGTTAGAAATGTCACAACGATAGTGTTTAATGTGTTTTATTTTAATTAGACTTCATCTTGGCTCTGAGCTCGTTTGTGTTTTCTTCTACATCCTAAAATCACCCAAGCACTGTAAATTCTCAAATAGCAATTGCTATTAATGCCACAAAAAGTTAACTTCCTGTTGGCAGGCACGCAAAAGCAGGTATTTAATTTCTGAGGTCTTTTGGTTTTTAATTTGACTTGAGATCTATGGGTGTTTCAGAAAATACTTATTTTTCTCCTTTACAGGCTTACAGATTTTCTCAGCTTCCTGAGATGGTGATGGGTTCTCCTCCTCCTCCGGTCCCTCCCAGAACAGGTCCTGTGGCTGTTGCCTCTCTCAGGAGGTATTTATCTGTTGTTTTATTTTAGGTATGATCTCTAAAACCCACTGTTGTTATAAGAACTGGGGCAAACTCTGAAGGGGAACTTACAAGGCACTTATGAAGACACATTCTTGAAGTTAGAAACATGTTGATTTTATTTCATTTTAACATGGAGAGGAAAGGAATAACAATGAATTTTCTTTTCTATTAGGTAATCAGTTTCAATAAAATTAGGAAATCCAGTTCTCTGATTTCTTTTAAAACATGCTTTGCCTCAACTCGCATAATGGTGTATTGTATTGCAGATGGGTGGTAGATAATTCCCTCTGTCATTCTCCCTGCTTTTCTCTATTGTAAGGACTTGCAACAGGATATGGATGAATTGTAAGATGTTTCTCAGTACCCTGCATCTGGGAATTTCTGCCTAGCTTTCAGATATCTCATACCTGCGTTTCTGAAGCTAAATATGTGCAAAAGCCTGACTGCCTTATCTCAGTCCATTTTGCCTCTCCTTGCAGTATGGGACTCTACAACTGCATTTCAAGGAATTTTTACACTTCTGTGGTGGATGAACTCATTCAGTGCTGTGCTGTTGGGTACTGCTGGGTGCCAACTGCAGTTGGAGGCGCCGCAGACCTGCCCACAGCCGCTGAGGAGCACCCAGGCCAAAGGAAACTTATCTGAGGGGCTGCTAAAGATATCATAACGGTGTCCAAACATTCAGGATACAGATACTTTTTGTTGACATATGCTTGTTCATCCAGTATATTTTAGCTCTAAAGCATCTGGGACACGCCTTTTCAAAAGATGTTAGTACTTCCCAAGTGCAGTTAACGTTACTTACCGTAGTAGTCTCCTACTATACGATACCATGTCATATACGCTGCAGTAATATGTTATTGTCTGCAGTCTTGTGTTAATGAACAATGGTAAAGCTCTGGTTTTTGTGTTGCATGTCACAGGAATTTGTTTGAAGCAGCAAGAAAAGGCTCTATGGAATGGTCATAACATGCTTTGGCGAAGTAGCGGCCAGGCTAAAGAAGTTGTTCTCAGACTTCTGGTTCTCCAGTTGTTCTCCAAACTTCTGTCATGCCAGAGCAAAATCAGATAGCTCATGTCTAGTAGGCTTGTCATACTGTAGCTGATAAGCATGTATGTCGCTATGTATGTCAGTCAGAATGACAAAAGTTTCTATTTTTTGGTTTCTTAACGCACAGGTCTACATCAGATATTGGCAGCAAAGTGAGAATACCTGAGTCCAGTGGGGCAGATCAGGCCCAGCATCATGATCAGGCGTCTTTTGCACCTGGTTCGAGAGCTCCGATGTCTGTTGGTCCACTCGATCAATCAGCTTTTCACTCAGGTGAAAAAATAGTGCAGACCCAACTTGCAGCTTTGAGAGCCTCACAATTTATTTTGCATATAAATGAATGCATGGGATATAGCAAATACAGATGATTATTTGGGGAAGGACCGTATTATGTTTTTTTTATTGGTGCAACTGAAGGAGTTTACAAAGGATTGCTCCTTTGTAAATGCAGCATTAGTGGCACTGTAAAACACTACTCATCCCGCAGAAGCACCAGGAAATAGTAGTTTCTGAAGGTAAGATCCAGCAGTAATATACCAGATGGTCATTGTTCAAGTATGGCATTCTGCTGGCTCACTGATCAAGAATCTGAATTATTAAAGCTCAGCAAAACAGTTCATTTGTACCACAAAATTCAGTGGAATTTATCTTGCATCTTGGGTTGCACCACGTACAGAAACAAAAAAAGCAGGAGAGATGGGTAACAGGGTTCTGAGGGGCATGGAGAAATGAGGTGGATCCTTCCATTGTTTTATCAGTCAAGAATATCAGTCCAAGTGCTTGAAAGCAGAATATGTACAATGGAGCTGTAAGTAGTACTGCAGAAGGAGGCATAATGGCATTCAGCTCTACTTGGTTTGTAAGGAGAAGGAGGAAAAACAAGGGGACATGAAGAATAGCGTGTGCGAGACTGGGATTTTCCAGCCTGACTGTGGGATGAGTTTTATGACTCCCTATTTCCTCTTGAGAAACTTAACTCCTAGTCTTGTCACAACAGTGGGCTGCTGAGGAGTGCAAGTTGAAGGTACGTGCCCCTTTCCTTTCAAAACACACGGCAGCAGTGCTTTTTTGCATAGTCGGAGGTAATCTGTTAGCTCATCTCCCCTCTTGTTTTTGAGAAGGTAGTTCCTGCTCAAGTGCAGAACTTGTTTTGGGTCTAAATGTCCCAGTTTTAAAGGCCTAGTGAGTTCCTGGTCCTTTTGATATGAATTTTGTTTACAAGTGAATTGATTTAATTATGAGATTAAGCTGATATATTGTTTTGATGGTATCTGGAGAACATTTAGCTAGAAAAATATTTGAAATAGCTTCTTATTGGCAAAAAAAATGTTTTCTTGAAGAGCTATAGAAAAGAGCTTACAAGATTAAAAACATATTACATTGTCAGGTCAAAGTACCTGAAATTGGTAGGTTTATTAGACATTGCTCTGTGAATCTGCCAGAAAAATTTCTTTCTTAGCTTCCTCAGAAGTAACAGAGCATTATCTCCATTGTATTCAACATATTCTACTGAGAATAATAATGTGGATATGCAAATCTGTTGTCAATTAATTAAATATAGTAGGTTTGAAGGACCCATTCTACTCTTACTTCTTGTCATACCTTTTGCAAATTGTGCATGTGAATCTGAAAAGAGCAGATGCTCACCCTTTCATTTTAAAGCATTTCAAGATATAAAATATGCCACACTACCAAGAGCTCACTCTTAGTCTCTACAGTAACGTGTTCTCTGATACACTTCTTTATCATTTCCAGTGATGTTAAAAACAGGTATGTTGTTGACAATATTCAAATGATGTGCAAGTGGAAGGGAAAGGAATTGTGTGTTCTTTGCATTGACTCCAGTACAGAGCCAGTGCCCATCTATGCAACATTACAGTGCATCCATTCCTCACAGAAGATGCTTGAGCTGTACTTCGTTGTGTTCTTATGGGGTTTACTGGCTCTTCTGCTTTCACATAAATGGTGTTATTTTTGCTATATTCAGTGAATCTGAAAAGTAAAATACATGTCCACGTATTATAACTGAGTACTCAAAGCACACCATCCATGTTCTTTGTTTACTACCTGATAAAGATGATACAGAGCTTTCCTACCCAGGATTTAGGAATGGGGTTTTTGTGACATTAGTGTAGCAGTAGTACACTGCTGGTGTCTGTCTTCACACGTAAATAGACACTAGAGGAAGGAAGTATTACTGGACAAGCAAGTTGTTTCTATTTTACTCTAGATGTGGCAAATACATGGAGTTATGATGGCTTCTCTCAAGGGAAATAGCGGGAGTGTGTGAGAAGATGCTGGTCTTTCAGACAGCCTAGTTATATCCTGTGGGTAATCTGAGTAATTGCAGCAAGAACCACGTTCTCTGCATCTCTGTGAGCCCCGGTTATAAACCCTACCTGAAAGAGCAGATATAACCATATCCAGAGATTTGGCTGAACCTCATACTAGGGAGGCTGGTTTCTCCCACCCAACTTGGAGTATGGTAGTGGAATTTCAGTTGAAGGCTTCCTTGATGTCCCCGTACATACATCTTGATGAAGATGTGATAAAACAGATTTGGTGTCAACAAGTTTCCTTGGAAATATTTATTTAAGCGTCAGCTGCATAATTTATTGCAGTCATAGACTCTGCCTGGGAAACGAATTGAGCAGGTAGAGCCTTGATATTTTTTATCGGAAGCATTGAAGTTTTATGATGGGGTTGTTGAGATTACAGCCTTTTAAATGTATTGCTCACTCATTTTTGTAGGTTTTGTGCCTACAGATATTAAGACAGTTTTACTGTGTAAACTGAACACTCTGTAACCTGCTGTTGAAAAGAAAGGTGCACTACTCTGAAACCCATGGTAACAAAATCTAAAAATTGAATACAAGGAAGCAAATGCAAGAGGAAAAGAAGCCTTTTTCCTAATGATTCCACGTTTTGATGAAGATCAGTTGTTACAAGGTCCAAGTCCTAATGACTAAGGCCTTATGTCTTTATCTGCAGGCTGTGAATGATTATAGACAACTGCAAAATTATCTTCTCCAGTATTTCCCAGCATTATAGAGATGTTCTATTCAGATGGTGGGAGCCGTACATCCAACTGATGATGATCACATTCTCACAAAAAAAAAGAAAAAAAAATTCAAAAAACCGACTGAGGCCAGTTACTTCATAAGTGTAATCTAATTTATAACTGAAAATATCAGCTATTAATTATATCTACTCTCTTTCTTAATAGGAAATACTGTACCAGCAGTGTTTGCCATACCAGCAGCAAACCGACCTGGCTTCACAGGCTATTTTATCCCAACACCACCCACCGCATACAGGAACCAAGCCTGGATGCCTTATGCTGGAGAGAACGAATTACCAGGGCAGTGGGCAGACTCAGTAAGCTTCCTTGCTTTTCTAACTACATACATTGTCTGTGATTTGCACAGGAGGGGTTTAAAGTAATGCTAAGAAATCAACAAAGAATCTGAGCAAGATAATTCTTCCTTGAATGGAAATAGTCTATAGCAGTGAAAAGTTATGAGAGGGGGGATAGATTTTTAGCTGGCTATCCCATGAACTGTAAGTAAGGTCTTCTAGAGAGTTAAATCATTCATTAGGTTAGGGGCTGGCACCTATTTAAAGTTGGTGGGTTAGCTACCATTTTTCTTTCCCAGGACAGAGTTTAAATATTTAGATAGGCATGTGGGAGGAGCAGATGATGCTGCCTCTCAAGATGGCCTTGTGCTATTTGGAAGTTGGGAGCATCTTTCCCTCCTGGAGGCTTCTCTCAAGGCAGCCTGGCTCCCACCTCTGCTGCAGCCCTGCTGTGCAGTGTTTCAAGTCTTCCTGCAGGCTGTGGTGACAGATCATAAATTAAATAATTAATTGCACAATCCTAGTCTAGGGCCGATGCAATTTTTAGCCCAAACTATACCTATATTTCAAAGAAATAAAGTTGAGACATCCTGAAATGAATTGCAATAGTTTCTTATGTTTGAAACAATTTCTAAAATTTAGGGCTTTTTTTCCACTAGGAAAAAAAAAAGATCAATTCTGCTGCTTGAACTCACATCTGGTATTTATGCAGAACCAATTCAGCTAAACAAACTGGGAGTTAGATTCTATTTCCATGTGCATATCATCAACAGAATATTTTAGTGAATTGCAGTTGGAGTCTAATAGTTGTCTTTGAGCAGCTAAGCAAAAGATAACACGGTCATATAAATGTTCCTGGGGGCGGCTATTTCTTGCCAAATCTTTATTACTGCTCCTGATGCCTGGAAGGAAAAGAATTCGGTTTGACTGGCAGATGCAAGTCTGAGTTTGTGGGCTGAACTGTCAAGAAAAAACAAGTATGTTCAGCTGTAAGCTGAGCACATCTGCTGATGTGCCCCTGACACCTGGAGGCTTTTGATGCAGTTGTACATATTCCCTTCCCAGAGCTGCCATTTAAAGCATAGAAACCCTTTTCCTTTTCTTTGTTTTATTTATTTGTGATTTTCATTGCTTTTTTTTTGTTAGGAACTAGTAATAGCGTTAGCAACATAAGATATCAGAAACCACGAATGATGCTGAAAAAAATAAAGATCTAAAGTAATACTCAGGGTTTCAGTTTCTGGATGTTTTCTGTTTTCTGAGCCTCTAGATTATAGCTCAATTATGCTTCCAAGATTTTATTGAAAATTATTAAGAGCAGAGGCGCAATATTTATAAGGTGAAAATTGAAATTCTTTGCTATTCATGCATTTCCACTAGTTGGACTGTAAACCAGGTAACAGAGGAAACAGATTTGACAACAAATAATTATCTTATAAGCTTAATTTACTGTAGAGTACTCTTAGATAAATGGTAAGTATTGAAGCACTAAGTTTTGTGGCAGAAGGGAACTGTATCCAAGAAAGCATTTATTTTCCAAATTGCTAGATGCTGATTAGTGAAAGTAGTAACCTGGTGGCCCCTAGTGGCTTTTTCACTTGTACTACTAAAATGTTTGTCTTTTTAGTTTACAATAGATTATTCAATAGAGTCAACTGCATTTAATGATCACTTTCATATCATGCCAGATTCCTATGTTTGTCTCACCACACTACACTGAACGTGTTTGACATTCTCTTTATGGCTTGTTGGATATCCAAGATTGTATAGAGCATGTGTAAACCCTAGTGGTCAGATTTTCATACGTTCTTAAGATGCCTGAAGTGGTAAGTTTTTCAAAAGCACCCAAGGGTTGTTCGAGTCTCTCAGGGCCAGAGCCAAAACGAGATTCAAGTGAAACTCCAAAACTGTCATTCTGAAGTCCATGCTGAGGCCCCATGTTCACCAGAAGGTATATAAAATTGGCAGATGTTTCACAGCTTGACATTTCAGTCTGCTTGCAGACACCTGAAATTCTGAAATTTTGCTTCTGGCATACCCACCAAAGCCTTTGCCCTGGTGGGTGACACACCTTACACCTCAGCCTGACTGAAACCCCCAAATTAGCTGAGATATCTGCCTGGTTGCCTGTATTATATGCTTATATAACACCTTAATATATTTGGAAAGTAAAACCCATATGTTTTTCACATTTAAAGCAAAAATAATCACAGAGTTAACTTTTTAGTGCTTAAACATTGTGGAAACTTATCAGTTAACTTATAAGTGTAGTATTCAGAGTATTGTGTAGATAAGTGTAGTTTTCGGAGTCAGTTCATAAAAGAGCATCACTGAACTTTCCTTATGTACTTGTCATTGGCATGGAGTAGAATGATCAGCTAGTAAGTTTTTTCTCAAGGAGAAATTATCTTGTCCTAGTAATAGGTTATAGGTTGCCTTCTGTAATAACATAAAAAGTTGCCTTCTGTAACAACTTCAAAATGAAGCGCTGCAGATTTATAGAGTTTTGCAAAACATTATTTAATACTGTTTTTATTTGATGCATTAAAAACTTCTGAGGACTATAAAGACTGGTATGTTTCATGGATTTGTGAAGGAAATTTAATATCTCCCAGTGACTAAAGGGCCTACGTTATTATTTTAGTTTTAGCCAGTGTTAGTAAAATTGTGAATCCCCCATGTAATTCTGTCAAACGTGGCCAGAAATCCTGACTGAGAAGTCAGTGTTGAGTTTCTAGGTTGGCATACCTGAGCTTATGTCTGTTGTCCGGATCTAGTGAGTTTTTGTTAGGAACAGTAAGTCCAGAGACTTGGCTGACTTGGATTAGGCAGTGGCTGCAAATCAGCAAACTCTACTTTTCCCTTCTAGGCTTTTTGGTGTTCTGAAATGCAGTGGTGCTATCCGTTTAAAACTGAAAAGTTTAGGAGGACTAGTAAGCAGAGGACACTTTCAGAAAAGACTTCTCCCTTTGACTTTTTGAAGTCATGATAAATTAAGACATGCAATATTTCCCCTGCAAGGTGTTTTTTCTGCCGCAGTCTGGGGAGTTGAGTACCAGTACATTGACATATGTGCATAAATGACACATGCCAAGATAGACATTTGTAAACGGATGCTTAGGAGTATAAGGTTTATGTTCTCTTCATGTGGTCTTATCTTTTACTTCTTATTCTGCCCCAAGGAGGTTTGTGTTACGTGGTAGGTGGCACTACAGATCCATTGTTCTGTATAATTTTCTATAATTACAATGCTCTACAGGTGCCACTACCTGGATACATCGAGGCTTATCCGAGGCCCCGCTACCAACATAATTCTCCTTCGCGACTTCCTCGCCAATACAGCCAGCAGGCGAGCATGCATCCCAGCCTGGAACAAGCTCCTTTGCCATCCACTGCAGCTTCTCAGCAGAGCCTGACAGAAAATGACCCGTCTGACACTCCTCTCACCAACATTTCTACAGCTGCCCTTGTAAAGGCAATAAGAGAAGAAGTTGCTAAACTGGCCAAGAAGCAAACAGATATGTTTGAGTTCCAGGTCTAATATCTTTTGGGCACAGCACTTGTGCAACCTGGGGTAGTCAAGAAAGTGACTCCTTTAATTTTCAGTTACAAACTTGCTGTGAATTGTGCCTAAGTGATGGCATTTTTCTCTGTCTGAAAAGTCAACCCTATGAAATGACAAAGTAGAGCAACAGGGCTCTGAAGATACATAATTCTGTTTGCCAGCTAAGGAAATGCTGCCAGGTAACTGTTTAATATGGATAAGATTGATCATACGCAACTGTTTGTCACTTAGCTCTCGTACTGTGACCCATCATCACTAGAGATACTGCTGAACGTGTCTGCGCCACACGATGTTTCATTTGCAGGCCCGAAGGTAGAGCTGCTGAAAATAACTTCTGCATGTCAAAACTTTGATTAAGGAAGAAAATACAGTAGAACACGGTTAGCTAGAGGCCATGGTAGGTGTGGCAGTGGCCATGTTGATTGTTTGCTGCAGGGCATTGTATAAGGGATGTTGATTTCAGCAATGCAGAGTCATTCAGCCTTTTCATTCTAGAGACCGTATTCAAAGCAAAAGAATTCGAGATGAGTAAGTAATACAAATAAATGTCCTGTAAATAGTCCCGATTCTCCTCATCCTATTAACCAGTACAAAAAGTGAAAGACGAGAAGACTGTGAAGCAGGTTAATGATATTTTGATAATTGGTGGCTACCTTGTCCCTGAATGCCACTGATGAGTTATGGAGGAGATTTTTTTCAGCGTGAGAGAATATAATGCACGAAAAGCCAACAAAGGATATTGGTGCTAGAAGCTTCCAGGAGAAATGAGAAAAGGTTATTCACGTTTGCTCTATATTCAGGCTTTTCATTCTGAATGCATGTGAAGCTGGTAAACCTGAGACCTTTGAGCAAGTCTTTCCAGCCTGGAATAATGAATACACCTGCTTGGACAAGAAAACCTCTGTTTAATACAGTGCTTTTTTCTCTTTCTTAAACAATGATATCTACGAAAGTGATGTAAGAAAGTGCTACCTGAAGCTGCAGTTGATTTTGATTACACTGAAACAGTGAATGCACACCCAGAAAGTTTTGAATGTAGAGGACCTGATTATTATATTAACATGTAAATAAGTAAACTATTACATGAATTAACAAAAATACTAATGTTCTGTGAAAAAGAGAGCGTTTCCAGAAATTATGCTGACTTTATATTGTGCAAGATAAAGGTGACTAATTGTTAAACTGCATTGTTGTATGAATCCAATCCCAAAACAAAACCAAACCATTTGAATGGGACAATAATTCATCTTTTGCAGTTGTACAAAACAGTTGGAGATCATGAACAATTGTTTTCAGTACCTTTGGCAATTAGCTTTGGGAACCGAAGTTGTTGCAAAATTTATTGTTGGGCATGTTTGGTGTCAACTGGAGTTAAAGGTAATGTCCTTCATGTCAGTAAGTTATTTAGTTATCCTCAATTGCTTATGCTATTTTGTCTGATCATTTCATTTCTCTGAGTTCTTTGGTCTTTACTGAGGTGAGAAAGGGAACTTGGTTTAGCTTTTTGGCCATCAGTAAAATGAGAGGAGAAGGAGAGAGGAGACTAGAATAGGGGATAGAAGAAATTGATGAAGCACAAACTTTTAAAGCAGAGCTATTTTTTCCCAAAATAATTATATTATAAACCCTGACTGAGATTGTGAAACGTAGTTATCCTAGAATATACAGATATCTTCTGCTCCAATACCTTAAAAATTGCAGAAGCTTTTGGAATGCTAACTAATCTTTAAACAAATGTGAAATTTCATTTTTATTATTTAAAAATCAAATATAAATAAAATGTATTTTTGTAATTTCTATGTATATATATGCTGTATATTTATATGCGACTAGTCTGCTATACTCAGAAAATTTCCATAAACCAAGTGCAAAAAAAAAAAAAAAAAAAAAAGAAAAAGAAAAAAACCCCCAACCTAGTAATTTTAATGATCAATATAAACTTGCTATGTCTGGAGTACACAAATATACATTTGGGTGACTTGGATACTAAACAACCAAAGAAACTCAATCTTTCATATAAATATAAGTCTAGCAAGGACAGACTGCTGTGTTGGTTACCTGTCAGCTAATTAATACTGATCTTATCAGTGTAATACAATACATCCAGATGTCTTTTGTGTTGAATTAATAGCTGCCTAAGAATATCCCACTTAAAAATAACAACTTAAAAATACTGGGCCAAACTCAGCACGCCATAAAAAGACTAGTTCTGGTTGGCTTCAGTGGGAACTCTACTTGCTGACAGCAAGGCTGAGTTTCTTTTCTATTAAGTTTCATCTATACCTGCAAGTTTCGCTAGAATCACTAGAACAATATTCTGCTTATTCTTCAACCATTTAAACCACTCTAACATAAGTGCAGACGTAATGTAAGAGCGGTTTATTTTTTTTTCAGTCCAAGCTGGTTCATAACTGGCTTAAGCTAATTTGGTAAGTGAAATCCACACTAAATTGTGTCAGCCACATTTTGCATCGGCTTTATTACCTCAGTTTAAAAATTATTCTTCTATTTAAGCCCAGTAAAATTTTGGAAATACATAGGCCCTTCTATGCAATGGGAGTGAAATGTGCTGTGAAATAAAGTTCTGTGTCTTAGACTCCAGTTTTGCAGAGTTATCCAAAAGCTGCAAGTATGGAAGCAGCAGCAATCATGTGGATGGGAATGCTGAAGCCAGACAGCTGGGAAAGGTCATGTTATGATATACTCCTGAAAGAGTCAGAGGTGGTAGGATGTACCATATTTCAACAGCATCTTTGGGACACTTAGCTCTGTTTGTTAACCTGTACCCATTCATAATTTTAAGCAATTCAGTAGTTCTGTCAAAAATATGTGAGGATAAAGCCTCATGTATCTTCTATGATGAAGCATATATCTTGCCATTCTGGAAATTAAGAAGTTTGGAAGTTATGTAGATGTACAGGGTTTGAATGCCTACATGCAAACAAAATGAACAAAGAAATGTTTTTATTTGGCGTTTTTCTAAATAGCCTTCTAGAAAGAAAACCCATTTCTGTCAAGTTAAACGAAGTACTCTTCATACTACTGAGGAAGACCTGTTAGACTTTCAAAATTAATTTTGTTTGGTATTGTATTGACAATGTGCAGTCTTCTGAATATTCCTTAAACCATCATTCTGAAACCATTGTGGTGCACTTTTTTCACAAAGACATTTTACATTCTTCCTTCATAATGGCTTTTTATCTTGTTTGTTATATGTTTCTGTATTTTTTTTTCAAGTACAAAGTAAGATTATATCAAGACAGTAAGGACATTCCTGGGAAAGAAAAACCATGCTGTAATATTTATACTGTCTGAGCACAAAGCAATGATAAAGTGAAAATATAGTGTACAAAGAATTTGTAATATAATAAACATTTTGTATGGCTACAATTACAATATAGTTTTTCAATATTGATTTCAAAGAAGAAAGTATACCTGTTTAAGTTTATAACCTAATCAAAATATATTCATGCCATTTTTACTGATAAAAAGTTGGTCATTAAGATTTTTCTACTAAATGCCCCAATTTTCTTTAAAATGATGTTAAATTTTTAGGTGAGAATATTGTTTTCTGTGTACAAAAATGTTGATGTTCTGACCACTATTTGTCTTCAGATTTATAAATCATCAGTAGAAACATCTGCAAATGAAACACATGTAAAAATTACTTCTCAGTCTGTGTGTAATGACCACTGTCAGTAGGAATAGTATGTGTGATATTTATTAACATGAGTAGAACAGTGGCTTTAAGAGGATAAGAGGATACTCTGACAGTCGTTTTTTTGAGAAAAACATATTATCTGCATTTGAGACAAGCTCTAGCACTCAGTGTAGAAATATGAATAATATTTGTATCTAATAATATCATGGATAGAACTTGATAGAAGTCCATGTAAATCGTCTATATAGAAATGGCGAAAATTATCATAAGTAATGATAATTTCTTTTTCAGACTAACTTTGAAAAGGTGAGACATGGAGGAAAGAAAATGTAAAATAGAAATGCAAAGCAGGTAGAAAAAGCAGCATTGAACTGAGCAGCAGAACTGAAGTGAGGCCCCTGTCTTGTTTAAGGGATGACACATACAAAACTAACTACAGGTTTTGTTATATTTCAAGATGTCTGGCTGTAAAGAATGAATTACATTTTAATGCACATTTTCAGTCCCACACCACAAATAGCTGGCAGTTAGCCCTTGTAAAAGTCTAGGGAGCTTGAATGCAGAAAGTTTTCTGAGGTAGCAGAAGTCACTTCAGTTTGCTGACCTTGTTCATCCTGTATATACGTCTGAGCAACTCAGAGTACTGTGTCCAAGGATGCTGTAAATCAGTTACATTCCTGACCTTGCATTTCTTGCACATAAACAAATCTCAGTGGCTTCCCATAGCTCATTGATATGAAATGGGACAGGAAGAGAACAAGTGTAAGATAATGTGAAGGATATTAACAGGTCAGGGGAACCTCAAAAGGCTGGAAGCCATGGATCTTGAGTTGCATGTTAATTCATACCCACTAGAAAATGGTTGTGTTTGGCAGCTTTCCTTGGCAAGGTGCATTCCTTTCATTGTCAATGACCAAAATGTATAAATTAAGACGCAGTCCATCACAGCAGAGTGTATCGATTCATGCTTCCACTTCTTTCTGTAAGCCATATGCATTCTCTGTGTAGGCTCCACATGAGAGCGGTATAATTAACGAGTGGTTTCCAGTTACTCAGAGTAGTCTCTTGTAATGAAACACCAAGTTGTATGGCACCTTATATATGTTTTACTACATCACTGTGAGGGGGAAAAAAAGACATGATCATACAGTATGTTAGTATATTAATACCATTAGCCATTTGTTTTTGTTTTTTTTTTAAAAAAAGGCTTTTTGAAAAAGGGAAATTTTGGAATGCAAAGATCAGGACCACTCACTAGTCAGTGTGCAGGGTAACTGCTCAGTGTGCTGCTGTGGCTGATGGAGCAGATCTCTGCTCTCGCCACTTACTGCCCCTCCATAAAAGGGTACAAGGACACAGGTTTTTTGAGTAAGACAGACATTAATTAATAATAAGTTATATGGGGTAATAAGTATATGGGGCAAATAACATCTACTGAGTTCTCTGTGAACGATTCCAGATGCATGTTTTTGAAGCAGTGTTTGTTCAAAGAGAAATGAATCAGCTCAAGCTTGTTTACTATAATCCTATTTAGACACAGCACTGTAGACTTTGTAACAGTGCTATATGGAATAAGTATATCGAGTGGTAACTTGCACTTTCTGTGCTAGACTTTCTTTTCATGGGTTAATTTTTGGCCATAACTCCAGGACTGAGTAAGATTTTATTTTTTTTTTTGCTTATCAAAATATTTCAAAGTTCTATTTTTCCATTTTAAAATGTAGGCATGCAAAATGAGCATAAGAGTATACTCATTTAGAATGCTTTTTTTTGAACTCTTGCCTTTCTCTTGTAAATAAATAATGCAAAACTTGGTTCGTGGAAATGAGATTTATATAGGTCAGTAAATTAATTGGGTACTGACATGCTCTTTAAAAGAAAGTTTCAAGATGGCCACGTCAGAAAGGCAAACCTGTTTAATACTGCAGAATCTCTACTGAGACTAACTGCATCATGCACCCATCATCAAAAAAGTTTTGGTGTGCCCAGTGAGTGAAAAGCAAAGAGAAAGCTGTGCATCGGGAGATTCCTATTATCCAGGAACAGGCTGTACACCAGACATAGGAGATGGGACAGGGATTTCGGTGGGTCTCTGAGGTGGGTAGACTACCCTATGTAACACATTTGCCCTCTGGGTTGCCCTTAATTCCAACAGACATAAAAACTACAGCCACCAAAGTAATGTGGCAGAAAGGTGGTTTTTAGGTCCTGATTTTTAAAACTATTGAGAAGCCCCAAAATCATATAGTACTTCATGTTTTTAAAATCACCTTGATACCATTGTAAATCCTTAGGGATTTTCAATAGAAGTCTGGTATCATACTCCTATATATATGTAAAAAAATATTTTTTGAAAACTAGTTCTTTGATCCACTTATTTGTCCCTATCCATTTCAGGTTCCTTAAGGTGCACAGAAGCAATAATGAGGAGTTAGTTCCCAGGGTTTTTCTTTTATGAAGCTCATGAAAGATGAGAAATGTGTTTTAAATAGTTAAATGGTCCAATTTATAGCAGATGTCTGGAAAATAATTAGAAATACTATGAAGAAATGTTTTTTTTTTTTTGCATTTGTTAAAAATAATCCTTGCTTTAAGAAGTGCCTGACTTTTCATGAAATTTCCATGCTCAATTCATTCCCAATGAGCAGCTTGAAACTATATTACATTCTGTAAATAATTTTGTAACTTTATAAATACATATTTACATAGTAGGCAATAGTAGTCCAAAGGACTGTAAATTATACAGGAAGTTGATTCCACTGAGTACAATATTTAGAGAGGAGGTGAATTTTTCATCCAAAGTATATCCCTCTTCCCTGCAGCTCAATGCGTTTCTATGCTTTGTAAGCCAGTGTTTGAACACCGTAACATACACTGGCATCAGTTAAAATGTCATATATCTGGCAAAGAGCACTGACTTTTGCAGCCTCCAGTGGGACCTTGTAAAGACTGCCTGGGTATAGGATTCACTTTTTAAACTATTAAACTAGCTTTTTGTAAGGAATCAGTGGCTTTTAGGTTCTGCGTCACCAGCAAACTTAACCAATAGATACTCTGAGATGTGATACAGCAGCCTATGCCAGGGATTCACCAGGATCTAAAAAGCAAGTGACTGTAGTAGAAGAATAGGTGGTAAACCTTTTATTTCAGCAGTGTATGGACACTAAGTAATTATGAATTGATTACTATGGCAAGTCAAAGAGTCTTGAAGCTAACTGCTTGGAATCAATTTCATGTATTTGGTTAGCTTTTGATTTCTTCATTTGTTAAAACAATGCAGAAATAGCAACATTAACAGTGGATTCTATTTCAGAGTTATAAACACGGGATATCCGAATGTAAGTAAACTTGAGGTTTATTCTTTGTCCTTGCCTTTATCTACTATTTTCAACACTGCAAGTAGGAAAAAAACCACTTTACCTCCCACCAAATTAATTTTAATATTTCTTTGTATGAAAGAGACTGGGAAGGCTTTTTTCATTTCATGTTGGTGTTGGGTTCTTCAAACTGTATTCAAGGTCATATTTGATAGAAAAAATGATAGTGAAGCCAAACACTTTGGAAAATTAAGAACCCATCTTACTGAGGCTAGAATTTTGGTTTAGAATTTAGCAACCCAGCAGAAACAGCTCAGACCCAACAAATGGTCTGTTCTGGGCAGTTCTTTGGGTCTTGTTAGAAAGGACATGTGTACAGTGCAGGTATTCCTATGTTCTTTGACTTTTTATTTTCATTTAATATCTTTCTTGCCATAACTGTGCATTCTGAATTTGACTTTTAGATTGGTGTTCACAAAGAGGTGCACTCTTTAGCTCACTGATATACTACCGATGTGATAGAAGTAGTAACCAACATATGTGATATAATTTTTAATTAGCTATGGCACTGTGTGGCTTTGGCCTAATTTCTGCTTTGTGATACTTTCAGATGTCACACTAGTGTTAAGGTGACATGAATACAGATAACGTCTTCCATTGAAGTTATTGGCAAAACACCTGCTCACTTTAAGGGAGAGCAGGGGTCATCCAGTCTTCTCTCAGTGAATTAACTATCACAATTATCTTTAAATTGCGCGAAAATAGGAAGGATGCTACCTAGTTATGGGTAGCTGGAAATTAGGAGATAAGAGGCCGGTTGTTCCTTCTTTGCAATTTTGGATTGGTCCTGAGCAAGGCGCTTAATGTGATTATGGCTCAGTGTCATGTCCGTAAAGCAGGACTAAGGGGCTGCCTCTCCTTGCACCCCTGGTGAGTGGTTGAACTAATTGCTAATGTTAGAAAAACTGAAACCCTTTAGTACAAAGCACTATTTATTATTTCATGGAGCTTGGTTCAAGACTGTAAATTGCCCATTGCTCTGGTAGCATTTGAACATACATAAATTTACAAGAAAAAAAACCCCAGACCAAACCTCTTGATGCTATTTCAGTATGTTCTAGGAAGCCTTTCCAATAACAGCTTCTACACTTTTTTAGAGAGATGTTATATCAATAAATTGTCTCACTTCCCATGCAACAGATCTCACTTTCTGATGAAATTAACTTTTCTTACGTCTTTGAATTATGGAAAGGACTAGCTCTGCATGATTACAAATATCCATGTATCTTTGTTGTTCACAGCTTGATTCAACTAAACTGTAATGGCTGTGTCTGTGAAAATTGCTCAAAATTTATAAGTGTTTCAGCTGTAAATGGGAAAATTAATTTTCTGAACCCTGTAAGAGCTGCAAAATTGAGAGTGATTTGTAAAGCCACGTTTAGGGATTATACTGAAAGAGGAAGAAAATAATTAAAATTTTATACTATGCAATCAGAAGGGAAATCTCCAAGAACTGGTTCCTTTTGCAATTACAAACATGAAACTATACCAATGGTAGAATTTTACATATCACTGAAAAGAAGGCATTTAAAATGTTCTGGGTCATTACCAAATGGCTGTGTTTTTACTCTGGACCATAGGGTGATTCTAGAATGAAGCTTACGAGTACATAGAATAGTTTCTTTCATGTTAGTGGCTGTAGCTTAGTTGAAGTTGTACGTGTTTTTTCTTGGCAATTTTGCACATTAAATAAAATATGTCTTAAAATCTATGTTGCTACTTATTGGTTGTTCCTGCCGTGTCCTTTTCTGTAGACCAGCTGCTTTAAAGCATGAGCATGCCTTTCCCTTGGACCTGCAGGGCTGTTTAGGGGTCCCGCTGCTCATGCTCTTGAGGAAGAACCTGGCAAAGGACAGGAAAGGAGTTTTAAGAACTCCAGAAGTTAAACCCATATAATTCAGCGGTGGCGTTCCCTCTGAAGAAAGGTGTTTGCCTGCCTTACAGAGATAAGCAGGACAGTAACCACCAAGCCTGTGAGTTTTGAGGACACCTTGTGATCCTGTGTTGCCTTTGTGAATTTTTCTTCTCAGCTTTATGTCCTCTATGCCTTCCCCTATTGAAGTCAGTTACTGTGGTTTTTATTGGTATTTACTCAGGCCTAAGTTTCCTGCTGTCAGTCTGAAGTGAAATGGAAAGAAAAAGGAAAATGCAGGTATGTGCTTTTGACAGTACAATTTTATGTAATTTGTGGTGCAAGAAATTTGGAATAAAAAATTCATATTACTACAAGGAACATATCTAACCCTTCCTCCCTCTGTTTGCAGTTTCAGAGAAAAAAAAGAGGCAGGAAAGGATCTTCCCAAAATAGAGGATAAATGAGCTTCCTAGTGTACGTATCACTACTAAAGTTCTGGACAGATGGTATAGTTAAGATACAATTATATATATGTAAATTGTGACTGTGAGTGCTTAAATTGCTTCAAGGGGTTGTTCTGGCTTTTCTCAGGATATACCAAAATCTCAGCCTATTTCGCAAATGTATGTTTTTAGTGTGTAACATTAAACAACTGACTCATGTTATTAATATCATATGTTTCCTTCGAAAGGCCAAATCATAGAATCATTTAGGCTGGAAAAGACTTTTAAGATCATTGAGTCCAACTGCAGAAAACTTTGTGACCAAAAACCACTTGTGAACTGCTTCCTGATTGGCACCTCTAGATGTCAGTGATCTTAAGAAACACTACCTCCCAAACAAACAAAAGAGGACAAGTTTCCTAGAGTTAAGTGCTGCTCCTGATTTCCCTGCTTTATGTTGAGACATTAGCTCCTGAATTTTCAGAATTTTCAGGTGAATCTATCATGTAGCATTCACCGCTGAAAACAAAATGATAGCGTAGTGCTTTTGGATCTCCTCTGTAATCTGTCCCTGAGCTAATTAAGGCAGCTTTACTTCAAGACTAATTTACATTCTAATGATCCATTGTAATAAGGCTGAGTATCTGTTGGGAGAATTTTAATGTAGCAAACTCTAAAATAAAGCAGTCTGAAATGTGATGGACCCAACTGTTTGGCATAAAATACTTTAAAGCTTAAATGCATTCTTGTTTTCAAATGGCTTTGGATCTAATTTTCCCATCATAAAGCAGCCAAGGCCGCTTCAGATTTCAGACATGAAAGACCCGAGTGCAATCCCTGGGGAGCACATGAGTATCACTGTAGGTGCAGATGCGGCTTTCAGCGAGACAGCTGTCATTGCTCAGCCCTCAGGTTGGCTGACACGACATGACACTCCGCTTTTTGAGAAGCCTTCTTTGTTAAGAGTTGGAAATGGGAGCAACCTACTGATGTTTTGAGATCTCTGCCCATGAATCAAATTTGTAGCTAAATGTTTCTTTCTTGGATGATAGATTTGTTGAGTCACAAGAGAGGTATATGAAAGAGGTCGGAGCTGTGCCAGCATCTAAATGTCAGGTTTAGCCTTCCCTAAACAGTCTAAAGGAGCAGAAAAAAATTGAAAAATGGATGATGTATGCTTTGTGATAAAAAAAATGCAGTAAGAATGGCCAATCTATTTTAACATATGTTTAATTTTTAAGAAGGAAACAATAAACAAAACAGTTTTGAGATGCACTGATTTGAAAGGAAAAAACCTATAAGCCTAGAGATGAGAGCAAATTACTGGAGGTAAAAGGTCATGTGGAAGCAGAGAAGAAAAATAAAGTAAAAAAAATGTTCATGGGCAAAGGAGAACCAACATATGTGCCATTATGTTTAACTAGTTGTTTGTCCAGGCTATTAATATAAGCTTATTACTTTCTTGCCAAATTCATGCGCACGAATGTGTTAATATTTCCAACTGAAAGAACAAACAGTGATTCTTTCCAGGAAGATATATTTCATTGTATGTTCCATGTTCCCCCTGCAGTCTCTGAGTTACTTTTGTAGGTGCTACTTCACACACAGAAGGCCAAATTGGCTTTCCAGTGAAGATAGCCACCATCGTTTAATGATCTTTTTGGAACACTGAGATGCTTCAGTGAAAGGACTTTGACCAAGATAGCAGAGTGCTGTGGCTGACGCTGGCCAAGGGAAACCATTCTGCCTTGTTTTGGCCTGTGAATCAAACCAATTTTTTTCAAGTAGATGTGTGTCCCTAGGTAACTTTAATTGAGATTACATATTAACTAATGTTATTCCTTCCGTTATTGCCTGATAATTGTACATGAAGTGTTGTTTAAGCATAAAGGCCATATGACAAAAACTGAACAACAGATGGAAAAAGATTTAAACTGTGTGCTGGGAAAAGTAGCTCTGTTTAAGCAAAGAAAACTTGAGTGAACAATGTCTGATAAGAGCTGGATACAAAGTGAAAGAGTTGGTAAAACGTGAGGGGAAGTAAGTTAGGAAGTGGTAATCATATGCAATGGAAATCCGTGTAGGCCCTTCTATTAACCGAGGGAAACTTAAGAGTGGTTTATCAGTGAAATTATTCTGGAGATTTGAGAAAATGAATCATAGAATCATCTAGGTTGAAAGGGGACCTTTTAGATCACCTAGTCCAACCATCAACCTAACTCTGATAAAAAAACAAGAGAAGACCATACAAAAACACACACACACACACACACACACACACACCCCATTACTAAACTATGTCTCTAAGCACCATGTCAACCATTCTTTTGAAAACCTCCAGGGATGGTTCCCCTGCTACCTAACTTGATTTAAAAGCTCCTACTTCTGCATAAAGCCTTTGAAGGCCCCTGTACGTTGGCCCCTTTTGTCCTGTCCAAGTTTGTCTTGTGATACTTAGTTTAAGCACTAATACATTTCCCACCTTCATAGTAATGAACCATTACAGTATCTCTTCATAGGTTTAGCCTCAAAACTCTTTGCAAGAGACTTTTAAACCTCATTCTGTAGAGGGAGCTTTAAAACACCAAAGCCCAGATTTCCAACTTATTTTGGTAAAAATTTGGCTCTTTAGCCACCTAGATCTACCTTTTGTATATTCACTGCCTCAGCCTCCAAGACGTGATTGGAAAGAGACATAAATCATTGGTGGTTGTGTGATAATTTCCCCAGCAGGTGTAAAAGATATCTCGTTTAAGAAGCCCACTTTGGAAGTTCCTTGTGATGTGCTGTCTGGAGTAAAACAGCTTAAAATATGCCAATTAGTGAAAACAACTGTTTAGCCAGAACCACAGTGTTGTTAATTAGGCTGGAAAGAGCTAATCAGCAATGAAATGGTGCCAAGGTGGGTCTAAAGAGTAGATTTAAGAAAGGTCAAGGGGGAGGATATTTATATTGGAGTGAATAATGCATTTGACAGGGCTGAGGCCTGGTCCTAGGCCTTGCCCTGCCTGAGGCACACTGGCCAAAACCTGGCCTTACCGAGCTTCCCTCAGCCCTGCTCAGGCTTTGTTTCATTAAAAAACAACATTTATTAGCAGATGAAACCATGAATTGCCATACTGGTGGAGACACCTGGCTGACAACAGCAGTTGCGGATGGTAAGATCCCGTTTAAGATCTGCTAGCTGCTCTGATAAAATGTCTATTATTATAGTTTGCTGATTGACAAATGGGAGTTATAAACTCAATATTTTTTTTATATAAACGCTGTGTAGGATTGAATGAAATCTGGCTGGAAAGATTAAGATAGTAAAAGAGTGAATGCTGTAATAAACAGTAATAGGAAATAGAATTTTGATATCATATTGTGTTAAAATACTTCACAGTTAAGCAACTCACATGCAGTTTTTAAAAAAAAAAACAGATTAAAACATTTCTCTCTTTTTTTTTTTAAAAAAAAAGAAAAGCTGCTTGCCAACATATGACAGCTTCAGGGTTGGTAACTATTATTTCATGCTGCCACCTACTGCTCTTGAATTAGAACAGGAAAAAGTACTTGGTATCTTTTTATCAGTCTGATGAGTCCATTTACTACTTTGTTAGGTTATTCTTGATGCTTTTTATGGTGTTACTTTTTTAATGGCAGATATTCTCCAGATCTTCAATCTGTCATCGCTGCCTCTGTCCCTTTTTTTTCTCATGAAAGGACATGCCTTCCAAATATAAAGATGTTGTCACTCCAAAGACTGCCATGAGTTTTAGACTAAGCACTAGTAGTCCTAAAATAATAGTAAAATGTTAGTTGAAAGTCAATGTTAGGTGACTATTCTATTAAAAACTAACTTAAACAATAACTTGTGTAGTTTTGTGGTACACTAAAGACAATAAAAGAATACACTGTGATTGCTTGTAACAAAGGTTTTTATGCTAACGTGAAAGTAGTTTTCTAAAGCTTGCTTAGAGGCATAAGGCTTTTGACCATATCTATTTACTCTCAGCTGCACTTAATGTACTTAGAATTAAAACAAAAAAACCCCCTGTATTTTGTATTGGAATTACTGTGTTTCCCTGCTACATGTATCTTGACCATCATCAATGGACTGCTAGGAATCCTGACATCAGCAGTGTTAATTTCTTAATGTTTTGGTGGCTATTTCTTCAGCTTCTGCCTTGCTTTCATGGCTCGTATCTTTTCTTCTTTCAGTGCCTTCAGAAGTTTATCTAAATAGAACGAAACATAATTTGTCATTAATTTTGTCATTAATGCTTTTACGAAAATGTAATGTGTTAAGCAAACTAGTAATATTCCTTACAATTTCTTGTCTAGCAAATATCTGAAAACTAAAGTTTCTCACATGTAATGAAAATAATAGGTATTGAAATGGAGAAAAGGTATGCATTGCTATCACAAAGGAAAAAACTTTTTAATTTCCTGTTCTGAAAAGTAAATGTATGCAAACTACCTATCACAATTTCTTTGAGATTTTCCTTTGAATGTGTATACCTGATGGACATTTTTTCTGTGTTCTTGTAACCTCTGCACTCCTCAAAGCTTCCTGACTGGCAGCCTGTGGCCTTGAAAGAAATGATGAGCATCCCATCCTTAAGGTTGTTGGCCTCCCCGTGGGAGCTCTCAGTAATCACTATGTCCTGAACTATTTTATTTCCTGTATTTCTTTCATAGCCAGTAGGTTTTAAAATTAAAATGCCAGACTAATTTAACTCTTTTTTTTTACGCCTCCAACTATCTGCGGCCATCAGTGACCTTTATGTTACATCAATGCTGATTTACAACTGCAGGATTTCATTAGCGGTGGATACATTTTGCATGTACGAACGCCTTCTGATTTGAGCAGCATCTGAATTGGGTTTTTTTGCTAGCGCTTAATGACTTTAGGGGCTTTATGACTTTTGGGGGTTTTGTTCCTTTGTGCAAAAGTAACCACATCCCTAATTCTTGTGCCTCCTTTAATTTGTGCCACCAGCTGGTTGCCTGTGACTAGTGACCGGGGTAGATGACAGGGGACAAGGGACTCCACGCACCCCATGTGCTCCTGGGGCACCTGCTGCAGGGCACAGTTAGGTGCTGGCTACCAAGCCCGGGGAGCCCCACGCCAGGCCCTGCAGGAGGGTTGCCGTGTCCCCTTAGGCTGGCTTATGGTGCTGTGGGTACAGAGACCCACCGGCCTGCCTCTGCAGATCGCCTTTCAGGGCGTTATTGATGGAGCAACCTGCTGCCTTTGAGGCCGGGCTGTGCTGGGAGGTGGCTGAGGGGGCCACCGCCTCCCTGGCCCGGCGGCCTCGGAGCGGGGGAGACACGCACACTGCTGGGCGTCGAAGCCGTCGCCGATGAGCGCCAGCAGCTCCAGCTCCTTAAGGCGGATGCTTAACTCGCAGATCTCGCCCTCCAGCTGCTCCTCGGGACGCCGCGCCGCGCCCCCCGCCTCCTCCGCAGCCGCCGCCGGGCAGAAGAAGCGCAGCGGCTCGTAGGCGACGGCCGCCAGCCCCGCTGCCCAGCGGGGCGCCCCGGCGGCGTCCGGCGGGGGCTGCCGCGGCCCGCACACGGCTGCGAAGGGCGTTCGCAGGCCGCCACCCTCGGCCGGGGGCGGGAGGGGCTCGGCGCGATCGTGGAAGTGGGGAAAGTAGAGCGGCCGCGGCGGGCGCTGCTCGGTCATGGCGCCGCCCGCCAGCCCCCCCGGGCCAACGGCGGTTGTCCTGGAGACGGGCCGGGCGCGGGGCCCTCCATGCCGGGCGTTGCGGGCTCGCTCCCAGCGCCGGGGCAGCCCGGGCGCAGGCCTGCCCTTTCCCTTCCTCCCCTTCTCCCCCCGTACGGCCGGGCAGCCACCTCCCCTTGACGGGCCGGGGGCGGGCCTCCCTGCGGGGCGGGGTAGGTGGTAAATACTGTCACTGCCAACGTCCGGTACGAGCGGTATCAAGCCAAAATGTGGGTGATGCTTCCAGTATAGCCGAGTTTAACTGCGAGACTGGGTCTTTCACCCAGCGGCTGGGAACACGGTGTTCCAGGGGCACGTTAGGCTCTGAAGTAGCATTTGTTAAAGAAGTGAGGAAGATATTGTCCAAAAATTGGTTTTTAGCAGTTTGTCCTCAGGCTACACATGAAATAAGGGAACGAGTTATTGTGGATGAAAGTGTGCTGGTGACAGGGAAAATTCCATTTTCGTGGAGCTTGCTCATAGATAGGTACTGCTCGGTGTATCTGACGCTCAAGATTATAGGGTGGGGCTTTTTTGTTGGGCTCCCCCCCATAACCCTTTGTCCTTTATTTGCGTTTGGGGATGAGACCTGTCACTAACATCGTCTGGTTGCTATTTCATGTGAAAGCATTCTGTTAGCCTTAACTATGTTTCCATTAAACATGACAAACACTGTTCAGCCCTAGGCAGCTATCAGGGGCATTGCTGATTACTTTTGTGGAGGCCAAAACAGGCCAAAAAAGACCCTCTTGGGCTTCCGGCAGGACTTCTGGGCTGCATTTGAGGTGATTTGAAGTGTTCTGAGCAGCCCTAGAGTGGTGCTGTACTGGTGGTGTTGGTAGAGGTTTGATGACTGCAGGGGCTGTGGAGGTTAGTTATGATCAGTAAATTCACTTAAAATGAGGTGAAAAGTACACTGCAGTACTGATGGAGGCTTGAGCAGACTTCAACAATATCCAGGCCCTAAGGAACTGCTATGTGCTCTGGAGTAAATTCCATTTTTAAAGCTTTCCCTTGAACAAAATGAAAGGTTTGGTATTACCTATTTCTAGGAGTGGACTTCTTTGTGCTCAGGTGTAGTGCTCTGTGCTGGGAGCCAATACTGATGTGAATGTGTTTGGTTTTTTTAAGTTTAGCAGATCTACAGACATTCGTTGTTGCAAGAGTGACAGTGCCCTGAAAAGTGGTGGGAGCAGAGAGATCGTGGCAGGAGTCCTTCAGTATTTTATTATCCTGTGTGCTGTTTAGGGAATGCGCTCTGACTTACACTGCAATCGATTTTGACTCTATGTAGTGTGCTTATGTTATTAAAATGCCAGTACCAGTATAAGACCAGTATAAGTTGCGTATTTTGTGAGTGGAACATGTGTATTTGAAATGGTCACTGATCAGATGAGAACTCTGATAATAAGATTTTTTCCCCCGCGGTTCTTAGTGGTTTAGACAAAACCACCATCATATTTGATTCTACGTGACAATGTGAAGCGAGAGTCCAAGCATTAGGTGAACACAGCACCTGCAAGTGTGTCTCTTCCCCGCTCCCACCCCCCCAATAATTTGTGAATATTTACTATATTAAAAGTCAATAACCCTTACCTGGGTCTTTGTGTGTTGCTTTTGAAAGCAGAACAGTGCTACACAGTGCTTGTGCAGAATTTGCAGGGAGCTCTACTTTGAAACCAGCAGGAGGCCCAGTGTTTCCACTTATCTTTCCTAAAATAAGTTTCTGTTTATCTGTGAAGATGCAAAAAACCCAGACTATTTTATTTGAATCTGATTCAGTCTGTCTTCATGCTCTAATCTATCTTCCCTTTTATTGATACAATTCACTTTGTCATTTGGGTAATATTGACGTACTTTTAATTAGTAATACTTTGAATAACTGGCTTTGGACTTTTTCTCTGAGCCTTTTCTATCTCCACAGCAGAGTAACTACTGTCTTGCCATTGCATTGCCAAGCACACCCTTGCTTTCCCACCTCTTAACTATTAAAGCAGATTGGATAAAATATTATTAGTTAGTATTCAGTAGGGAAAATAAAAATGTAAGTATATCAAGATGCGTAAGTGTACATACAGGTAGAAGAGAAGGGGTACTAGAAAACCAGTAAGATTCTCATGACTTTAAAGCCCAATCTTAAATTTGTATAATGTATTCCTTATATAGGGTATGATAAGGAAAAGCATCTGCTTTTAGAAGTATTAAGGAAAAAATTATTTCAAAAGAATTGAGAAATAGGAAAATATTAGGTCTTTACTGGAAGCGTCTGTTTTATGAACTTATGACTGACATATTTTTAGTGAAGTGGTGTTAACAGTCCTAGTCATAATTTGTTCATTGGCAGTGGCATGCTTCATACTACCCTAAAGTGTCCTAGAAATACTCTAAATAATGTTTTGGTATATAGGTGATGCACAAAGATTTCTGCTATATAAATGTTACAGTTTTAAGGATATTTGTATGGGAAGCAAGGATAGCCTATTGATAAACATTTTGATAGGGTTATTAATGCCATTATTCAGGGTTAAAGCCAGTACATGTACTTAATTTGGGAGAGATGAAACGTGGATATTCATTAACACACGTATATATTATGAAATTTTATTCATTTATTATAACTAGCAGGGATGAGATGCTAAGAAAGATGAAGCTTCTGAATACAGCTCTTAGTGAAAAGAGAAAGATAACTCTTTTAGAAAACAGAGGATGGAGATTTTCAGCTGAAGGGGGCAAAATGGGAAAAAATGTGCTGAAAAGTAAGTGGAGTGTACCTGCATTCACTAAAGAGGAAAATTTTTGGAGGAGAGAGCATAATACAAGTGTTGTAATGTCACACTTTTTCTAGCCCTTTTTCTTTCATCATTTGGTATCAGTCAAATATACAATTTATAAACACTTCTATTTTCCTAAAATGTGGACTAGTGAATCACAGTTTTATATGCTAGATGCTAAAATTGTGAACCTTGAAAGTTCCTTTTTTTTTATCCTTACAGCAAAAAAAGTGTGCCATACTAATGCTGAAGTAGTGGATCATGTTGTCTTTAGGTGCCATCTGGTGGAGTTTTTACAGCATGTTAAAAGTGCTGCTTTTTCTTTCTGATTGCATTGGTCATGCAGATAAGTATGTGCTGAGCACAGAAAGGTTGCTTCAAGAAATTAGAGATACAGAGATTAAATAACAATGATGACCGGGAGTGCAAAGGCTGCAGCAGGGAGTTTTAGTCAGATTATAATGCACATCTTTATAGTACGGGTTTCAGAGATTTCCAGTTCTCATAACTTGAAATTTTCTCCTTTGTTTAATGTGTAATTACTGATAGCCTCTCTACTGTGAAGCAAATAAACTTCTTGGTAATGAGATTTTGAAATTAAGATGATGATGTTCTGGAGTTACAGTCTAACCTTTTTTGAGGGGAATGCTGACAAGGTATTTTTGAGTTTATTTTTATAATTGTACAGGCATCTTGAGGTGATGCATTACTATTAATATAAGCCCAAAGATTGTATATAGCAAAAGGGTTTATGTAAATTTTATAGTAGGATAGTCACGATATACATTGTTGTTGGATGTCTTCGGGATTTAAGAATCAATTATATGAATTATAGTAGGACTCTTCCCATGGGAGAAAGTACTGTTGTTCTGCTTAACCAAAACGTTTAGAAGTGTATTATTTTCTAGGCCTCAGGAATAAGATCCTTTTCACATGTCCAGACAGGTCATCATAGAATCATAGCATGGTTCGGGTTGGAAGGGACCTTAAAGACCGTCAAGTTCCAACCCCCCAGCCATGGGCAGGGACACCTCCCACTAGACCAGGTTGCACAAAGCCCCATCCAGCCTCGTCTGGAACACTTCCAGGGATGGGGCACCCACAGCTACTCTGGGCAGCCTGTTCCAATGTCTCACCTGAAGTTCCTAGTGTCCTACCTAAAGCCAGTGTATGATAAAGCAGCATTGCATTTTGGATGTTGCCTCCTGCGAGTAGGTGAGACATCTGGGAAGGGACAGGAAAGACTTCTGTCTATCTGCCAGGAAGGCAGGGATGTCATGCTGTGAGATGTGAGAAAAACTCGACTTTTCTTAAAAGTGTGTTGATTTGCAATATTTATACAGTGTTACACACTGGTCAGACATGCGCCTTCATCTTTGGCGTTCAAAATTTGTTTCCAAAGTTGGGATCCTTTAGTCTAGGGTTATGCAAATGAATACGTCATAGAGATAGAAATTTTGTGTAGCTAAACTGACCATAATTGATATAAAGATCAGCGTTTTGAGATTAAAAAAAAAAGAGTATGTATACTTTGTAGGCCAGCAGTTGCAGTATGGATAATAACTATGCAGATTTCGTCCAATAGAGGGAGTAATGTGCATACACTTGGTAGTGTGTTATAATTTGCTAAATTTAGCACATTCGTCTCTGTGTATTTAAGTGTTGGTATTTGAAGTACTTACGAAAATGTTAATTTTAGAGAAGCAAGTCTTTTACTTATCTAGCCAACAAAGACAGTAGTGACAGTATTCCAGCCACCACTCCTCTACAGTGCTAAAAACTTTTTCAAAGGCTTTTCTGTTGAGACGAGTTAAGGATAGTCAATTAAAATTATGAAGTCTGAGGCAGCTAAAATATTCTTATCTTAGTGACAGCAGGCAATGCAGTCTGCAGTGTCAGTGAGAATATCAACATTTGAAATGGTGGGAACTGCTTTTGTCAATATCTAAGCATTCTTTATGCACATTCATTCGTACGGAGATTCAGTGATACCTAGGAGAGTGTCTTCCATGGGATCGATATTTACAGGTTGAAAAATTACAGCTACTGGCAACATACACAGTTTATATACTGATACTCAGAAATGTTAAATGTGCATGTGTGCGAATTTATGTTTTCACAGAATTACAGATTGCTGCAAGAATTAGTAAAAGCCACAAAAGCTACAGTTCTTCCACTTTTACAATGGATTTTTTATGGCATTTAAAAAAACCCCAGATTTTCATCACTAAGATACCCTTGAAAGTTATGCCAAAAAGTTGCATTTAACGCATTATATTGCGTTGATTTAATTATAATAATAATTAATATAATTAATATAATCAAAATTATAATCAATTATAATCATTTAATTATAATGCATTATAATGCATTTATTTAATGCATTAATAAAAGATGCATTTAACATCTAAAGTGTTATTTAAGACATACTGATAAATCACATTTTTTCCACTTGGTTTAGAGTTGTGTTGGTCTTCCAGCATGGATGTTCTGCCATCTCTTCTTTTTAGTTTAGTTTTTTAGTTTAGTTGTCTTTTCTTCAGCCCTTTTTAGTCGATCTCATTATATGAATGTTCCTGGCTGTTCCACTAATGTATTTTATATCAACTTCCCACTGTCAGTACCCCAATTCCCAGCCTTTATTGTCCGTCATTCATATTCTTCATCAAAATTCCTAGATTACTCTTGGGAAAAAGCTTCTAAAAAAAGAAATCTGTACAGGAGCTGCCATGCTGTACTTCAGACGCATGGGTTTGCAGGCAGTGAGCTGTGACTCTTCTGCTCCCCTTGTTCGTTTCTGCTCCTTCCTCATGCATGCTGTCTCTCACAATTGTGTGTTTGTCATGCTGTTTCTTAATGAGAAGTAGAAGAGTCCCACTGTGTTTGTGAACTATTGTACTGTATCTAACTTGTCTCTTGTTTCTGTTTCTTTATGTTTGGAGTCCCTTCCAGAAGGCTTCTCTCTATTTGAGAAGACGTTGGTGCTGTTTGACCCAATCCTGATTTAGACATGTGACTACTACCACAGTGTATTATTATAAATTGTAATAATTTGAATAAATGTATTTGGTTTGTGTGGCAAGGTTTTGATAGCAGGGGGGGCTGCAGGGTGCCTTTTGAGAGAAGATGCCCCCATGTCCAGCAGAGCCAATGCCAGCTGGCTCCAAGATGGACCCATTGCTGGCCAAGGCTGAGCCAAACAGTGGCATTGGTAGTGCCTCCATTGAGAAGTGGTAAAAACTGCTGCGCGACAGCAGCTGAGAGAGAGGAGTGAGAATATGTGAGAGAAACAACTCTGCAGACACCAAGATCAGTGAAGAAGTATGGGGAGGAGGTGCTCCAGGCGCTGGAGCAGAGATTCCCCCGCAGCCCCTGGTGAAGACCATGGTGAAGCAAGCTGTCCCCCTGCAACCCATGGAGGTCTACGGTGGAGCAGATATCCACCTGCAGCCTGTGGAGGACCCCATGGTGGAGCAGGTGGATGCACAAGAAGGAAGCTGTGACCCTGTGTGAGGCCCTTGCTGGAGCAGGCTCCTGGCAGGACCTCTCACCCTGTGGAGAGTAGCCCACAATGGAGGAGGTTTGCTGGTGGGACCTGTGACCCCATGGGGGACCCACACTGGAGAAGTCTGTTCCTGAAGGACTGTAACCCATGGAAGAGACCCATGCTGGAGCAGTTAATGAAGAACTGCAGCCTATGGGAAGGACCCACGTTGGAGAAGTTTGTGAAGGACTGTCTCCGACACTGGATCAGGGGAATAGTGTGAGGAGTCCTCCCCCTGAGGAGGAAGGATAGCCAGAGAAAATGAGTGATGAACTGACCACAACCCCCATTCCTTGTCCCCCTGTGCTGCTCTGGGGGGAGGAAGGTAGAGAAATGGGCAGTAAAGTTAAGCCTGGGAAGAAGGGAGGGGTGGGGGGAAGGTGTTTTAAGATTGTTTTTATTTCTCATTATCCTGGTCTGGTTTAGATTGACAATAAATTAACTTCCCCAAGTCAAGTCTGTTTTGCCGAAGATGGTAATTGCTGAGTGATCTTCCTGTCCTTACCTTGACCCACAAGCCTTTCGTTACATTTCTCTCCCTGTCCAGTTGAGGAGGGGGAGTGATAGAGCGGCTTGGTGGGCACCTGCTAGCCAGGCAAGGTCAATCCCCAGCAGTAAATTAGTCTATATCATTTGCTATTAATAAAATATGATTATTTTTACTGAGTTCATACTGGTTTCAGTTTATAATCTGGAGGATTTATTAGTGAAATTGATTTCAGAACTATGCCACTCCCTTCCCTGGTGCGTGTGTCTGGTCTGATAGATTTGTCACATTACAACAATACAAACCAATATGCAGAGGGCTATTTATAAAGTCTCAAAGCACTATGCCAGCAAACTTAAAAAACAGTGAGCAACTAATTAACAATTATACAACTTGAAAGAAGTGCTAATTAAAAAGTTTTTAAGAGATGAGTTTTCAATTGAAATATGAAATTAGCCAGAGACTTAGTGCCTGAAATGGAAACTTGGACTGATTAGCAGAAATGCAAAAAGCACTAGCTGTGTAAGAAATGAATTTTTAATTTTCTCTTCAGGTAAGTCTCTGCCAATCTCTAGGATGAGAAGAAGATAGACTGTCTTGGATAGAAAGTATAGATGAAACAGTGTTAATGTTTCCGTCTTACACATGTTTACGCTGTTCAACCACAGCAAATTGGAGATTTTGGCAAAGAGACTGGGTCTCTCTGCATCTCTCTGATGATTTCTGTGCTAGTGAGTTCAAAATGCCTGCTTTATTCCAAGAACACAAAATGAGGTAAGAAAAAACAAGATAGAAATTGTCTGGAAGACTTAGACTCGCCTGTTTAAAGGCATTCAAGTCTGGTAACTGCAGGAGCTTTCTCTGTTTTGGGGTTTTTCTCTTCTTTGCCGTTATGTCCTGTTCTTCTCTGGAATGTCACAAATGGGAATTCAGTGGCTTCAGAAGTATTTTAGATGCTACATTTTTACAAGACAAAAAGTGGTGAAGGGTGCATAAGTAGAATAAAAGCATTAAATACCAATCTACATGCAGACTCACTGAAAAGATCTTTTGAAGTTGCCTATTTTTATGCATTGTATCTTGTATATGAGTATGTGTAGGGTGAGGAGGGGTGAGCTTATTTTGATAGAGCAATGCCTGGGTGTTAATTCAGCAGATAAGTACTTTGATTACCTGTTTGCACCTCAGTTAATGATGGGTGCTTTTTCTTTAAACATGAATCTTGGTCAAACCCTACTTCTTGCCACCAAATGTATCACTAGGATGACCTAATTTCTGAAATGTTATTTTCTGGAAATCATATTGTCTAAGGAATATACTTGGCAATCTAAAGAAAGTAATGAGACCTCCTGTGGAGTGGGAAAGCGGAATTCCACTGAGCGTTAGGCTAGAGATCTGGGTTCAGTGCTACTTCATGCATACATGAAATGAGTTATCATGGCAGATAAGGTTGCACAAAAAAGGCACAGTTCCCCACATAAAAAATTAAAGAGAGCCCAATCCATGCCAGCTTTGAAATAGAACTCATGAATAATCCTGAAGGCAGTCTTGCACCTTGCTACTGGCTGTTCATGTGCTGTACTCCAAACTCCTTTCAAAATTCCTGTTGCAGAACCATTTCATCTCAGCTCAATAAACACTAATAGGTTTGACAATAATAAAATTTGTTTAATAGCACTGCAATGGGTTGCATATTTTGTTTTTTTCCTGTTCTGAAATGAAAGAGGTTGGAAGAGAATCTACATGTCACTCATATTTTTCCTTGTGTGTTGGGAGTTGACACTGTCGTAAATCTGTGCATTTTCAGATGATGATGTTGTCTATAGAATCTCAAAATTTATTTGAGGGATTTTATGCAAAGCCTCTAAAATTCAAATGGATTTTACTGTGAATATGCTCCTAACTTAATTCAAATAGGCATTAACAGAAAAAGCCTTTGTATGGATCTGTAAGATTTGTTCTTTAGTTTACACTATACTTAGGGGCTATGCACTGTGCTAAAAACCTGTTCTGTCTTTAGGGTTTAGTGTTGTGTAAGATTATATTTTCAGAACTCTGTAAATATTATTGGTGTATAAAATGAGTTTTTATTCATACTTGCCAATAGCTACTGTAAAAGATAGGCTTCAGTTATCCTCGGGATTAGGATTGCCGTGGTTTGGAGCTATAGATAGTTTCTAATTATAGCAACATTGGAATGTGAGTGGTCTCTGACTCGCTAATAATTTTCTTCAGAGCTGCAGCCCATCCTATCAAGGAATATGAAATCATATCACCAAGTACAATCTGCGCTACTTTAACTACTTAGAATAATGGAGACTGCCTCATGCCAAACACAAAAGTACAATGATCGCAGTGAAACTGTGTTATAATGGTACATTGAGTTCATTAAGAGGCATTTTCATCATACAGGGTAGCTGATTCAGAACAGAGATGTCATTCAAGTATTTCAGGCCAAAATGCCTTTGCTCACTGTTACTGGCACCATGCATTGATGAACAGAAATCATGATAAAGTTAGCATTTTCTTTGAAGCTACTTAAGGCTGACTTTTTAAAGTGTACAAACAAGATACATTTTTCATAAACAGGAATAGCAACTGGCGAACGTTGACTGATTATTTAACTTTCCTCTTTTATTTTAAACAGCTTAAATTAGATGAATCTTAAACAGATTTACAGTTAGGCCATTATTTTTCCAGGAAAAATCATGACCTTATGTTTTAGCCATGTCTTAGGTTTTTGGGATGATCATGGTCTGTCATTGAATTTCTTTCTTTTTTTTCTTTGCAAGATCCATCAGTTTAAGTATTTGGATGACTTATGGACTATATTGATAGTATATCATGGTTTAAATGGATTCTGTGCAGTTCCATCTTCAGCTGCTGTGACCTCATTCCCTCTACTGGAAGATAACTTTATGGCTAGCTGGTTGTAGCAGCAGTGTTTTTGGCAGTTCTTTCTGTATATTTCTTTTTGTAGTTTATCATGAAAAACCAAATGATCCAGCAGAGAGGTTAACCCTATGTATAAAGAATCTAAAGGAGAAAACAGAGTACACTAAATCAGTAACAAAATAACTTTTCTTTTTTTAAAGGAGTGCCCATCCATCAAGCCAATTCTGATAATAAACATAAGAGTTTGAAAAAATCTGTCCATAAGTGCAGATGTAAGGTGACCTTAATGATTAACTCCATGAGAACCACCAATATACTTCACTGAAGCTTCAGTCTCTCAGTAGTGGGCTACTATTGTAATCCACGCATTTAAATTTAGTGTATTTCAGACAATACCTGTGCCTTTAGGCATTGACACGCTCAAACATACAGATTATGCAAAATGATGAGTAGCAGGCTCAGAAATACTAATTCTGGTGGATAGTCTGTTGTCGCGTAAGACCTTCACTCTGACAGACAACTTTTAAGTAAGCCTGATGCCTGTAGTTATGATGATGTGGGTCACAGTGGATGGGAAGAACTGGAATAAAGCTATGGAAATCAATAGAGTAGAGCCAATTAGGAGTTAAAGCACCTCCTAACCTGACAGAGGGAGGATGAGAAGTAGGACTGGGCTTTTTAGCATAAGAAGACCGAATTAGAAAGGAAGCCTAGAAGGAATTTAGGCCTAGATTCCTTCTAAGCCTAAATAGGCTTAGAGTGATCTTTTTATTATGTAGCTGAAATTATTAAAAAAATTTGAAAACAGTTTAAAGTTCCTAAAGGAAAATGATCAGGGATTTTTCCCCCCTTGCTTTAACTTTGGCTAAAATACATTTTCCCTGAAGCATTCGTATTCTTTCTAGAGTTTCTTACGTTCAGGCAGGTCTGTTACTGTCCATTTTCTGCTGCCTCTTGGAAAATTGTTTTCCTGTCTCTTCAATTGACTCATTTGAACAATAGTTCAATGCCCTAATGCAATGAAAGGCAAGTTTTCAATTAATTCTGGGACACCTCTGCTGTGTTCTTACTTTAAGGAATAAATTGTAGCAAGAATGCAAAAAATGCATGTTTGGGGGTAGAGAAAGGGCAAATACAGTGAAGACATGCTGGGTATTGCCACCTGGTCACAAAACTATCAAAGGAGGCAATTGTCTGTGAAAATGACCTGGAGGAAGATGGAGAAGTGCACAGAGAGGAGGACCATGTGAATAGGTGTACTGTTAGGAGCAGAAGATACCCTTTCAGAGTGTTGTTTTTTAAAAATAGGGTATTATGTGCAATCTGGTGTATTCCAGAATAGAAAATGGAGAGTCTGGTCACAAGTGTTTTCCTAAGACCCAAGGATAAATCCTGGAGCGGGAACAGCAAGGCTGTTGCTTACAGATACCTTCTCCCATCTTGCAGTGGGGTGGTGGAACAATGGGCTCCTTCCTGAGGAGGGCTGAAAGAAATTGCTTCATAGCTGGGAAAGGAAGGCTGGAAAATTTAAAAAGTAGGTGGAATAAAATTTGAGGCAGCTGCATCAGCAATATTGCACTTGCAATGGCTAATTCTGTGCCTTGCTGTTTCTTTGAAATGTCCTCTGCTGGACAGTCATAAATGTTTTGACACCTGCAGCACCTTTTCCTCCTTGGCTCTTGACAAAGTTTAAAACACGAGTATTAAAACACAAGATAAAACAAACCAAGCTAACAAGGCTGTGGCTAAGCGTCATTTTAAAACACTGGCTAAGGAGTTTTTTTCCTTTATAGCCCACATGAAAGTTGTCTAAAAATAATCTTTGGCGTGATGATAGCGAAATAGCTTCAGCACTGGAA
Source organism: Numenius arquata (assembly GCF_964106895.1). Lineage (NCBI taxonomy): Eukaryota > Metazoa > Chordata > Aves > Charadriiformes > Scolopacidae > Numenius > Numenius arquata. The sequence continues at coordinate 24,691,406 of NC_133581.1, read as the reverse complement.
GGCTGGCTGGAGTCTCGTCTCACGGGTGCTGTGATAAGGATGGTGCTTCCTCTGGCCTCAGTGTTATTGCTGTGGATGACATTAGTTATGGTGTCATCAAAGCTTGATAGTTTACTATTAATTGATACATGTTAATTCATTATTGGATGGCTTCCTGCCATTGATTTGTTAAAATTACAAGACTTCTATCTATAAAATACCTTGCACTCAGGGCATGTTTTCAAAC